>NC_136671.1:12488085-12912708 GCF_903797595.1 Erithacus rubecula
TATATATATATATATATATGGAAATATAAGAGAAAAAATAAGCCAGAACCAACATAATCCTCTCTGTAATGCTATATATAATCACATCCATTAGTGCTTTTTTGTTCAGTGTCTGCTGTTTGAGCCATTCTGATGCTCTGCTGGCATTCCCAGCCTTGTCCCCACAGCTGAGCTCGTGTCTGGAGCTGCCTTTGGGCAAAAATGGGGGAGTTCAGGGCTGGGGCTGCTCCCTGTGCTCACCTGTCCCTGCAGTTTCTGCTCTCCCCATTTCCCTGGGAATGTTCTGTTCTCCCTGGTGTTGGAGGAGCTGTTCCAGCCCCTGGGCCAGGTGCTGCTCTTGGGCTCTGTCATTTGCTATTTGGCTCCAGTGACTTTCTGCTGCATCAAGCTGAAACAAAATGATTTCCATCCCTGCAGGTAGTTGCTGCAGGAGTTGGGTGAATTGGAATGACTTTTGGGGAGAGTCATGGAGGGGGAACAAAGAGACTCCCCAGGAGATGATGAAGGAAATGTGACTTCTGCTGGTCTGGAACCTCCCAGAGAGGAACAAGGAACACAATGAGAGTTCCAAATGTATTGATATGCTTTTATCTTGGCTGTTTTATGGTGGTTGAGCTGTATCATGACCTCAATATCTGCATCCAGGAAGAAGCTGCTGCCTCTGGCATTCACTGACAGCTGGCTTTCTTTTGATGCATCCCAGAATCTTCCTGCTGATTCCTGCAAGATGTCAGAGGAGCTCAGTGGTTTGTTGCCCTCTCTTCACTGTAGCTTCCAGTGCCCTCCATTCTCTTGAAGTACATGAGCAGCCTCAAAAAGGTAATTTAATAGAGTCCCTGAAATGTGCTGTTGGAATAGCTGATGGTAACCTGGGGGAGCTGCTGTTGGTTGTGTCCAGTGGTTTGTTGAGATAATATTGATGATTGCATGGGCCTGGCAAATCAGACAGGTAAAACTGGCCCAGAAGGCTCCTGGTTTCCAATGTTCAAATATCTGCCCCTGGCTCCTAAGGCAGCCCCATTCCAGCAGAAACCTCTCAGCCTTCCCCAAAGGGCAAACAGTGCCTTGTTCAAAGGAGTGTCAAGTCACACACTCATTTTGGGTGCAGCTTTTTCTCCCTTTTTGAGAGTTTCTCTAGGAAAAGCTCTTTTTTTGATAGGCTCTAATTAGTAAAGCCCACCAGCTTTTGAAGAATTTCTTAATGATTAGAAAAGTGTGTCTATCTCTCTACTCAGTCACTTTTTTGGGGAAAAAAACCAAGGAAATGACAGTAGAAGCTGCAGGAGGATGAGAGTGGTTCTGTACAGCAGTGGAGCTCCCTGAGCACAGCCCATCTGTGGTTTTTCAGAGCTGCTCTCTCCTGTGAGCTGCAGGAGCTCCAGCACCTGCCCTGGCCGTGCCAGGGGCTCCAGGATGGTCCCTGGGTGATCCCTGAGGGCAGCAGGAGCACTGCTGAAGGTTTCCTGGAGGCTCAGGGCTTCAGGTCTGTGCCTGAATGCACCAGCTGCCTCAGGGCACTGGGATTTGTGCTTCTGGATGAACCCAAAGCATGGAGGAGCCCAATTTGGAGGCTGTAGCACAGACCAGTGCCAGCACTTACTGCATTAAGACTAAATTCTGTGATAAAAGCTGTTGGTTCTGTTGCTGTACCCCCAGCCCATCTTGGTGACATTGCTGCCACAGTCCTGCAGGCAGAGTGCAGCACAAGGTGTGCTGGTTCTGACTCAAAACCAACATCAGCAGGGCTAACCTGCCACTAAATGTCCATGAGGAGCTGAGGGCTGTGATGAGCACATGGGAGCTGCAGCAGGTCTGGCAGTGCTGTCCAAGGCAGGAAACAATTCCTGAGTTCCCTGAGTTCCCTCCTGCCTGTTGCTGAGTTTGGCACTCAGCTGTGCCAAAAAGCTGCTCCTGGTTGGTGCTGCCCAGCAGCTCAGAGGAGGCAGGACTGGGTGGGGGACACATCCACATTACCTGCAGGGAGCTCTCCCTGCTAAAAGCTCCACCTGGAATCAGTGAAAATCAGATGGATTAGATTACAAATTACTCAGCTGCATCCCTGGAAATCAGTGCTTTCCTTGGCTGCTGGGACAGGACCTGCAGTGGAAGGCTCCTCTCTTTCTCACTGCTTTAAGGATGTTTGTCCCTTCCTCTTTCCAGCAGCTGATCTCAGCAAAATCATTTCCCTAAGGGAAGAAGGAAACACGACCCTATAACTCCATGGGCTGATGGCAAAACTGTATCATGGCAGCTGCTGAAGGGGAGTGAGGATGGGATTAAAACCACAAAGGGACTGCATGGGAAGATTACTTCAGAAAGTCACTTGGGGTCTAAATAATAATCCTAATAAGCACTGCAAACAGTAAGTATTTTCCTCAGCACTGCTGTTGCTCTGCCAGCTGGGGAAATGTCACAAATATGCAGCTTAGAGATTTTTTTGGTAATAATAGAAACTGGATGTAGTAGGGAAATATAATCTCCAAGCATTTACTTATCTAAAAAGTGTCTGTGGTCCTATAAAATAGATCCATGAGCTTGTATTTAGCATGTGCAGCTGAATCTGTGCTCTGGATTCACCCTGGTGGGATTTCTGTTTACACAACACCATCTCTGTCTCTGCTGCCTCTCTCAGCAGGTTTGTGCTGGTGTGAGCCAGGTGATGGCAGCTCCCTTTGTGACAGCAAAGCAGACAGCTGCTCTCAGTGCCCCCCATGGGATGGATTCAGAAATTAGTGTTCCCCCAGCAAAGGCTTTCCAGGGATTTTACCTGGATGTGATTATGCAGCAATTTATTTCATTCCTCACAGAGTCCCTGAGATGGATCTGTCACTTGTACCCATTAGTTTGTTTGAGTTTCAAATTAGAGCAGAGCTTTTCTATCCTTCACTCTGTGAGGAGATGGAGAGCTGCAAGCTCAGGCTGTGCCCAGGAGCTGAGGTCCAGAGCTTGGGGTGAGCACAGAGCTCTAAATCTCTGCTGCAAGCTCCTCTCAGGCACTGTGAGACTTTGGCCTTCTCTGTAATGCCCTTGCATTTCTGGTGAACCCTGATTTTTGCTGATCCCATGAGTAAAGGGCAGTGAAAAGGGGGCTGGCCTTGTCCCCTGTGTCAAACTACATGTGATAATATGATCAGCAAACCTGCTGTTAACATGTACATTGTGAATTCTGAGAGGGGAATTTCTGTGCCATGCTGGGACAGTGTTTGTCAGGAGGGGATCTCCATCCTTCCTAATGGCAATGAGGTTTTCTGTTCTGAGATGCCAGGCTCAGCTGTTGCAAAAAGGAAAAACAAGGGATTCATGGTCTTGAAAAAAACTTGTTCTTCTGCTTTCTGTTTTCCTTCTCTCTCATTTCTTTATAACTGTGAGGATTCATTCAAGCTGAGGTTTAAAAATCCATAAATATCCAACCCTGTTGTGCTTTGTGTAAAGTGCTGGGATTTGGCAACATCCAGAGGAATTCTTGGGGCTGTGACTGGGGAGGGAAGAAAGGAAGGTGTGAGTTGAGCTGGAGATGTCTGGTGCAGGATTTTGCCTTCTCCTCCCTCAGCCCCTCTTCTCTCCTGCCTCGTGGCTGCTCTGATAGCTTGAGCTCAGTGGTTTTTCCATCCAGGTGGCAATTGTGGAGCAGGGAGAGGTGGTGGCAGCATTGCAGGAGCTGTGGGTGCTGCCCTGGCAGGAGCTGAGCCCTGGGCTGCAGGCTGAGTGTCCCTGGAAGCAGCAGGAGTTGGGATAAATGCAGCAGCAGCTCAGTGGCAGCTGCTGGGAGCATCAGGAGTTTGCAGGGTTTATCTTTGCTGGAGGCAGGATGTTAGCAGCTTGTAAATTCACACTGGGTTTCCTCACAGCTTGGAAGACAAGTCCAGATTCTCTGTGTTGTGTAGTTCCATCCTGCTTTTATTTATAGATTTTCCTAATCCCTTATCTAGTGCTATCAAAATTCAGAGCTGGAGAAAGCAGTTTTGCTATAGATCTATTAGGAGTTTAGTGTCTGACTGTGCCTTGAGTGGAGTTATCCAGACTTCACAGAAAGCACCTCTTTTTGCTTTTCTTTAAAACTCAATCCTGGGATATCTGACTCCTCATCAAAAGGACTGGTGATGTTAACACAGAGTTAATCCCAGATATCAGCCAAAAAACCAAAGAACTCTCTGCCTGGGACATCCCAAAATACATTGGATTTCTTTTTTGGACAAATGAAAAAGTCTAAAATGCAGCTGGCAGCATCCACCTCGTGCCTTGCAGCTGAGCTCTTCAGAGCTTCCTGAGGGATCTGAAGCACCTATTGCTATTGAAATAGAAGACAGCTGATCCTCCAAGGGTCTCAGGGAATTTCAGTTATGTAAGAAACAAACACTGCAGAAGATCAGCCCTTGAGCTATTTTAGATCCCAGGACTCCTCACTGGCAGTGGGGAGAATTTGTATCATTTTGATGGAGATAAAAGTGACCAAAATATGCAATTTTAGGGGAGCTGAATTTATTCCAATTTGCCAGACAGAGGAAGTTTCAGAAATACTGAAATCTACCTCAGCTGCTCCCTATATTCAAGAAGCTTGAGGATTCTGGTTGGGAGATTTTTAAAGAATTTTATTACTGCATTTTCAGAGTGAAATATTTCCATTTGTTTTGTTTTGACACGTTATTTTTTCCAAAGTCATTTCAAATAGACCAACATTGTGGTCTATTGGAAGTGAATGGAAAATTGTAAGGAGTGAAGAGCACGAACTGCATACCTAGAGTTTAGTTGTTTTGACATTTTAAAGGCTGCTTTCTCTTTTTCTACAAAAGTGGTGTCCTGAAGGCCTTTTCTGGATATACCATGAGAGACAAATGCCTGAAGGAGAGAGGATGCTCTGAGCAGCAAGGTCTTTGCTTTTACTGATGATTCTTGCATGGATGGACCTTTGGAGTAGCTCTGAGTTGGGGACCAAATCTGAAATGCTGCTGTTTGCAGTAATTTCTTGCCTAATCCATTTGGTACCTCAGTTCTGCAGCTGGGAGAGGGCACTCTTTTCCTGCTTGTGTGGGCTTTTGTTTGTAAATTAAAATTTCTGTAGTAAGGAGGTGGCCACAGAGAGCACTGGTGGCATCTTGCTGGAGTGGGCTGGATCAGACCTGATCCCCAAATTCTCTAAGCTGAGCCACTCCATCACACTCTGTGTGTTTTGCAAATTAAAGGATCATATTTGAAAGGCTGGCACAGCTAACCAGGTCATCTTCTGTTCCCCTCCTGCCTTCTCAGCTTCTCATGAGTAATGTTTTGCAGGCAGATGTTTGTCCTGTTCCTTCAGAGCTGCAGTGAGATCCAGCAACTCATTTCATACAGAAAGATGAAAGGAAAAATACTTACTTAATAAAACAAATCTTGTTTGATCGCTGTGGTCAGTCTCTTGCCTGGGTTTTATGGGTTCCTGCAGCTGGCTTTAATCTCCTGATTTACTCTGGGAACAAAGGAGGAGAGGAGTGAACATAAATCATGGCAGGAAGAAGTTGAAATTTTTCTGGCAGTACTCATGAAGTTTTGAGACTGACTGTAACGTGCAGTGCAGCAGGAGAGCTTCCCTGGCTTTCAGGAGAGTCACTGGAGGAATTCCTCACAACGTGACCTTTGCAGCCAGAAAAGTCAGGGGTTTCCAAGGGAGGGTCAGCAAAGAGCACTGAGAAGCACCGAGGCTCTGGAGGAGACTGACCAAAAGGGGTCAGCATTTGTTCAGCTGAAACTGCAGCTGACAGATGGAGGAGCTGAGGATTTACAGTGCAGCAGGAGCATCCTCCAGGAGGGGACCCACAGGAGCCCACCCTGCTCACACCCAGCTGAGTTTGTGTTTGGGATGTGGCTGGAGATGTGCTGGGAGCCCTGCCCTGCCCCAGGCTGCTCCAGCTCAGGGGCACAGCACAGGGGGTGCAGGGCTGGGCATCACCCTGCAAACAGCTCAGAGTGTGGGCAGCTGCTCCAGGCACTGAAACCCAGTGCTGGCAGGAGTTCAGGGCTGATGGGGCTGCTTAGAGCAGCCCTGTGTGCCCAGGGGGCTGTGAAACCTTGGGGTGCAGTGTGACCCCAGCTCAGAGGTACCTGCTGCTGTCCCTGCCCCAAAATACAGCTCAGCCATCCTCTGTGGTTCTGGCAGCTCACTGAGCCAGGCTTAGGGAGCTGCTCACCCTGCTGAGCCCCCCAGCCCCCTGTGCACTCCCTGCCCCAAAACACAGCTCAGCCATCCTGTGCTGGTTCTGGCAGCTCACTGAGCCAGGCTTGGGGAGCTGCTCACCCTGCTGAGCCCCCCAGCCCCCTGTGCACTCCCTGCCCCTGCCCCAGCAGCTCCACTTGTGAGTGTGGATTCCCCAAAATCAGAGGGGTGATGCTCTCCAGCTTTAGCACACATCAGCAGAATCCTGCATGGGAAGAGCTGCTAGGAGCACTCTGCCCTCTCTGTAGCACAGCCCTTCCATGGCCATAGCAGTTCTGCAAGATTAAAATTTAAATTTAAATAGGAAGCTATAATTTGAGCACCTTAAATCATAAGTCACATCTCCAGCCCTGGCTGTGGCTGATTCAATTGCCTTTTGGTTGCTGTCTTTAATAGCTGTACAGTATTATATCTAAATACTGCTGACTTTTCTTGTAATTTGAGGATAGGGAAATGGAAGAATTAGATTTTCATCTGCAATTGATCAGAATGCATTAATTAGAAGCATCATTTCTAGGTTTGACACATTAGGAAGGTGAGGTGCTAAATGGAAGTCTTTGTATATAACTTAAGTTGAAAATGAAGTATTTGCTTGGAAATTGCACATTTGCTGTGGGATTGTGTGAATAAATAAATGTTTTTACTTGGTCTCGAAACAAATTAAGTAATAATTCCTAGGTAAGCTGCTGGAGACTCTGTAATGTCTTTGAGATGCTGCTTGCTCTGCATGCCAGCAGAACCTTTTAATTCTCTGTTTGAGAGATTTAAAGAGAGACAGTTATTTTGAGACAAAGCTGAGGCAGAGATTTCCTGTGCTGTGAATTAATAACTCAGAAGTTCACATCAGAAACTCTCCCAGTGTTCTGGCTGCCACGTGTTCAGAGAGTTTGGACCCTGGGCTCTGCTCCTCTCTGCTGCTCTCAGGAATTCTGTGCTCCAGCTGCCCATCCCAGCTTGGCTTTTGTCAGGAGATCAAAAGCTCTGCTGAACTTCCAGCACAGGAAGGATCCCCTCAAATAAACTGCTGACCTTGGGGTTTGTGTGTATTGAATTTTGTGCACATTTAGTTTTGTGCACATTTAGTTTTGTCCTCATTTTGTGCACATTTAGTTTTGTGCACATTTAATTTTGTCCTCATTTAGTTTTGTGCACATTTAGTTTTGTGCATATTTAGTTATGTGCACATTTATTTTTGTGCACATTTTGGGTGATTCAGTGACACTCCCAGGAGATTGTTTAGGATAACATTGTGCTCTCCATTTATTGTCACCCTGCCCACCAACCTTGAGTAAACCTGAATATACAACAGACTGTCAGGTCCTTGGTCCTGGGGTTTATTGAGGTAGTATAACTTACAAATTTTTATGTACAAAGTTGGCAGTAATGATTTAAGAAAATGAATATTTAATCACAAGCACCCAACAAGGTCAACAAATCTCTGGTAAGTAATTAAATAGACTTTTCCTTGCTAGCACTCAAACAGCAAGTAAATAAAAATTGGAGTGAAAACATTTATAGCATATGTGTACAAATTACATTTGGAAATGTGTGGGGCTCAGTTCTCTGTGATTTAATTCTGATTCATCCATTGACCTTGTTATGTAAAACTCAGTGCCCTTTTTAGAGGGAGAGTTGCAAATTGTGCTTCTGCATATTTATTTTGGAAGTTCAATCTTCTGGGTGTTCATACCCTAATTCCAGCCCTAAGTGCAATCACAACATTGATTTTTCTCACTAAACATAACCTACTTTACCCTGGGATGGAATTTTTTTTTTTTTTTTAATGGGCTTTATATAATGGCATATGTGAAAACCACTCAACTTAATGGCCCATCCTGTAGTTAATTATCAGAATGGCTTTGCAGCCCTGGTGCTCTGGCAGTGTATGTGACCCCCACCCTTGGCCATCCTGTGTCCATCCCCATTAACAGGACCCAGGTATTGCCTGGGGCAGCTCCATGGTGCAAAAAAAATTCCAGCTGCTGACAGAGTTGTAATTCTGTTGAAATTCCAAACACGGGAACCTCATTTTGAGTGTTTTGTCAGTTCGTAGCCTGGCTCAAGGAGCAGCTGAACAAAGTATAAATTGTGAGTTTTTACTTCTCTCCAGTTGCTAAATTGCAATGGTGTCCTAAAATACACCCAAACATCTCCTAAAATACAGATTGCCATAGAAATCTGGATTTACACAGCTTCAAGATTGGCAGGAGTGTTTCATAAATGCTGAAACATTTATTTATTGTTCATTTATTTGAACTGTAATATACTGGAAAACTTAACAGGACTTAAAGCTTTAATGAACTTTCAGGAATGGATTTGATTCTTCCTTTGCTTTTCTGCTTTTGCTTCTGAGTAATTCAGCTGAAGGCACAAGAGATTCATCAGGCTACTTTTACAAGAGCAAGACAGGATTCCTTAAAGCTCCATGGTGTTTCATGTTACAAATGAGAAAATTAATCATTTATGCTTTTATACTGAGAAGAAAAAAAACCACTTTTCTTTTTCAATACCTTAAATTAATTGTGTTTTGTTGAAAAACTGCAAGAAGACAGGTACTCTCAGTCATTCCTAACAACAGCTTTTGAGTGTTTTATTTGCTGAAGATACAAAAAGACAAGTTTTTTAAAGAAACTTAGGTGCCAAGTCCTCATAAATGTCAAGGAGATACCAGTGTATTGCTAGATGGTGATTTCTGCTCAGTAACTAACATTCTGTGTTGCATGAATATTTTGGAAAAGGGTTTATTTATATTTATATTTATATTTTGGGTTTAGCCTGAGTTCTGGGGTGAGGCCAGTCCCTGCTGTGGTGCCCTGTGGTGGTAACTGGACTCTGCAGCCCTTTCCCTTCTTCCTTCAGGCTGATCCCAAACTGCTGCCAGGGCTGGGAGCTGCTCGTGGCATCCTCCTCCCACACCCTCAGCATCCTTTTCCATCCTTTTGTCCCTCATTTCAGAGGGAAGGGCTGCCTGGCTCTTCATCCTCCCCATTCCTGCTGCTGGTGACAAGCAGCACCAGCAGCTCAGCATTCTGCACCCAAACAAAGTGCTCTTTAATTAGCAAGTGTTCTGTAATTAACCTTCCACATGGTTGTTGCTGATGTTATTAGCTTCACTAGATAAACACAGTTAACTTTTCCACAGGGCATAGCAGCTGAGAGTGGCAGAAATCTGCATCCTTGGAGAACATCTTTGGGTTGCAAAGTCTTGTCTTAACCAACAGCTGTATTCTCTCCAGGCTGGAGATTTCAGACATAAATTTCCTTGGGAATCTGTAGGAAAGAGGAAATTGTCAGGCAGAGGAGCAACAGCCACTGATATCTAGAACATCATCTGGAATAAAAATGGGTTATTAAAAATCCTCCAGTGGAGCATTCTTCTGTGCAGTGGTGAGACACAATTTTGTCTTGATACAGATAAACATTCCAGGGTCTTTTGTGTTCCAAAGCTCCTCTTTGGAAAAAAAAAAAATAAAATACTGTCTGAATAGAGAAAAGAACCTAGAGTGCAGGTTTTCCTGCAGGTTCAGTTTGACTCCTAACTCCAGCCTGCTGTTGGCAGACCCTGTCCAAAAACTGTGATGTCCCATGTCTGCATTCCTGCACTCTTGATATCTCACTATTATTTACTGCTGGATGAGAGGCACATCTAACACCTCAAAGCTGATCTGCTGAGATTCCATGAGCTGCACTCTGACATCCCAGTCCTGAAAACGGCTTGTGAACCTTTCCCCATTGCTGTTTCCAACAGGGCCAAGGTGAAGAAGGGAGTGACCATCCTGGGTGCAAGGACGAGTGACCCCCGGCAGTGGGACGTGAAGCAGGAGGTGGGCAGTGGTGGCAAGCACTCCACCACCACAGTGCTGTGCCAGAGGATAGCCCCAGGCTCCAGGAACAGGTATGAAACTCAGCTGCTCAGCACACAACTCATTGCTGGGCTTGGAGGACTAAAGGGTGATATTAGAACTGTTCCCAGCTGTTAAAGCTGGAGCCTGGAAATCTGGAGGCACTCACCTCAACTGTGGTACCATCTGCTGATCTGTAATGGGCAATAAAACCCCTCAGTTCAAACAAAAAAATCATGGAACAGACCTGCACTGGGGCTGGGGGGGGGATGTCATTTTGGCTGCAATATGGATATTCCTAATTTCAAAGGGTTTTACTGAGCCTTTAATTTTTTTGGCTTGATAGTTTTGACCTTGTTTCTCTGAATGTATCACAGCCCCTGTGGCTGGTTCATTGAGCAAGCAGTGAATTTTTCCAGAGCCAGCCACTGCACAGGGTCATTCAAAGCTCCCAGTGTGAAATACAGAAGGATCCCCTTTGGCAAGCAGCCTTTGGCTGCTCTGGCCTGCTGGGTCACTGTCTGAGGCAAACCCTGTGGGAGCACTGGGATGAACTGGGCTGCCTGTGCCTGCCTCCCTGCTTGCTGTGATTTTAGGGACTGGTCTGGCTGCTCACAGCACTAAAGCAGGGCTTTCTCCATAATTAGGATTGTCTTCCATGGCACACAGTAAAGTTGTGCATTTCCAGTGGAAATTACTTTGCTTTTCCCAGGTATGATAATGAATTCTCACAGTGCTGCTGTTCATTAGTCCCTGCAGAGAATTTCCCACTGTACAGTCCCAAACATTCCCCCAGCTCTGTGATTGCTGTTAGCCACACACCTGGGCTCATGGAAGAGCATCATGAAATCCTTGGTGGGTGCTGGGCTGGTTATTGCTTTGTACTACACCTTCAGAGCAGGTTTTAACTTCTGTGTTCTGTGCCCCAATACTGGACTTGTGTAAAGTGTAGAAATTCCTCTTGCCCTGAGCAGCTCCTGATGAGCTGATTGTCTGAGTCAGTGCATTTCCACTTGGTGAGGGATCTCTCCTGTCCTTATCTCCACCCTGAGTCTCCCATCCTGTTTTTCCCTCCCTGTCCAGCTGAGGAGGGGAGAGATGGAGCTGCTTTGGTGGGCAGCTGGCATCCATCCAGGGTCAACCCGCCTCAGGAGTGGTAAAGGGAAAGGAGAAATGCATCATTTGAGGCTGCCAGGAGTAAAAACTAAACCAGTTTGAAAGGAAGGATGTAGGTTTAGAGCAACATGCAGCTCTGAGCAGATTTGCCACTGCAGAACTATAATAGTCAGGTTATCAAACCCCAAATTAAATCTCCTCCATCCAATTTGCATGAAGTCTAATTAACCCATAAAAATATTTTTGGCACTAATTATGCAAATAAAACTCAATGTTTTAATTAATGCCTCTCTCATTTGTGCATGTAAATAGTTGCCTTCTTCTGAAAGCTGATGAGCCTTGTTCTGAGTGAAGTGTTTGTGCACAGGGAGGGGCTGGGACAGCACAGGTGCAGTGGGCAGTGCTGGGGGGCTGCTGGCACCTGGAGCCTCTGCACAGAGCACAAACACTGCACTGGGTGCAGCTCAGGTGGGGGAGCATTGGCAGTCCCTGATGGGCAGTTCTGGGCTGAGCTCAGTGGGAGTGAGGAGCAGCTCTGGAGCTCCAGCAGCAGCACTGGCTCATCCTCCCTGCAGCAAACTCTGAAACTGGTTAATTCATGCAGCACAGGGAGTTTCCCACTGTGTTTGCTCAGGAATCTCCCTGCTGCACCACAGAGAACAATTGCACTCTTCCCCCTTCATACCCCAAGAGACAAGTGCCCAGACTCAATAAAAATACTTATTTTTCTTCCCAGCTTTTCCTTTCTTGCACATTTCTCTGTCATTAGTGTGTGGATTTAATTACACTGTAAGCACTTTGAGAGAAGCAGTTTGAGTCTGAATGCAACAGCAGCTAATACATCTTTCACATTATATAAATAATAGAACACAGGGGATATTTTAGATACATCACATCAGTAATTGTTTACCATTACCTTTTGAGAATTTAAGTGGGACATACTTCTTTACTTTTTTAAGAAATACTTTGTGGTGCTAAAACCAGGAACCAGAGCTTAGCTTAGAATTATTCACAAAAGGCTTTGCAACTATGGCAAGTAACTGCAGCCAGCTTGAAATCAGCAATGTTTGTGTGCCTCATAATGCAATTTCTGCTGAGATTCAAGTAGCTATTGATGAGGATAACAACAGTGTTGATTAGTGCAAACAAGCTGCTTGGTTGTTTGTTTTCCTTTGTTGTTTCTGCTTCTGGAGGTTTGATGTGTGTGCTTGGGGTAGACAAAAGGATATTTTTGGTTGCTGCTGGCACCAGCTCCATCTCAGTATTGCCTCTGTTTGCTTCCAGCCTGATTAAGGCTGGTGTGGTTATTTCTGAGCTACCACACTCAGCTGAGAGCAGCCCTGGTGGAAGGGCTCCTGGGTTTTGTGGGTTTATTCTGGATTGCCACACAGGGAAGCAGAGCTGCTCAAGGCAGAGCAGGGGGTATTTGTGTTGTTTGGGGTTTTTTGTTGAATATAGCAGACTGCAGCTTGCAGACCTCCATCTGCTGCCAGCTGTGGGATGAGAAAGGCAGGTGAAGGGTGGGAGGGTGCAGGGAATTTCTCAGGCTGGCTTCTGTGCCAAAGCCAAAGCAGCAGAGCATCCTAAACTGAGTGTCAGGAGCTCAGGGCTGAGTCTGATCTCAGCCTAACTCCTCCTGCTCCTGCAGTCCTGGAGCAAGCTGCCCTCAGTCTGCTCTCAGGCTGGCATTTCTGCCCTGGATGTGGCACTTTGTGGGGTCCCCAGCACTGCAGATTGCTGTCAGCAGGGCACAGACAGTGATTTGGGAAAACCAGCATTGTGCAGAACTGCTGTGCTGTAGCACCTGATCCTCTTGGCCTTGAGCCTTTGGAGAGGGCTGTGGGCTTGGGGCTCTGCAGCATCTGTCTGAGCAGCAGCCTGGGAAGATGCTTCCAGCTGTTGTGCTGCTGTTTTGGGCTGTGTCACAGTGACTCTCTCCCTCTCCCAGGTGTGTGCTGCTGTTTTGGGCTGTGTCACAGTGACTCTCTCCCTCTCCCAGGTGTGTGCTGCTGTTTTGGGCTGTGTCACAGTGACTCCCTCCCTCTCCACGGTGTGTGCTGCTGTTTTGGGCTGTGTCACAGTGACTCTCTCCCTCTCCCAGGTGTGTGCTGCTGTTTTGGGCTGTGTCACAGTGTCTCCCTCCCTCTCCCAGGTGTGTGCTGCTGTTTTGGGCTGTGTCACAGTGTCTCCCTCCCTCTCCCAGGTGTGTGCTGCTGTTTTGGGCTGTGTCACAGTGTCTCCCTCCCTCTCCCAGGTGTGTGCTGCTGTTTTGGGCTGTGTCACAGTGTCTCCCTCCCTCTCCCAGGTGTGTGCTGTTGTTTTGGGCTGTGTCACAATGTCTCTCCCTCTCCCAGGTGTGTGCTGCTGTTTTGGGCTGTGTCACAGTGACTCTCTCCCTCTCCCAGGTGTGTGCTGCTGTTTTGGGCTGTGTCACAGTGACTCTCTCCCTCTCCCAGGTGTGTGCTGCTGTTTTGGGCTGTGTCACAGTGTCTCTCTCCCTGTCCCCAGGTGTGTGCTGCTGTTTTGGGCTGTGTCACAGTGACTCCCTCCCTCTCCCAGGTGTGCTGCTGTTTTGGCTGGGCTGCAGGGCTGTCTGTGGTGCTCTGTGTGCACAGTCTGGCTGTGGCTGTGTGCTGGTGCTCCCAGGCTGTGTTTGCTGCCATCAGCACGTGCAGGAAAGCAGCAAAGCCTCTGCAATCCTGTGCAGATCCCTGCTCTGTCTGCTAGCACCATATGCTGTCAGTGAAATAAATCTCCTGGTGGTTGGAAAACAAAAGTGAAGTGTGTATGTACAACAGAAGAAGTGTGAGCCATGTGCAGTGTGTGTGCTGTAGCAGAGCACTGCCAGCCTGTGCCCAGGATGTGAGCAGACAGGAGCAGTCACACAGGATGAGCAGGGAAGATGACATGAATTATTTCAGAATGTGGGTCATGCTGCCCTGGCAGCTCTGGGTCAGAGTGCTCTGCAGAGCTCAGCACAGGGGCAGTGGTGCCTGTGACCTCAAACCCTCCCACCCGAGCACAGAGCCCCATCCCCACAATCCCTGAGGATTCAGGGGCTCAGTGCCTGTGGGCAGGATGTTTTCATGTTTATCCTTTTGGCTGATAACTGAGGCAGCAGCAGAGATGGCACGTGCCACTGCTGTAGGTGCTTGAAATTTGTGCAGGAAGTCACATCTGTGTCTGCAGGGACTGAGCTGTACAAACTGTAGAGACACTTTGGGAGGAAGACACCAGCGATGTCTTACACCATTAAACCCTGAAACAGAAACAATTCCAATTCATTTAAGGGAAATTCACATATGAGCAGTAATTATGCACAGACACATGAACAAAAGGAGAGCTCTTCTGGTGGAAATTCAAAGCAGGGGATGATAATGTCACTGAGGTTTTTGAGGGCCAGCTCTTAGGTGCTGTTAAAAGGAGTTTTCCTGTTGGATTTCAACAGAACCACTGTTAGACTTAGTCCTGACCATTCAAAAAATACTATAATAATCTTCATACATAACTTAAAACAGCATTAGCTGACAATTAAGGCATGCCCATGAGTTTTTATATCTGAGAGAAGAAATTAATTAGTAGAGATGAGATAAGAAAATGCATTAATGAGATCTGTCCATGATCTTACAGAACTTTCACTTGCAGTAATTGTTCTTTTTAATCTACTTTGGAGTTCCTGGGTCTGTTGGGAAGCTCCAAGAGGAGGGGCAATCTTCACATATTTCTTGCCCAAATGAAAGCATCAAATTTGTTTGTATGGTTTGGAAAAGCTTTTTGCTTATCAGAACCCAGTGCTGGAGGCTCAGTCAATGGCTGCAGTAACTAACCCAGCCCTGCTGGTGCTCTCCAGGCAGGTTGGATGCATTGTTTTATTTCATTCTGATGTAAATAGGGCAGAGCCCACACAAACAGAGTGGGTGTGCAATCATGGAATAATGGGAGAAGAGCTTTCCATCCATCCAGCCTGACAGACAGGTGCAATCATAACTGCAACTCCTGATGCTCAGGGTCAGAGCATTTCCTGACACTCTGACAAGGTAATCACTCCTCAGGAACAGCCTGCAGACACACAGGCTGCTTTTCAGCTCTCACTGAGGCTTGGGGAGTGTTCTGAAGCACTCCTGGAACATGCAGGAGGAGCATCTGCCCCATCCTCTGCCTCCTGCCCTGCACTCAGCAATCCCCAGTGCCTGCAGCTCCAGCAGCCTGTAATTCACAGTCACCCACCAGAATCCTCATTCCTGGACTGACCCTGCTGCTCATCTCCTCCTTGCACTTCAAACCTGCTCTGGGGCAAGGTCAGCTCCTCTTTTTGTGTGACACTGGTTGGATGGTTTAGCAACTATTGTGACAGAGCCTTCCTTGTGATTTGGAGGCAGTGGAAGATAAGAGACAAAAGATGCAGGATTTGGGAGGAGGAATTTGTGCATGTGTATTTTTATTTTTTTTCTCACCCTGCCTTTGAAGCAGAAACATCTGCTGAGAGGCACAAACAGCTGAGTTCAGCAATACCCCATCACGCTGCCAAGCAACCCTGCTTTCCTCTGGAACTCTCACAGCAGAGGAAATAAATCAGGCAGGCAATAAAGAATGGAGAAAATTTAGGAAAAAGTGCCAAAAGCCAAACCTTTCAAGAATAAAGTGAATAAGAACTTTGTTAGTATTCGGCGAAGCAAATTGAAATATGTTATTTACATATGTGAGCTCTGTGCCATTGCTGCTTGAGGAATTTTGTAATAATAAAACTCCTCTGAGCTTAAGACACTTAAAACTAGTGAGGAGAGACCTTAGAAATCTGGCTACAATATCATAAAAGATAATTAGATTATTTTAAATATTTTTTCCACCTCGTGTCTCTGTCAGATCAGTCACAGCTGACCAGCTAACAGTGCTGAAGTACCAGCATTCATCTGAAACCTTTCCATTCCTTACACAAAATATAATATATTAGACAGCTGAACCATTTGTTTCTGCACTGCCTTACTGAGATTTACTCTTCCAATCAAAGTTACTTTGGTTTGATGTGTTACTGCCTACTTAAAGTACAGATAAAAATCACTATTTCTTTTGTTATCTAATAAGAGAGACTGCTCTATGAAAAATTATTACAAAAATGCTGAGTCTTTGTAAATCAAGTTAAGGTAGGATGGTTGGGTAGTTGGTGAGTGGTTGGGAGGATTTTGGGGTGGGGGCTGTCCCTGCATCCCCACTGCCTGTCCTGCTGCAGGTGGGGCAGCTCAGTCAGTGCCTGTGAGCCTGCACTGAGGGATTTACACCAGCACAGTCTGAGGCCTGAGCTGATGTGGGTGCATCAGTCCAGGTGTGTTTGCCTCTCTGAGACCCTCCCAGGTGTGGGAGACCCTGCTCTTCTCCATTTGTCTTGTGAAAAGGTGCAGGGAGTTGCTGGGCTCTGCTCCAGGATGTTTTTCAGTGTCCCTGCACTCCTCCTGCTGTCCCACATCACCTGTGCTACCTGCAGCAGGTCCCAGCATGTGGGGCACAATAACATCCCATCCCTCAGCTGGGTAATTCTGTGTCTCTGCCTGCAGATACCTGAGTGGCTCCTTTGCAGAGAGAGAAGAGAATTTGTTGCCTGAGCAGGAGCAGTGCCCAGCAGCAGAGCCCCAGGCTGCACTATTGCTCTGCAAACACAGCAGCTCCTGGAACTCCAGCTGCACAGAGCAAACCCAGCACAAGCCATGGCTCCTGCCACTCTCTGAGCATGGATTCCACTCAGTTCCCCCTGCATGTTTTACAGTGTAATACATGGCTCTTTCACAAGCTTAGGAGGTAAAAAACCTTTGCCTGTTGCAGAAAAAGCAACTCCTGTAGGTTAAAGAATTGTCTTGTATCAGAGGTCATGGCAGCTCTCCCACAACTCACACCTGAAAGAGGAGTTGCTGTGGTGGCTTCTGGAAGACATCATTTCCAAATGATAATTTATCTGCAGCTCAGGCTGCAGGGAGACCTCTGGGATGTCACATTCTGGGAATGACAGAAGATCTTGTGTTTTTTTATTGTCACTTCATGGTGAACATCAGCAAATAGTGACATTTTAAAAGGCAGCCTTTTATTTTCAGAGCTGTGCAGCCACAGTCCCTGCAGTGTAAGTCAGTGTTGGATTTGTCTTGCACTGTGTCAAGGGCTTGTACAAATCACCTGCTCTGAGCTGAGCTTTGTTCATGAGCTGGGGGCTTGGGGGGGACATGGGAAATGTTTGGAGAATTCCCTGCATTTCCTGAAAGCTTAACAAGGTAGAGCCTGGCTGCTCTTTTGAAAGGTGTTAAATGGCTGAATTCCACAAAAAAAAAGGTCAAATCCTGGCTAAGTAAGTCCCTGGACTCCTGTTTCTTTGAGTGGATGTTATGGAGGGTTAAGATCTGTAAGCACATCCTTTTATAGTGCTTTCAAAATAAGGAATGAAAATGAAATGGGAGTAGCAGTATTATACAAAAGTTGCTAATTTATTTTTTTAATGCACTTTTTCCTTAAGCAAGGCAATTCAGTCCTTTTTCTTGGAAAAATCTGTGATGAGTCCCTGAAGGCTCAGGAGAGGAATGTCAAGGATTAGTTTGAATCAGTCTCATCCACTGAAACAATGTACAGGGGTTTGTCCCATGGTCATTCACAAAAAACTCCACAACTCTGCTGTTACTCCATTACCAACATGCCAGTAATTCCATGGAGAAGGGAGTTTATTAAAGAAAACTGAGATGTTTGTTGTGGAGAGGCTTTTGGATGGATCAGTGCTGAATTCCTGATGGCTTGCCAGGAAGTTCAGTCCCAGTTAAGTTTCCAGGGGAGAAACCTTGGCTTCATTGAAGCAAATGGCAAAATTTCCTTTGCAGGCTGAATTTCAGCCCAAGTTTAGAATAAATTGACTTTTCTCTCATTTCTCTTCTCTGGGGTACAGCTCAGAAAACCAGGTGATCTTTTTTCCATCCAGGGCTGTGACAACAGCTTCCAGAATCCCCTCCCACGTGTACACCCTCATACATGATGGTAATTATTGCAAATTATTGCAAAAAGGAGTTTGAAGTAGCACCCCATTGATTTCTGGTTTCCATGCTGCAGATTAATGGACTGGGCACGCTCTCTTTGTAATCACACTGGTAGAAATTCAATAATGACTCTGCCAGAGTACTCAAGTGACCCCAGACACTGAATTCATCCCTATTTCAACTCTTTTTAATGAGAGTGGCATATTTAGCAGTGCCATCAGATGGCTTGGAGAGCAGGGTGTCCTGTCAACCAAAGCATTACTGATGGGGCAGCTGATGAGAAAGTCAATGTTTACATCTGCTCTCTTAGCCAGAGCACTTCAGTGTCTGTGTGGCATGGAATTCATCCACTGGAATGTACTGAGCAAAAGGAATTTGTGCTGTGTATGATCTGCATGCTGCACTCCACCAGAACAAGATCTCAGCCAAATCAGAGCTCAGCAAGTACCACTGACAATCCCCAAAGGAGCAGAGTCTGTCTGGTTAGTTTAGCAATTGTTCACTTGGGTTTGGAGGCTTTAATTGCATGTGATTATCATTTCCTGTGGCATTTTTTGTCATGTCTGGGAAAGTGCAGGAGCATGGTGAGGCTCTCCACTTGGAGATGCTATTTGTCAATTTTTATCTTGAGAAATGCCCAGAGATTTAGTGAGACTGGTGAGGAGTATTTAAAAGCTGGAGCTGTTCACTGCTGTGGATGTTTGGCATGTGTGCAGTTCCACAGTTTGGTGGTGCCTGCTGTGATTTCCTCACCAGCTGTAAAACTCCTGTACATCACAGATAAATATTATCTAAATACAGGGTAAATTCCCAACAGAACTCCTGGAAAAGTTAACCTGGAAATGTCATAAGTGCAGGGGACCTGTTCACTCAGAATTGGCCAGAAATTCAACTTTTGCTAGCATTACTCCCAGAGCACCCAGGATTGTTGCCATGTTCTGTGAATCAAAGCTGTGCTCATTATTTTGACAGGCAGCCTCTCCTGTTCTCTTCAGCATTTCTGGGGCTGGTAGAGTTGCTGAGCTGAGATGAAACACAAATTCATCCAACATGATATAATTGCCACGTCCCTCAGTGATGCAAATCAGTGGAGATTTGTTGTGGTTACACATTAATTCATTGTGTGGGTTTATTAAAGGAAAAAGCCCCACAAGATACCAGAGTCACAGAACAGAGTGGATTTAGAGCAGGACACTGGAGGGCAAGTGGCTGTTGCATGTTGTGCATAAATCAACTCTGACTTTCTAAATGTTGGAAAAGCATGAACTCTGCACCACCATCTGCTCCCAGAGGATTCCTGATTTCCCTGGCTTTGCTTTGACCTCAGCAGCTGATTTTGAAGAGCTGTGTCTGTAACTGGCAGCAGGAGTTAAGAGCCAGCTATCAGCACAGAAACAACCAGGTTGTGAATTTGGAGTGAAGTGTAGGGAAGGATGTCCATCAGCTGTAACTTTTCTGTGTTTGTGGGAGTATTTATCTTTAATTTAAACACACTGGCCCTGGAGCAAGGGCACACCCTGGATGTGCATGAGCCAGAGTCCTTCCAGACCCCAGAGTTTGGGCAGAGTTGAGATGCTTTAACCACCAAAGATCAGGAAATCATTTCTGTTCATTTTTATTTGCCACCTTTCCTGTGTGTTTCCAGTTTTCAGTCCCATGTGAGACACAGCAGAGCCTCAGTTTCAGTGACACTCAAGATAAACCCAGCAGCTGACTGAAGTATTTATCAGGCTCTATTATAGCTGTTCCTGCCTTCTGGAAAATTATTCACAAATACACAAGCATGACTTCATTTTGCCAGGAAGCAAGACCATTAATCCTGCCTGCTTTGAAGCCACATCTTTTGTGGACTGTGGTGGGTAACTTATCTGTCCAGATTACTTAGATGGTTGGAGACTTCATCCCTTTGTAATGTTAATTACTGTTGAGTAGCTCAGCCCTGCATAAGAATTTTTTCTTACATTTAAAACTATTTTTCTTTTCCATTTTATATTTTTTCTTGTATTTTCTTATATTTGACTGTGCTTAGTTCTAAATTCTTGCATTCCTTATTATGTATTTCATTTTTTAAAAAATAATAAATCCTCTCAAAGGGGGATTTGGTTTCTAAGGAGTTAATTGCTGCGTGCTCTTTTACTCATGAGCCAATTGAATCAGATAATTTGCTGTTTCCTGAGTAATGTCAGAGAGTGTACAGAAAGATCTTTTGTTCCACTGAAGATGTTAAAGAGGGTTTGAGGATTCCTTTCTCTGCAAATCCTTTACATGAAAGATTTACAGTATGTACGCTCCAAGATTTGGAAATGCTGCTATTTAAGCATCTACACATGTAATTAGTCACTAATTGTTATCAGCTCCTACTCTCTTTAGCTTTTTATTAGACCTGCTCCAGATATCTCTGAAATCAGATTCAGGGAACTCTGGAAATCCTTCAGTTTCACAGTTGCTGCTGGTTTTTTACCCTGAGCAGGGAGAGATGGAATTTTCCAAGGTCATGGAGTTATGGGATCATGGTTATGGGGTTATTATGGGATCAGGGTTATGGGGTGATGGGATCAGGGTCATGGAGTTATGGGATCATGGTTATGGGGTTATTATGGGATAATGGTTATGGGGTGATGGGATCAGGGTTATGGAGTTATGGGATCATGGTTATGGGGTTATTATGGGATCAGGGTTATGGAGTTATGGGATCAGGGTCATGGAGTTATGGGATCATGGTTATGGGGTTATTATGGGATCAGGGTTATGGAGTTATGGGATCAGGGTCATGGAGTTATGGGATCACAGTTATGGGGTGATGATGGGATCAGTGGTTATAGAGTTATGGAATCAGGGACAAGGAACAGCTCTGGAGCACTGGTTTTGGAATTATTATGGGATCATGGTTATGGGGTTATAGGGTCATGGTCCTGGGGTGGTGATGGGATCATGGTTATGGGGTTGGGATGGGATCATGGTTAGGGGGTGATGATGGGATCATGGTTAGGGGGTGATGATGGGATCATGGTTATGGGGTGGGGATGGGATCATGGTCCTGGGGTGGTGATGGGATCATGGTTAGGGGGTTGGGATGGGATCATGGTTATGGGGTGGGGATGGGATCATGGTTATGGGATGATGATGGGATCATGGTTATGGGGTGATGATGGGATCATGGTTATGGGGTGGGGATGGGATCATGGTCCTGGGGTGGTGATGGGATCATGGTTATGGGGTTGGGATGGGATCATGGTTAGGGGGTGATGATGGGATCATGGTTATGGGGTGATGATGGGATCATGGTTATGGGGTGATGATGGGATCATGGTTAGGGGGTTGGGATGGGATCATGGTTAGGGGGTGATGATGGGATCATGGTTAGGGGGTTGGGATGGGATCATGGTTATGGGGTGATGGGATCATGGTTATGGGGTTGGGATGGGATCATGGTTATGGGATGATGATGGGATCATGGTTATGGGGTGGGGATGGGATCATGGTTATGGGGTGATGATGGGATCAGGGTTATGGGGTGATGGGATCATGGTTATGGGGTTGGGATGGGATCATGGTTATGGGGTGAGGATCTGAGGATGAACAAGCAGCAGGGTTAATGAGCTGGGTCACCAGCTGGTCAGGCTGGGCACAAGTGCTGCCAGGAGGATCTGAGCAGGATGGAAGTGAAGAGACCAAACCTCTCCTGAGCCTTTGGAAGTTTTCTGTCTTATTAAAATCAGGTGTCAATGATTTGGGTGTTTCAGTTTCTGTCTTCCATGTCTCTGTGTTGCTCTTTTTTAAAATCTTAATGCTTCTGTCTCTAATAGCCAAAACATCTCAGTTATTGTCAGACTCCAAGGAGCTCAGTGATAATAAACCTCTACAGGGAAAAAGATAGTTTAAGTGAAAGGAAGAGATTATTAGATGCAGGAAAGATATGTCAACAGTCATTCCCTCTTTGCTAAGTAGTTGTAACTTACATTTTAAAAGAAAGTATTGAAATTACTGCTCTTCAAAGGGAATTCAAAAGGATAATTGTTGTTCTTTTTCTTAGGAAAGTCACATTTCTCCTGGGGCTAATGCCATAATGCCATTTTCTTTGTACTGAAAACAGCAGAGTGCTAAACAAAGACTAAAAATTGAAGTTATTAGAGGGAGATCTATGCACTTATAATTTTAGAGTTTGCAGTATGCCATTCCTGGTGTTGCTTTCCTTCTGTGCATTCCTATTCACCAGACTGTACTGCTAATTCTGAGTGTGTTTAGTCTTCAGTTCTCTCCTCCCCACCTTTAACTTGCTGCCAGAAGTGTCCTTTACAGAAAAAAGCCCCAGTGCTGCAGGACTGGCTGATCTGCTGGGGACAAACTGCACAAACTGCATTACCCAAGTGCTCACTTGTCCTTTGAACACAAAAAGACAGACAGCTGGAGCCTGGGGTATTGCTTGGTACAAAGCAAACATTTAAAAAGCACAGAGTTTCAGGTCCTTGCTGGTAATGGAAAGTGCTATTTTCAAAAGTGCCATTTGACATTTGGAAGATTAACTGGTATTGACTTCCTGTGTGAGTTGGGCTCCTGAGTATCTGAGTCACTTTTGGAAACCTGAGCTGGCCATCTGTTTCACTTAGGCTTTGCAGTGCCAAGTGAAGCAATGCATAAATACTTTGATGACTATAGTTTGTAGTACCTAAATTTAAAAAAAGCAGTTATTTCAACAGCCTGACACCTATTGGAATTTTCAGAGCTGTTGGGGCCTCGAATTCCCAGTGCCTGGGAGAAAGCAGATGCATTTGAAAGCAATCAGAGTTTGAAAGGAACTTGTGTTCTTGAAAACCCCAGAGCCACTTTGGAATGTGGCAACAATAGAAATTTCACCTGCATCCAAACAAGAATCTTGCCACAGACTTCAACTTGAAAGCAAAGTCTATTTCTTAAAATAGAGCCAAAAAGTGAGATGTAAAATGGTAACATACAGAACAGGGACCTCTTAAAGCTAATTTGTGTGCAGATTGGGATGGAGAAAGTAAGAGATGCTGTCCATGGGGCTGCCTGGTGGAGCAGCAGGGAAAGGCAGGGATGTGCTGAGCAGGGGCTGATAGGTTTTGGTTAAAGACTGCATTGCAATTTTTATTCCATTATAAGAAATTGTGTGTTGATTATTTTTAAGGAATTTATAACAATGGCTCATATTTGAGTTCATTCCTGCAGCTGGGTCAGGATTATAGGACAACCTCAGGATTATAGGAGAGCCTCAGTTTTATGATTTCTTTGCTTTGGTATGAATTAACCTGTCACCAGCCTTTCTGGATGAGGTGGATCTGGACTGGTTAACACGAGAGTAGACGCAAATAATTTTTAAAATATTTTGTTCCTACTAAATAACTCACAGATTTCCTTTATTCCCCTGTCAGAGCACTCAAAGCCTCCCTCACACAGCAGGCAGAGCTCTGCAGACTCCTCAGGCCTTAATTTAAACATGGGTCTATTGTTTGTGTCCTCATTTCTCCCATGAACTCCTGCACGACCTTGGGCAAGTCACTCCATCCATGTGTCCCCCAGCTCTGATAACAAGAGATAAGTTAATAGTTCTGTACTCCTGAGAGCTGTGCATGAAAATCCTGCCTGAAAGCAGCCAGAGAAATGTATTGCTGTTGTTGTTGATGTTATGGATCTATTTAAGCAACGTGTCCTTATGGACTCATGCACCATATGAGCAGCCCCTCTGAGGCAGCAGGGTGTGTGCACACTGAAAGTGCTTTGCTGGACAGTGGCCAGAAAATAGGATGAACCCATAACCAGTGGATATTCCCCAGGGCATTTAGCAGCAGGAGTGATGGTTGGGAGGGTGGTGAGATATAAATAATTGTCAGGGTTTAGGCATTCAGGAGGCACAGCCTGCTTTGCATGTAAACAAAATGTAGGTCTTGAGGGAGTCTGTGTCTCGGCTAAATCTGCTCATGTATAAATCCTCTTTTTTAGGCTTTATATTTTGTAATCATTGTAATTTAAATTCAGCCACAGTCCACAGGATTTGCACATTTTACCACCATTAAGGAAGTCAATAGGAGCTGTGCATCCCACTCCCTGTAGCTGCCCTTCAATAATTAACTCCTTCCCCTCTCCAAAACCTGAAATTAGGAACAGCAGCAGCATTTGAGACAGACTTTGAGAGCTTTGAGAACCTGTGAGGGACAATTAATTCTGCTGTGTGCTTGTCCCTCCTGTGTGTCCTGCCTGGCTTTCCTGGGCTGTCCCTGGTGATTCCATGGTGATTCCATGGTGATTCCCATGGTGATTCCCATAGTGATTGCCATGGTGATTCCATGGTGATTCCCATGGTGATTCCCATGGTGATTCCCATAGTGATTGCCATGGTGATTCCATGGTGATTCCATGGTGATTCCTGTGGTGATTCCATGGTGATTCCCATGGTGATTCCCACAGTGATTGCCATGGTGATTCCATGGTGATTCCCATGGTGATTCCCATGGTGATTCCCATGGTGATTCCCACAGTGATTACTGTGGTGATTCCTGTAGTGATTCCCACAGTGATTCCCATGGTGATTCCCATGGTGATTCCCATGGTGATTCCTGTAGTGATTCCCATGGTGATTCCCATGGTGATTCCTGTAGTGATTCCCATGGTGATTCCCATAGTGATTCCCATGGTGATTCCCACAGTGATTCCTGTGGTGATTCCCCTGGTGATTCCCATAGTGATTCCCATGGTGATTCCCACAGTGATTCCTGTGGTGATTCCCATGGTGATTCCCATGGTGATTCCTGTAGTGATTCCCATGGTGATTCCCATGGTGATTCCCATGGTGATTCCCATGGTGATTCCTGTGGTGATTCCTGTAGTGATTCCCATGGTGATTCCCACAGTGATTCCCATGGTGATTCCTAGCTCCACATACTCTGAACAAACTCCTCACAACCTCCCTGCTGAAACAAACTGTGCTGGGGCAGGAATCCCCATTCCCCAGATCCATCCTAGTTCTGCTGTCATCCCTCTCCTCCTTCCTTCAAGGCTTTGCATTCCACATGGAGAAAGTTGTGTTCTGCAGCTTTCCAGGAGTGGCAGATGTTGCCTTGCCCGCTGGCACAGGAGGCAGATGTTCCAGGAATCACCCAGCTTTGCCCACCAGCCACAGCTGAATTTTATCTCCCTGTAGCTGAACGTGTAGAATCCAATCCTGCAGGAGGGGGGGGGGGTTCAACATCACCTCAGTCACGCCTGCTAATTGTTATAATTGAATTAAAGGCAGCCTCAGTATCTGTGCTCCACATGGAGCACTTTATTAACTCACAGAGGCTCTTGGGGTTGGCTTTTTTTCCCCCTGGAGGCAACAGTAAAATTTGACAGGTGATTTTGTAGATGAAGACAGTAAACAGCTGTTGAAAATGATAATGTCTGAGTGGTTTTGTTGTTTCTATGAAAACTTAGTTACACTCATTTTAGATTAATTTTTCATTGTCTTCTGTAAATGAGAATTGCTTACACGGCTGGTTCAAATGGGAGTTTGATTGCTTTCCATCTACTGCCAAAACCCTAAAAGACAAAAAAAAAAATCAAAAGCATAAAACCACTTATGAGCAAAGATACAATAAATTCGTGCTATAGTGCATTTTAATTTGATAAAATAAAGTTTTGCTGTGCAGCAGTTTGTATTCATGTGTGAGAGAGGCATACATTAGCCATTTAAATTCAGCACTGTGTTAAACAGCAATAAAAGCAATTCTGGCAGCTATTGGGAGCTTCTGGTGTGGAGTTTCCCAAAAGTCTGAGAAGCAGTGTGGGAAAAATAAAATGAAATGTAGTAATGGAAAAGGAGTGCAAGTGCAGACCTGCAGCAAAGGCACCAGAGAGGGAGGGAGAAGGTGGAGCTGCAGTTCAGCTGTGGAATTCCTGTGCTCACCTTTTTGGGGAGTGTGGAGGGAAGGGGCTGCCCTTGCAACCCAGGCACTGCACTGGGGCTGGCTCCAGCTCAGAGCTTCTGGTGGGATCTGGAGCAGCTCATTTTCCAGTTTATCAATGGAACTAACAGACATCCTTCCACTCTTCTTGTTTGTTCAGTCAGAGTGTGGTCACGAAGTCTCCTGTAAGTGAAGACATCTTTTTGGTGTAAAACACCTCTGGGGACAGTGTGGTGCCAGTGAAAAAGGCAAAGCAGACCAAGGCCAAGCCATGACTCAGGGCTGCTTTGAGTAGATCACAGGCACTGAAAAAGTGCTGATTCCCTGCTGGGGGTGATTCCACCCAGGGTGGATCTCTGGCTCTGGGGACCCAAACAGGTCAGAGCTGCTGTTTGTGAGTTTACAGAAGGATCAGGCAAGTGTGAGTGAAAGTCATTGCTCTTTTTTTAGATCACACGCTTAATAACACTTGAGTCCTGTGCTGACCTTTTGCAGAAAATTCTTTTGGCATAAATGTCAGGAAATGCGGTTGGGAATGGAAATACTGATAAATGCAGTGCCAGGATTTCAGCTGTAACTTCAGCTTGCTGGGGAGCAGCTATTTGGGCAGCCTTCCCTTGTTTTTGAAACACATCACCCAATCCTTCCTGTAAATCCCTCTGGAAATGTTTCTAACACATCACTTGCCTTTGCAAGGCTTCACACCACAAAGGGAATTGTTCAGAGGGGGAAATCCGCTCTTAACAAATTGATACTTCCCAGTTCACAGCAGGGCTGCTGTTATAAGTTCAGCTGAGATGTGCCAGTTCATTTTGAAGGAGCTCCTGTTTTTCCTGCATTGAGCCAGTTCTGGCAGGCTGAGTAGGAGGGCAGGGCAGACAAATGAGAGGTGTGAGATCATCCAGGCACTGCATGGCCCCACAGAGGGTTTGACACAGACAGAACACCACTGCACCTTCCTCATGGCTCATCCCTTTTCCAGAGCTTGGGAGGAGGCAGAGAATTTATCATAAATGGAAGATCTGCTTTGGCAGTGCTCCCCTGCATGGAAGGGGCCCAAGCTCTGGGGTTGATGCCACAGGAGTTTGGCTAGACTCCTCTGCCTAGAGTAAACTGAAAATATTATTTTTAGGTTGGTAACTAACTGAAGTGTTTCTGTATATTGTTGTTAAGAAGGAGAAAAAGGTGTGAGAAAAGGAAGGAGGGCGGTCTGAAAGTTTTATTCTAAATTTATTATTTCTTTATGTTATTAATAAAGTTTTTCTTTACTCCCTTTAAGTTCTAGGCCTGCCTTACTTTTGCTCCTAATCCTATCTCACAGCAGAAAATAAGTGTATTAAAACTGACCAATCTAAATCTACACTAAATAGATGTTTCTGCCCTGTTTCAAACTGAAACCAAGACAAGGGATTAATGAAAAATCTGGTGGAAATTTGGGAACTGGGAGTGGGGAAGGGGAGCAGGTACAAACTCAGCTTGACCAGTTCAGCCTGTCCAGGGTGTTTTCTTGTGTGTCCCCACTGTGCACACACAGAGCATTTCATTCACCAGTTCCATGTCCTCAGCCCTTGGCCTGTCACTGATGGTTTTGTGCTTGCCAGTAAATTACATCAGTGCTTCCAGAAGCTCCTTTGTTGTGTCTGCTGGCACAGGTAGAACAGGGGAGGGCTGTACAATAATTCAATACAGCCACTTCAGACATTCTCTGTTTTTTTTCTTCTCTTTCTCTGTCCTCTTCACCAAGACATTTAGTGTCTTGTTGATGATCTGTGAACCACATCATCAGCAAGAGGAATTGAATAAAAATCTACTGATGTCAGGAAATAATGTCAATTTGTACTAGGTGTCACCTACTGAGGATGAAGAGACAATCTCTGATAGCCTAGAGCATTTCTGGCTTGCCTTAGGCATAAGTTTGTCTTTATATTTGAATACTTGGAGCTCAATAATCCTGTAAATCCCTTTTTCTATATTCAAAAAGCTCCATCTGTTTTGGGAAACCCTTTAAATTAGTCCTAAAGGCCAAGTCTCTTTATAGAAATAACTGGATAGCACAGATATCCTATCTGCAAAAAAACCATCCCACTGCCCAGTGAAAAGTAATTATTGGAAGAATTGGCAGCGCTGCTAAAAATTATTAAGAAAATATTTGTCCATTTTCAAAAAGCTTTTTGACTGAATGTGGTGTCGATATGAGCATGTTTGGAATGTATAAGAGAATCCTCTCTCTCTGTCTGGTACAAACTGTGTATTCTGCAGGCAGCCAGAGCAGGGATTTGTGTTTCCAGTTCTGTGTGTGCCTTGTTGTGAGCACAGCTCCCCTCACAGCTGAACTCTGCTGGACATGCAGCTCTTGATGTCACCTTGCCCTGCACAGCTTTTAATCTCTGCATTGGCCTGAACTTGCAGTGTCTGGAAATGGAAGTTTTTAGTTCCTGTTGAAACAATGCCCAGGCAGAGGAATCAGAGTTGCTGTGTCCTGTGCAGTGCTTTGCACTGGTGGCAGGTGATGCCACAGGTGAGAGCAGTAACAAAGGTGTGACAGAGCAGAGCCACTGTGACCCCAGTTCATTGGATTAGGGTGAGGAGAGGCACAGCAAAAGGAAACCCATCCCTCTGCAGGCAGCCAGGTCATCTGTGGGAGCAGAGCATTCCAGCTGTGCAATATTCAATAGCAGCCTGTCAGCAGCTCTCTGCTGGTGGAAAAGGTCATCTCTGGCTTTGCCTTGGGCTTTAGAAAATGCTTTCAAATTGTCCTGCCTTCTCTAGGCTGGCAGTGCTGCTAGAGGGAGCCTGGGGGTGCAGGGGAGGTGGCACTGAGCAGGGGCCCCAGAATAAGAGTAGAGCAGTGGCTGGCTGGAGCCCCAGTGAGATCAGGAGCAGTGTCACCACACTGATTTATCTCCCAGCCACTGGGAATGGTCAGCAGCACTCACTGTGCAGCTGCAGCAGCTCAGAGAGATGTTGACACAGATTTTAACAGAGGATGGTTTCCTGCTCTGGTCTCTGTTTAAAGCAAAGTGCTGAGGGAGCAGTAGCATGTCCATGGCTCAGAGCTTTTACAGTGCTCTGGGGCAGGAGAACCAGACTGATGGAGGATGTGAGCTGGGAGGAGGCTGCAGGGGCCAAACCCCTGTGCCCATGTGCTTGCTGCCATCATCCTTCCCTGCTTAACCTGTCCTCCACACTGCAGGGCTGCTGTGTCAAACAAGCATCCCTGGGTTTCCTCTCCCTGCAGCTCAGATGGGGGCAGAGCACAGCCTGGCCTGACAGACACCAGTCTTGTCTCACAATTGTCTCCTGTGACATTCACACAGCTGTGGGGTCACTGCTGCTGCTGCTCTCCTGCAGGAACAATTAACAAGTGTAAGAAAATCTCTTAACAAGCAGACAAAGGTGTTAATGCAATGGAAAGGTCCAGGGGAGCTTCTGATTTTGGCTCTGCATTTCCCCAGAGCCTTGGAAAGCTGGACTTCCATCAGTCCAGTCCTGCCTGTGATCAAACAGAGTTCAAAGCCAGCAAAGAGCAGGAGTGGTGACTAATACTGTTGAAGATTTCAATAACAAAGGAAAAGCTTATGTTCTCCAGAATCTTTTTTCCTTTTTTTTTTTTTTTTTTTTTTTGACAGTCTCCTGAATGTCATTTGTATAATTACATAGAAACCTGTTTTGACTCACCTAGTGCAAGAAGGCATAGAAAGAAGGGCATAAAAAGCAGCAATGATTGCTTGGAGAAAAAAAATCACAGCAGAGTTAGAAATGTTTGCTCTGGGCAGTGAGGCAAATGTGTAGCTGTGCTGCATGGAGGGATTCCATAAGCTCTTGTTTATTACTTTCTGCAGTGGAAATCTTGCTGTTGTTTAAAGAGAGTTTTGGTATCATGGAGCTTGTGGCTCCCCCTGCCATGCCTGCGCTCTTCCTGGGGTCAGGTGAAGATGAAATTGTTTTCCCAGCAATGGAAAGTCAGAAATTGTTTTGCTAGCAATGGAAAGTCACCTGTGGAAAGCACATCTCTCAAAAGCCTCCTCCAAGCCCATTGTGTTTTCTTGCTTTGCCTGATTTAGCACATTTGAAACTGAGGTTTCCCAACAAATTAGATATCAGAGAAATTTTCTAGTGGAGGTGCTGTGGGGAAAAGGCAGATCTGGACAGATGTCAGTCAAAATGTCAGGAAAATGGTTTTTTGGATGGAAATTCTGATTGTGATACAGCATTAGTGATGGAGTGGGGGAAAAGTCAGAGAATCCTAGAATGGTTTAGGTTGGAAGGGGCCTTAAAGAGAAGCAGTTCCAACCCTTTGCCATGGGCAGGGATCCTTCCATTAGACCAGTTCCACCAAGTCCCATCCAGCCTGGCCTTGAATGATAAATCATAAAATGATAAATCTATAAAATGATCAATTTTTTATAATACCGTCAATGCAGCAGACATAGGGAGAAAGAAAAATATAAATATCCAGAAGTGAGAGAGGGTGAACTCGCTAGTGAGATGCTGAATTAGGCAGAAATCCAAGTGCAGATAGTTGGTGCAGTCTCAGGTCTGTCAGCCGTGACAGTATCTGTTCAAATGAATCCTTAAAAATGTTAATTGCACATCACAGGCACTTCAGCAATGACATTTCTGCCACTGAATGTCATGGGGACATTTTCCCTTTTATTATCCTTGAACAGGAGGAGTGAACTACCACCAAATAACTGTATCATGAAATGTAATGGATCTACCTCCAGTATTTATGCTGGTTCCACTTTCAATAAGCTTCTTTTTAAATTTGCAATGAGCAAGAGCTTTGGATGGCATTAGGAAGGCAGTGTTGTTAATCTTTGCTTTATGAACTGTAAAATAAAGGTTTGTCCATCAGACTTCCAGAACTGCAGCTACCGAAAGCCCCAGGGTCTGTGGTTTTTGTAAATTTGAATAAGAGCTGGTTTATAACTGCAGCCTGGAGTTGGTCTCATTTTTGTCTGATTTCCCCAGGACATTCACTAGCACCAGCTCACTCTCTTTTGTTTTAAACATTCATAAGAAGGAAAAAAGGGAAAGCAGAGAGGGAGTTGTGGAATCATGGGTTGGAGGGGAGCTTCAAGCCCATCTAGTCCCACTGACCTGGCTGCTCTCATTTTTCACATGGAGTTCCAGCAGCTCAGGTTTATCCACTGCTGCTGCTCAGGGTTTCCTCAGGTTTGGGTTTGGGTTTGGGTTTCTGCTTCACCCTGCTTGTGTCTGCCTTTAGCACAGGAGAGACCATGAGAGCAGCACACGACATGGAAGAGAATTTACAGCAAAGAGTGGGATTAAAAGAGTAACACAAACATTCTGCACATGCTAATAAGGGGAATAAGATGGCCTGAGACTGGGGGAAAGGAATTCATCCAGGCTGCAGAGTGCTCCTTAGTGAAGCTTGCAAAAATATATTGACTTTTTAGAAAGAAAATTTCTTCAGCTTCCCCAAACTGCTACTCTCCAGCTTTGGGTTGAGCTCAGTATTATTCAATTCCCTGCAGCTCCCAGTCCAAGAGGCTCCAGTCAAACTGGGTTTGCTGTGTGATGAAATTGCAGCTGTTGAGTTTATTTCTCAGAGGACAGGGCTCATTTCAAGGCTTTTTTCTCTCTGCTCAGGCAGCTTCACAGACACCCAGAGAAGCTTGGAAAGGAAACTTGGGAAGTGTCCACAAGGAATGCAGGGAGACCCTGGGGCTGCCACCCACAAATTTGACTTTTCCTTGCCCCGTGGACTTTTTCCATGGCCAGCAAGGGTGAAAAACGACTTCAGTTCACCTCAGTTGCTTTCTTAGTTGTTTCAGCACAATATCCAGCACTTACATGCTGTTATTCTCCTTCCTAAGCCATCAAATGTGTGTTTTCTTTAAATCCATTGCCTCTGCAAAATGCAGGTATTATATCAGCTTTACATGCCTGTGAATGGTTGGCTTGGTAGGTGTTTTTCCAGCAGGCAGGTTCTCTGTTGAGAAGGAAAGGGGATCTTTATGCACAAATATTTCTGGAGTTTTAAACAGTGGCAGAGCTGTAAAAAAACCCCAACCCCTGTGGGAGCTGGAAGCTGAAGATACCTGAGCTGTAGATGAGATGTGCATATCCCACATCTGATTTGCATGCACAGTTACATCTAAATGTGATTTTTTTTTTTTTTTTTTTTTTGCCTCCTGATTCCTGATGCAGCTTCATCTCCAGTTTGTTGCAAAGTGAGTTCCTGGTGCCCTGGCTGCCACAGGAGCACACACTGGGGCTGTGCCACCCTTTGGTCACTGTGTCACCCCAGGGCAGAGCTCTGCCACACCCCAGTGCCCAGTTAGGACAGAATTACCTGGTCATGGTCACAGCAGCTGGAAAATCTTCACTGGCTTGAGAGTGGAGCCTGAGCCCATCCAGCTCACTGATGGATTTAGTAAATGGAGTTCTACACCATTTCCAGGGGTGCTGTTCCTTCTAAGTTGAATAAAACACATGTGGTCAGAAGATGAGTTATCTAGACTGCTTTGTCAGAGGTGTTCTCCTGCCTCTGAAAATGTTCCACTGGCTGCTCCCAAGCTGTTAAAGGCAGCAATGAAATGGGAATGATAAAAGCTCCTTTGGGGTATTTGATCTCATCTTGCTGCATCTATCAAGCTGAAAGAGCCATAAAATCTAAGGCTGGTGATGAGATAATTCTGCCTTCCTTTCTCCATCTGAAAGCTCTGGGTTTGGAGTGAGTCTCTCTGAAAATATCTGCTCAGGGTCTCCTTTCCAGTGCTGTCCCTTGGAAGCTTTTCAGTGCTTGCACATTTGCTGTCTCCAAAAGAAGAAAATGCTGCTTGCTTAGGGTGCTGCTGGAGAGGTTCCAGCTCTGAATGAATAGGGTAGAAAATGTCCTTCTCAGAGGCAGGAAGAGATGATGAATCACTTGAAAGCTGATTTCTTGACCAATCTGCCTGTGTATTCTGTTATCTGAAATGGTAATGAAGACATGAGCAGCCTCATATCTTGAGCAGACTGAATGGGAAATGAAATGAAGGTGGGAGCTGGTGGCAGCTCAGACCTGTGTTTGCCTTTTTCTGATGGCACCAGTGTGGTTCCTTTGGGAACAGGGGAAAATCAATCCCATCTACCTGGTGTGTGATGTGGTATCAGAGAAACTAATGAGCCTGCTGTCTTCACTGCAGTGTTTATTGGTGATTAGTGACTCTGAAAATCTGCTCTGCATGGAAGGAAGAAACTGGGGATTTATTGTGATCCCCAGTCAGGTCTCCCTCCTCCAGGGCCTGTCCAGGAGAGGAGCATTCCATTTTCTGTACTCCAATTAGCAACATGACTTTTGCTGTTTGCTCTCAGTGTAACATCACTGAGATTGGCAAGGCTTGGGCAGAGAATTCAGGCTCTGGGTTGTTTTTTTTTGTAAGTTATTTTTCACCTTGTTCCCCTGGGGAATACAGGCACAGAAATATCATAGAAATATCACAGAAATATCACAGAAACATGCCAGCCCAGGCTCTCTGTACCCTCTGCCATGCAGGCAGTGCATGTGTGGTTAGCTGAGAATTACCCACCCACGTGGCAGCTCTCAGCAGCTGGACCAGGGTGGGTTTAGGTCTTTCCCAGCCCTGCTGCTCCTGGGGCTCATGGCAGAGGTGCCACATTCAGGTGCAGCAGCCAGGCACCAGAGGTTTGTAAAGTGCCCAGTGCCTGTTGATTTTATCTTGGCTTTAAGGATCTGTGTCCTCATGTCTTGCCTGAGGTCGTTCAAGGATGCTGTGGAAGAGCTGGGAAGTGAAATGAGATTTCCTGTCCTAGTCCAAATACCTTAATCAAAAAGTGATGTTTTATATCACAGTTTATGACAAGAAAGCCAAGAAACCTTATTAACTAATCTAACTCTGATCTGGACTGTACAGAGAAATCAAGTGCAGCATTATATCATCCACCTGAAGATACACACATATATTATGTTATGATGATCAAGAGTTTGCTCAGTTATACCTTGGATATTTTCCTTTGGAGAACTTCATAATACTTTTAATGTTGTAGATTTCCATGAAATTATATCCTCCCTATCCATTAGTGTCAAAATAGATCATCCCTTTCTTTCTCCTCTGCTAGTTTTTATGGTTTAAAGGTAAAAGCTGGGTTAATATTGCAAAATAAGATATTTAAACTGCATTTTGTCTCCAGTAGCATTATTCTGTAATTACCACATCCTTTCCCCATTTTTTGGGGGGGAGCTTTTTACCAGCTTTTATTAAGGACTTGCTGAAAAAACCTTGTTATTAAGCATTTGTACTCCATGTGAGCAAGTGTTTCAGGTGGGCTGTGGTGGAGCAGCCAGCTCTGGTGGCAGGGGGTGCAACTCAGTGATTTTAAGGTCTTTCCCCCCCCCAGACCATTCTGTGATCTTTAAAGTCCTCTTCAGTCACTCTCTCCCAGATGAAGTTCCAATTCTGTGCTGTTAATTTTTCTCTGTGACTGCTGTGGCTCAGCCTGGTCCCCAGGTGTGTTCATGACCATTATCACCATGACCAGCTGTGCTCAGGGACAGGGGAACTGCAGCAGCACAAGCCCTGAGCCCCATCCCAGCCTTTTCCAGGGTGGGAAGAGGCACTGGAGTCTCAGCCTGGGTGAGCTGCAGATTGCTCTGGGCTCCAGCTTCACCAGCAGCTTTTTGGGTTTGTCTCTGCCCATGGTAATAACATGCTTCAATACATTCCTTTTAGTGAGGAGTTAGATGGAGCTGGGGGATGATGGGGTTTGTACTCTTCATTTTTTATGTCATTTGGTAAGTGCTGATCTTGCATTAAGATGTCACTGTCAAACTGGGTAGCATTAGAGGAGAAAGGAGCTGCTGAATTTCCAGCAGGTCGAAGTATTCTCGGATCCCTAGGCACTTTCAGTAAAAATCTGTTGGAATAAAGGATGGCTAAAAAATGTTTTTAATCTAGGCTTTTAAAAATTTCTCTTTTGAGAGTCACTGTAATAAATCGAAATTATTGATTCAGCCTGTAGCAGTGCTAAGATTCACTCATTTAAGAGTTGAAACTGCTCTATTACTTGGAGCAATAAGGCAGCTCTGTGAAATCTCTCAGCACAGACTGCTGCTCCTCACCTGCAGAGGGGCAGCAGCAAAGATTTCTGTCTGCTGAGTGCTCTGGGTGCTTCTCTTGGTGGTTTTCTGCCTCCCTGCCCCTGGAAACCTTTGCAGCATGGCCTGGTCACTAATCCTGGGCTCGTGGTCACTAATTCCAGGCTCAGTGGTCACTAGTTCCAGGCTCAGTGGTCACTAGTTCCAGGCTCAATGATCACTAATTCCAGGCTCAGTGGTCACTAGTTCCAGGCTCAGTGGTCACTAATTCCAGGCTCAGTGGTCACTAGTTCCAGGCTCAGCTCAGCCCAGGTTTGACATTGCTCCCCCTTGTACCAGACCCCTGCAGACAAACAGAATGTGTTCTGTGTTCTGCCCACACTGTGAGTCTGCCCATCAGCTGAGCTGGGCTGTATTACCAGGTTTAAATCCCCTACATTAAGTCCAGCTTTTGATAGAGCCAGTCCTGGGCATCAATAGAAGAAAAATCTTCTACCAAGGGTAAATATTTCTCAGGGCACTGGAGGTTTGAATTGTCAATTATTTGCAGAGGAATGCTCAATATCATACTCAGAACTCTTCCAGGATCACAAGTCCAGGTGCAGTTGCCACTGGCTGATGTCCCCAGGTGCCCACACAGCTGGCAGCAGTTTGATGGCATTTCCTCCCTGTGTCACTTCTGTTTTGCCTTTTATGCATCTTTTATTATCTTTCCATTAACAGACCATTTCCATTGCACCTTCTTTTTCTCAGAGGGCTGTGCTCAGAGGTGTTCAGGGGCTCTGTGCCTGTTCTCCTGGCTGCTGTGCAGTGCTCACACCCTCCCAGTGGCTGCTCAGCACATCAGGATCCTCACTCAGCTGTGCTGCACGTGCTCCAGCCTAGCCCTGAATGATTAGCATTTTTATAAATTAAAATAAGTCCAGGGAGTGAACTGGCCCAGGGGAACTCTCAATCCAATCAAATTAGACTCATATACCCACCCTGGAGCAATTCCTTAGAAGCCCTGCCTTGAGGAAGCTTCATTTGTAATCACTGCATGCTGTGTACTTTAGAAAACTTTTATAATTACTTGCTGTTCCGGCTGCTGAGCACTTCTAAATGTTGGATATTAAGGAACTGCTGTTTCAGTCACTGAACAAGCTCTGAACATTAAATGTGCTTCACCAGGAGCATTTTTTTCTCAGCCATTACACATCTCTGAAGGCACTTTTTTTTTTTCAAGTGGATGCTTTCCCAGCTGTTGATCTCCTCTCTGTTTCTTCTGTGTGGAGAGAGAAGGAGGAAGCTGATGATGGTGGGGCACTGCACAAAGGTTTGCTGTGCATCACTCACAGGTGCAGGCACTGCAGTCATGCTGCAGCTCAGCCTGGAACAGCACCAAGAAAAGCTTTGTCTTGCACAATCCACATTTTCCTGATGTTTTTGTATATCATGTTTTACAGAAAAATAATACTTTGGTGTTAATCAGAAGTCTGTAGGTAAATTTTGGTACCATTTTTTATAGCCACCACTGCAGCAGCCTGTCTTGGCCATGGGTCAAGGTCAGGATAACTCAGTGAGTGATACCCAGTGCCTGGGGAGAACTGGGAATCCAGATCTGGTGTTTTGTAAAAGGTGGTAACAATGATTTCCTTCACAGAACAGCTCATCAAAATCACACCTCAGGTGCAGGATGGTGTTGGGGTGCTGCAGACCCTTCCTGGAGCCAGGTGCTGGCACCAGAATGGAGGGGCAGGGCTTGATAAGAGATTTGGGCAGAGGTTAATAAAATATTTGATGGGTTCCTAACCTGTGCCAGTGTCCCCTGTGACCCTGAGGGTGTCAGCAGCCCCTCCTGAGTGCTGGAGCAGAGCTGGGACCCTGAGGGAAAGCCAGCAGAGGTTTGGGGTCAGGGACTGGCTCTTCCCACCTCCAGATCCCACCTGGAGCTCTCTGGAGCTGCCAGCAGAGTGGGGGATTCTCTTGGAGAAATGCACATTTTCAGAGGGTCTTTGGGGGAATGCAGGAATCTTCTTGGTCTGGAGAACTTCACTGACTCCTGGAGCAGTTTTGGTGTGTGCAGAGATTTATTCTCCCTTTGGTGGAAGTGAAAGCACTGAGATGGTCAATCACATGGAAAAACTTTTTCTCTCTCAGTTACTGAGAATCAGAGGTAGAAATGGTGCAAATAATGTCATTTCAGGTGTCATTAATCTGAGGCATAATGGTGCCTTTAGCAGCCAAATGAACACTGCAGCTCAGGTGCTTCAGGTGTCTTTGCACATGATCATGTTTGCAAATAAATTCCCCAGTTCCATGCAGTGCATATTCCCTTTGAGGTGTAAACCCCAGTTATTGCAGCTGCCTCCTATTTACAGGCTGGAAGATTTATTTAGTAGGAGCTCTTCAAATGGCAACAGGCTGGGCTTGAGTTATGAATTGCTAAACCCATCCATCTATCACATTACTGCCCAAAATCACTCTCTAAGTGCAGGCAGGAAATGTGCCACTGTCACAAAATGCCCCAATGTCTCTCTTTTGACACAGCAAGAAAACAGCAAGGAAAGAAATTTCAAGCATTAGGCAGTATTAAGACTTTTCAGAGGGAGCCATCCAAATGAAAACCCATAATCAAAATAATAATTATCAGGGGAACCATTTGCTTTCAAAGTAATCATGCAAAGTAAAGCACAGAATATGTCTTAAGTAGCAAAAAATGGTGATTTCTGTTCAGAGGGAGAAAGGAAGTCTAGCACTTGAGAATATAAGTGCTTTGTACATGATCAGTTCCTGATGGATTTTCTCAGAAATGGGCCTTCCTGTATGGTATGTGCAAAAGAGAGAAATTGGAGCTGTTCCACGATGAATGCAGCAAAGGTGTGATGAGGCTGGGATTGGGTTACTGAGCTGGCAAGTTCCCTGTCATTCCCTTCATTTTCAAATCATCTCAGAGCAGCTTAGATTGCACTCACATTCAGTGGAATAGTAACACTGTGGGAAGGCATTTGGAAAGTTCCAGAAAAGTTATTGGATAATTTCTAATGAAGGGAATTTAAGCTATTTTTTTTTTTCAGCAAACCAGCAGCTAGTCCAGCAATTTTTTCATATATTCTTACTATTTCTAGTATAGCGAAAGTAATTTAATGTGAGGTAAACATTTCCAATGTGTCTTTTCACATTTGTTTTTCAAATTTGGTAACTGAGATTTTGGTATATTTTACCTGCCACAGCTTTTTGTATTATTTTGTTTTGTTTGGTTTTAGTCACAGCTGCCTGAGATTTTAATTAATTAATTTCCAGAGAGCACCTCTAAGATTAAAGTAATGTCTATTAGTCTGATGTCTCTTAGTCTAATGTCTATGACTATTAGAATGATGTTGTTTTTTCATTTAATCAATAATTAACATTTAATCCCGTTAATTGTTTTAAGGGTTTCCCCACACCAGTTGCACTGAGGTTCACTGCTGAGGATTTCTGTGATTTTGGTGGTGGACATCCTCGAGAAATCTTGGTTTTCTTTTGGAGTGCAGTAACCCTGGGCTCCCCAGCCTTCATGAGCTGCACTGGCCAGAGCTGAACTCCATCCCAGAGTATGGAACCCACTGCAGAATCATAGAGCCCACGGGATGGGATGAGTGTGTTACAGCCCCCTGCGCCCCATCCCTGCACAGTGGCCATAGTGAGAGTTTGGAATCACTTGGATTAAGGCAGTGTGTGTGCTGTGAGGCAGCCTGGATGGCAGAGCCCCTGCAGGTGTGTGCTGAGCACACAGTGATGCTGTGTGTGCTGTCTGTGTCCCCAGGAGCACCAGCCTGTTCCACGAGGTGCTGCAGCTGTCCTTGGAGATCAGCAGCTTCAGCAGCCTGTCGGGCTCCCAGCCCATCAGCTGGCAGCTGGAATATCCCCGGCACGGCGCCGCCGAGCCCGCCCTGGCCCAGATCTTCGTCTGCCACAGGGACCTGCTGGCCATCGTGCCCCTGGCCATGGTAAGAGCCCTGCTGGGACCGGCCACCCTGGGGAGGGAGAGCTCAGGAGCAGCCTCGGCATCAGCAGGGAGTGCTGCCTGCCCTGGCTCTGCCCCTAAACAGCCTTGCTGTGCACACCACAGGGCTGCAGAGTGAGCACAGGGCAGGGAGGGAGGGAGGGAGGGAGGGAGGGAGGGAGGGAGGGAGGGGAGGGGAGGGAGGGAGGGAGGAGGGGAGGGAGGGAGGGAGGGGGATGTGAGGAGGGAGGGAGGGATGGAGGGGATGGAGGGAGGGATGGAGAGAGGGGAGGGAGGGATGGAGAGAGGGGAGGGAGGGAGGGATGGAGGGGAGGGAGGGAGGGATGGAGGGGAGGGATGGTGAGAGGGGAGGGATGGTGAGAGGGGAGGGATGGAGGGAGGAGGGGGAGAGAGGGAATGGAGGAAGTAGGGAGGGGAGGGCAGGGAGGGAGGGATGGAGAGAGGGGAGGGATGGAGGGGAGGGATGGTCAGAGGGCAGGGATGCTCCGAGGGGAGGGATGCTCAGAGGAAAGAGATGCTCAGACAGAAGGGATGCTCAGATAGAAGGGATGCTCAGAGGGGATGGATGCTCAGAGGGGATGGATGCTCAGAGGGGAGGGATGCCCAGATGAGAGGGATGCTCAGAGTAAGGGGATGCTGCCTCTTCAACCATCTCCCTCAGGTTTAAACCCTGAATTTCTTGGCTTTTCCCACCAAGCCCAGTAGATTTTCCTTCTTCCAAGCTGCAGAGCAGCTCCAGAGGCCTCAAGGACCTTCTGCTGAAGGCCCAATTGCTTGGTCCTTGCTAGGCTGAGGCTGATGCTGATTATTCTGCTTGATGACCTCATAGTGTAAGAACTTTTGGGTTCAATCAGAAATAGAAAACAGTAATAGCCTCAATAATGTATTTTAAGAATCATGAAGTGCAAACTTTCATGTGGATAAATGGTTTGGGTTAAAATCTACTCTCTCTGCTCAGTGTTTTAGGAAAAGAAGGAATTTCACTGGATTCTCCAGCATTTTAGGTGTGCTGTTGTTAGGTAGGCATTGTATTTTCTGTTGGTCAGGATTTGGAAGAAATTTAGACATAACTCTATGCTTCTTGTGACTTTTGCTCCCTCCAGTGCATCATCTTGGTGGTAAAATTCTGGCAGTCTTTTCTTTGAACAGTGTTCAGCAGATAATTAGATGGGTATTATTTCCTGGAAGTCCCAGTCTTCAATATATTCTTCCCCTTTGAAGAGTGAAACTGCTGCTCATATCAAATGAGGTCATGCCCAGCAATTTCCTGATCCACAGTCTGTTAAGTCAGCAGAAAGCCTGCACTGCATTCCAGATCTGAGGGGGAAATAATTGCCCTCATTACCTGTCAGCTTGAGCAGGCAATATTTACTGGAGCATCTGTCCTCCAAGGACTGGGGAACGTGCATGGAGAGGAATTGCTGTGGTCAGATTTTATTTTGAGATTGATGCCTTCCACTGCCAAACTGCAGACATGTGTCTGCTGGCAGACTTGGTGTCTTCTTGCTCTTTCCATGAAGGAATTCATCAGCTTCTTCTCTGAATCCATACCTGAGGGAGTAGAGATTCTAACCCTCCTGTCAGGGTGCAGTGCCTTTGCTCTTGCATGCAGGGTTCTTGCAGACTTGGGTCTATTCTGCATTAAAATTCATCTGCCTGCAAGGGTTCCTGTAAGAGCTGGAGGTCTGAATGGATGAGTTTATTGTTGTATAAATCATGTAAGGCAAGATCCTTTATTCCCAGCAGATTGCCAGTGGGGCCTGTGGGTTCAAACAGAGGGTTCAAACAATGAAATCATTAAACCTTTCTCCTCCCAAAGCTTTCTTGTGTTTATCTCACTGCTGTACCCTCTGATAACACTTAGCCAGAGCCAAAATACACTGTGTTAACAGAATGCAGCTGGGTAGAAGAGCAGAGCACAATTGGCTTTACTAGCAGGATATTGGTAGATAAAGGGAATTTTCACTTTTCTGTTAGCAGACACTGCATAGCCAGCCAGGGTGCTTCCTTCATGCAGGCATTAATCTCCAGCTGAGCTGATTACCTGGCAGCTCTCCTGCTCAGGAACACCAGCCCCACTGGAAGCAGGGAGGGCAGGGATGCTGTCTCTGCTGGGATGTCAGATCAGAGCCTTTATCTGCACTGCCCAGAGCAGCAGCACAGTGTGTGCAGAAATCAGATCTCAGTGTTCAGCAGCAAGTGGGGTTTATAATCCTCTGCAAAGCAGATTGTGTTGATTTAGGTGTGGAGTGTTCCAGGGTAAAACTGCCACCATCCAAAGTCAAAGCTGTCACTGCACATTTTGAAAAGTGAGCAGAAAAAGGAGCTGCCCAAAGTCACTGCAGGATGCAGGGGCTGCTCTGAGCAAAGTCCTTCAGCAAACTTTCCCTGCTTTGGGTGTAACAAGGGCTGCCTCTGACCCGTGGACTCAAGCTGGTCTCATGCGAGCCATTCCAAACTTATGAAGCAAGAAAGATCATGTATCTTTTATTGCCCTGTGCCTGATTACATTGCAGAATGAGTGGGGAGATGAAAACCAAGCGGTCTTCAGAAGATTAGTGCAACTGTTGCTATGGCATTCTGAGAGAGATTAAAGAATTGACATTGTCAGCAAGAACTGAACCTGAAATTTTCAAAGAGCCTCGTGGGGCTTGGATCAGTGGAGCAAGTGGTTGGGTGAAGCTGCTGAGGAATCAATGGAAATTCCTCAGGTAGGGAAAAGAGAGGGTTTCAGCAAATCCATATTCCATGTGCCCAAACAGAGTGTGCAGTAAGGAACAGCAACACAGTGATGTGCTACAGGGAAATAACAGGAGCAGGAGACACCCAAACTGCTGGACTGACAGCACCTGGAATCATTTTCTGCCAGAAAAAATGTAAATTTGAGATAAATCTATTTTTTCCCCAAGCTCAGAAGTTAAACAGTCTGAGTAATTTTGGAGGATATGTCACCCTTCAAGGGAGCTGGAGAGAAAAAATGAGACAGAAAAGTTAGAAAAATACAGTTTTAACTGGTTTGTTGCTTTCTAACTCTGACATAGCAGAATATCAGCTAAGTGCTGTGCACCAAACTAGATTCCAGATTTAGATTCAGACAAATCCTCTCCTTTCCAAATTCCTGAGTATGGCACTCAGTGAAACCATCCACTCAAGGCTGGGTGGAGATCTGTGCCTCAAATCTCCCTCCAAGTGATTCAATTTACATTGTTGTATTTCCATTGCTTAACAGCAGGAATTCCTGAGGCAAGATTTGTAAAGAGGCAATGTCATTTATTAGACCTTTGGATAGAGATGGGAAAAAATAGATGTTCTTTCAGACAAACACTCCCTCCCTCAGATCCCTGGACTCACTTGAATCACAGATGCTGAGAGACAGCACAGCTACACAAAGTGGGGCTTGTGAAATTCATCAAGTAGGAGAGTTAAATAAGAAAATAAAATAATTTCTTAAGGCATGTCTTAAGAAATATATGTAAGATATATAAGAAAATATATCCTACTATCTGGGGCTGAATTATGCCCCATTCTGGCTTTTTCAAATTTCATCACTTGTTGCAGGGTCAATTAGGAAAGTGCTTTTGTAGGACCTTAAATAATGATTTGCTAAGCTGCTTTTGAAAACCTCCTCAATTAATCACAAGTAACCTCAGAACTAGCTAATGAAGGTGTGCAAGGTTGCTTCACTTACTTTCCACAAATTTTTCTAAGATTTCCATCCTGTCATGAGCAAATGTAGCCAAGTGTGTAGATTCTGCCTGTTGGCTCTGTTAAAGCAGCCCAAATTTCCATCTGTGGTGTGTGCAGAGCTCTGTTTGTGTTCAGCACAAGGCCCCATTTTGGGAAGCCCAACCAGAGATTTCTTTCCATGTTCTAAATGGGTAATGCATGTTTTACCAGATTTTGCTTTGGGATAGAACAAGGTGCAAAACCTGTGTGTGAGTGCCTTGTTCAATGCTGATATTAAAGGAAAGCTCCTTCATGGGGGGGAGATGGGGCATCCCTGATTTCATTTTTATGCAAGACCATCTGTGTGGAACTGGAGCTCAGTCCTTCAGCAGCAGGATGCACTCCCTCTGAAGTTGGTCTACAGGTGTGACTTGCATGAAATCCAGGTATTAAAATGATGAAGCATAAACTCAATGTCAGGAGTCTGTTCTCAGGGTTCTACTCCAAATTTACTTCAAAGGCCACTTGTCACCGTGGGAAACCATGCAACTCTTTAATTTCCTCTTTAAAATAACTCTGATTTTCAGTGGGTCCCTCAGGTTTCACTCAGCACCCCTGTGATTCACTTTGCCCACAAGCAGAGCAGACTTGGAGCAGGCTCAGGCATTTCTGCAAGTTTCCTGCTGCTGTTCCACGTGCCCAGGAGTTTGTCTGTGCTCCTCAGCTGCACCAGTGGGTCTCACAAAGGATGTGATAACAACAATCACCTGTCTGCACATGTCCTGCCTTTCTGATGGTACAAACTGATTTTTAAAATGATGGGAGCTGATGCCCCCACTGATCCAAGCTGGTGTTTCCCCTGTGCAGCAGCATCCTGTGAGCTGCTGCTTAACCCAGGGTTCCAGTTTGTGCAGTGAGCTGGCAGTCCCAGCATCAGTTGGGACTCTCAGCTGCTCATCAGGCAATTCCTCATGTGTTTTTTGCCCAGCTGAGCTGTTCATTAGGATGTGTGTGAGTGTTTCTTTACATCCTGAGCTCAGTGTCTTGGTGCTGCTGCTGCAGAGCTGTGACTCAGCCAAAATCACTTTTTGGCAGTTTGATGTGTGCTTGTTAACTGGCTTTCCATTAAAACAGAGGTGATCAGAAACTTAGCTCCCAAGGCACTGTTGTTTTATATACACATTTATTTCTGCTGCTCCCTAAGGTAAGGATTTTTAGGTATTTCATTGTAATGAGGTCCCTGCAATACCATTTTAAAATTTGCATTTTAAAATATGGACCTGAATAAATAAAGTTCTCATCCCTGCACAGTCTGTGAGTTCAGAGCATAAAGCTCTATCTAGTTCAAGGGCACACAAGTGCAGAATTCTCACTCTGGTTCATCTTCCCTTCTTGAAGGGGAACCAACAGGCACTGAGGAGCTTTCCAGAAGGAAAAACCCATTTCCTGATTTGCTTATCACAAACAAACAAATGAACAAACAGATCATCCTCGTGTCAGAGTTTTCAGCTGACAGGAATTGTCTCAGATAATTCAGTTATGAATCGCATGAAATAAATACTGCGAGTTTAGGAAATTTATTTTATGCAAAATTGAGTTATTCTATTCATAGTCCTAACTGGGACAGCTTAAATCATCTCTGCAGCCCTGAGCAGTACCATGAAGTCAGGAGATTTTAGAGTTTAAAGGAGTCAAAGAGCAGAGTCACAATCTCCTGGTGTGAGGGGAGACACTGAGATCCCTCCTGTGCTTCCTCCCCCAGCACTGCAGGGCTCTGAATGAGGAGATTCCTTCATTTCTGGGGTGTAATTCTGACTGTGCTTATTGATTAATCTCATCTGGGAGGAATTGGCTTTTTTTGCTGCCTGCCCATCAGGAAACAAAAACAAAACTGTTTTTCATTGATCTCAAATTGGTCAGAAGATGCAGACAGCATAAAGAATCCAAAATGACTCAATTTAACACTGTGTTTTAAAGTCCCAGACATCACTTCTACAACCCTTGCACTTCTGCCTCCAGCTTCTCTTTTCTTTTTCTTTACTACAGTCACATTCAGTCCTGCCTCTTGCAGGAAATGAGAACAGGTCAGTAAGGCTATCCCAGCTGGCTGGAATTCATATTTCCATTGGATCAAGCTGTAGGTCATTTTCTGTGAGTCTGTATCACTTCCTCTTGCAGCATCCCCTATCTGACAATGCTGTGGGATGAATTATTTTGGGATTTTTAAGATGCTGAGGAGAGGTGGGGCCAGCTAACTTCCAGATTTGTAAAGCTCTCTGAGAAATGTTAATATGAGGATTAATAGATGCTTCTTAGTCTCGACAGGAGGCAAATCCTGCTAAGCAAACAAAAAGCTGCAGAGCAAAAGAATGTGCAGTAAGGCAGGTAACAAGTAAATTATTGGCTGCTTGGTGTGCTGATACCAAAATGCTGTCCTGGAAGAGGGGTGTCAGAAACCTCTGGAATATTCTGTGAGCCAGGCTGATCAAAGCCAGGGCTCAGTGGAGCTGAGCTCCCTGAAGGGAGAGGAGGGACAGCACAGGGGACACAGGATCCACCTGTGCCAGCTCGTGGCACTGCACTGGGCAATGTGTGAAATCTGGAGGTTCTGTTGTTCTTGGGGTGTGTTTTGTTTTAAGTCTTGGCTCAGCTTTGTGATACTGCTCCATCAGAGGAAGACATCCATAACAACAGGGGATATTGGAAGTGACAGCTGATGCAAATTTGGGTTGTTCACACAAGCACAAAGAGCTGCACAGCTGCCACACGAGTGAGCAGAGCCAGAGCTGTGCTGCCACAGGAGGGGCTGGGGAGGACACTGCAGACCCTGCAGGGCTGGGCTGGGGCTGCTCAGGGCTGTGGCCAGCCCTCCCTGCAGCCAGAGCAGGGCAGGGGCACTGCCCAGGGGAGCAGAGACCCTCAGTGCTGGGCACAAGGTTGCAGCTGGCAGAAAACAATTGAAAGGCAGAGGAGGTGCAGGTTTGTAAGGCTGCAGAGTGTTGGCAGCCCAGGTTTGGGCAGAGCTCTCCTGTGGCCACCTCTGCAGGCAGCAGAGGAGAGAAAGGAGCTGGGAGAGCATTTAATGCCTTTGTTTGGGAAAGGGAATGGACTCAGCAGCTGGATCAGGCCTTCTCCTCAGTTATTAATGCAGTTCTCCCTAAACGTTCTCATTAGCTTCAGCTAACAAGTGATTGCTGATAAATGCACATCCCTGTCCAGAGGAGCTGCACACAACAAACCCTGGAGGGGAATGGTGTCAGCTCCTCCTGCTGTCCCCTCAGGGCTGGCAGCTGAGCCAGAGCACGACAGGTGTGTCTGCAGGTGTGTGTGCAGGTGTGTGTGTGCAGGTGTGTGTGTGCAGGTGTGTGTGCAGGTGTGTGTGCAGGTGTGTGTGCAGGTGTGTGTGTGCAGGTGTGTGTGCAGGTGTGTGTGTGCAGGTGTGTGTGTGCAGGTGTGTGTGCAGGTGTGTGTGTGCAGGTGTGTCTGCAGGTGTGTCTGCAGGTGTGTCTGCAGGTGTGTGTGCAGGTGTGTGTGTGCAGGTGTGTGTGTGCAGGTGTGTGTGCAGGTGTGTGTGCAGGTGTGTGTGCGGGTGTGTGTGCAGGTGTGTGTGCAGGTGTGTGTGTGCAGGTGTGTGTGTGCAGGTGTGTGTGCAGGTGTGTGTGCAGGTGTGTGTGCAGGTGTGTCTGCAGGTGTGTGTGCAGGTGTGTGCAGGTGTGTGTGCAGGTGTGTGTGCGGGTGTGTGCAGGTGTGTGCAGGTGTGTGTGCAGGTGTGTGTGCAGGTGTGTCTGCAGGTGTGTGTGCAGGTGTGTGTGCAGGTGTGTGTGCAGGTGTGTGTGTGCAGGTGTGTGTGCGGGTGTGTGTGCAGGTGTGTGTGTGCAGGTGTGTGTGCAGGTGTGTGTGCAGGTGTGTCTGCAGGTGTTTGTGCAGGTGTGTTCTCAGGTGTGTTTCCAGGTGTGTTCTCAGGTGTGTTCTCAGGTGTGTTCTCAGGTGTGTTTGCAGGTGTGTTTGCAGGTGTGTTCTCAGGTGTGTTCTCAGGTGTGTTCTCAGGTGTGTTTTCAGGTGTGTTCTCAGGTGTGTTTGCAGGTGTGTTTGCAGGTGTGTTCTCAGGTGTGTTCTCAGGTGTGTTCTCAGGTGTGTTTGCAGGTGTGTTTTCAGGTGTGTTCTCAGGTGTGTTCTCAGGTGTGTTTGTTTGCAGGTGTGTGTGTGCAGGTGTGTTTGCAGGTGTGTTCTCAGGTGTGTTCTCAGGTGTGTTCTCAGGTGTGTTCTCAGGTGTGTTCTCAGGTGTGTTCTCAGGTGTGTTTGCAGGTGTGTTCTCAGGTGTGTTTGTTTGCAGGTGTGTGTGCAGGTGTGTTCTCAGGTGTGTTTGTTTGCAGGTGTGTTTTCAGGTGTGTTCTCAGGTGTGTTTCCAGGTGTGTTCTCAGGTGTGTTCTCAGGTGTGTTCTCAGGTGTGTTCTCAGGTGTGTTCTCAGGTGTGTTTGTTTGCAGGTGTGTGCAGGTGTGTTTGTTTGCAGGTGTGTTCTCAGGTGTGTTCTCAGGTGTGTTTGTTTGCAGGTGTGTGTGCAGGTGTGTTCTCAGGTGTGTTTGCAGGTGTGTTCTCAGGTGTGTTTCCAGGTGTGTTCTCAGGTGTGTTCTCAGGTGTGTTCTCAGGTGTGTTTGCAGGTGTGTTCTCAGGTGTGTTTCCAGGTGTGTTCTCAGGTGTGTTCTCAGGTGTGTTCTCAGGTGTGTTTGCAGGGTGTTTGCAGGCTGAGCATGAGGTGGATACCTGTGACCCCTGCAGAAAAACAGGAGGGATTTCTCTTAATTGGCAGCTTCTAATGATGATTTTGATCTGTGAAGAGAGTTCTAGTATTTCTGGGGGTGCCTTACTCGTCACAGGCAGGTGGAATATTTGCTTAGCAGAATTGTGAATTGTTTAGGCTGAACTCTGATTAATGAGGTGCTGAGGTGTTACAGCTTGGACAGTGGAACAGTGGAGACACAGGAAAATGCTTTACTCTAATGGGATATAATGAGGGAGCAGGGGGTTAAAAAATCACCATGACTTGTGTAAGACCCAGTGTTTTAATGAACTGCCCCCAAACCTTAAAAACCCAGGAACTTTTCACCTTCAATTTGCTCTGGGATGCATGTTTGCCTTACCCTGCTCTCAGTTTACAGTTCATTATCCAGACAGATGCTCATCACTGAGGATGTTTGTCATGGAATTCATTAGGAATCTGTATTTCAAACTCAGAGTTGTGCTGGGGGAGATAAAGCACAGGAGCAGGGCAGGGTTAGCCCAAAGCTGGCTCTGTGCTTGGGGCTCTGTGCTCTGCAGCAGCTCTGAAGGACAGCACTGGGCATGGCATGGGATTTATCCTAATCCCAGAACCAGAAGGGCACCAGCACCTCACCAAAGCTTGGACCACCCAAAAAAACCACTTTAAAACAGGCCTTAATGCCCCATCTGTCAGTGTGATGCCATGTGCTGAGTGAATGACCAGCCCAGCCCTTGCTCTGGGAATCCACACAAAAACTGGGCTGCCCAAGGTGGGTTTCCCCTCAGGAACAAATCATGTCTAATATTTAAAGCTCCAGCACCACAGCATGACCACCAGCACGCTGGTGAGAGAGGGAATTTCAGCAGGCAAATGGAAAAAAAGTTCCACTGACATTAATTTTAATCAGGTCCCAATCATCTGATTTGTCCTCTGCATTTATTTTTTTTCCTCTAGCAGAGCTGATTGTCTTTCTGCAAGATTTGTTACCTCACAGAACAATAACACAGGCTGTAATGATGTAATTTATGGCTGTAATTTGCTTTTGGAAATCCTCTATTAGTGAGAAATAGCAACAGTGCAGTTTTATTAATTGCAGTGGGTGACTGTTGAATGCTGAGTGTCAGTACCAGAGGAGAGCCTGTGTCACACTCTGCTCCCCAAGGTCCTGTAGGAGCAGAGCTCTGGGTCCTTTGCAGGCTGTGCAGGGAGTATTTTGCTTAAACTGAATAAGTGTAAAAATAATTCAGGTTCAGTGAGAAGTTTGAGGAAATGGCAGAGGGAAACATTAGCCTGTAAATTCAGTATTGAGAGACACAGCAGAGTGTTTCTGCAGCACATAATGTGCTCACACCCAGGATGGCTCTGCAGAATTGCACTTTTATTTACACCCTCTGCCCCCAAAGTGCTGCTGGCAGCTCAGACCTCGAGGTTCATTACTGAGCTCCAGTCTCAGAGTGCCATGCCTGGGAGAACCACTTCATCTCTCTTCCTTCTTTAATGTGGACATTTTTTACCTTGGCAGAACACTTTCATTTCCATTTGCATAAACCAGACTTTACCAGGATGTAGCTTAGGCGGGGGAAAGCACACAGGTAAAAATCACCTTGTGTGATTTAAAGGTGAATTCTCCTCCTTTTGTGCTGTGCAGCAGTGCTCAGCTGGCTCAGCTCCAGAGCCTTGCTGTAACCTCTCTGTGCTCTTGAGCTCTCGTTTTGGGGAGCTGACAGAAGGCAGGAGCCTCCTGCTGCACAGGCTGTGTCAGCAGCAGAAACCAAACCCATCCTTCTCGGACCATCCTCAGGAATCATTTTGTCCAAGGTACAGCGTGCTTTTTTTTTGGTTTTTTTTTTTTAATTTTTTACACTTTGCTGCTCGGTTGAGCCAGCAGAGGAGCCTCTGCTTTGGCTGCTGGAGCTGGGACAAGATGTCAGTGGAAAGCAGGGCTGAGAGGGAGCTGCCAGCTGGCACAGGTACCCTCAGGCATATGTTTGCAGGATGCCTGGGAGCTTCAGCTTGGTGTGGTAATAAATAACTCATCCCAGACTCTGTAATTCCTCCTCCCTGCTCTTACCTCATCCAAATTATGGGCTCCTCATTAAGCCCTGGGAGGCTCTGATATGCAAAAATAGGAATTGTCTGGCGGGGTGGCAGCCACACGTCTGTCTGCAGTTGGTTTCTGCCTCTCCCCTTTGGCTGGGGCCCACAGCAGGTTGACTCATATTTAAAATTAACTCTTTAGAATGAACCTGTATTTTCTGTGTCACAGTGCCAGGGCTTGGCTGGCAGCATCCCTCTGCACTGCTGATTCTTTAGGAGGGAAAATTCCCTGCTCAGACATGGGTGCTGGTGTGCCCTGCTTGAGTGCTGGCAGGGCACTCTAGCCCTGAGGGGTGAAAATCAGAGTAATTCCATAAGTGGGGCCAGGTCTGTGGCTAGAGGGGATGCCTTTTGTTAGGCCATGCAGTAGGGTTGGACAGAAAGCCAAGCTCCCAAGCACACAGATCTTTTTTCAAGGCTCTTTCAGCCTGGAAGTTGCAGTGAGATGCTCAGATAAAGTTAATGGTCACTGGGATTGCTCCAGGTTACACTAACGAGGAAAATGGGGCTTTAAACAAATGGATTTGATCCCTTTGTGTGTCACATCCCCACAATGATCAGAGCAGCCTTTTGCAAGGATGCTTCTCTAGCCAGAGCCTCCAGCAGGATGTGGACAAGCAGCCCCTGGAGATAAAACATGTTTCTGCTTGAGGAAGGGGGGAGTAAATGGAACTGTGATTATTTATATATACTGTATATATTCAATTTTCCTCCTTCTAGATGTATGCCAGGTTTAGTTTCTATAAGGCCCACCAGTCTATCAGACACGTGTCTGATCAATAATTTAATTTTCCTGTGTCACTCTCTCATCTTTTTAACCACAGTGAGTGTCTGATGTCTGTACAGTATCTGCTGTCATTAATGCAATAATCTTGGTCCTGCCCTCTGTGAAATCAGTAAACCATTTGAAAAGGGAAAATACTCTAGGTACAAGGATAGGAAATAATAATGGCTATTTTCTGCATTTTTATCAACACTTTTTCATAGTGGTTGCACAAGAGTTTGTGGTGTTTTTGTTACAGATTTTGCTTATCAAAATTTAAAACTGTAGAGCCAAAATAAGAAAAGAGCAAGTAGATTTCTCTTGCTGATTTCAAACCAGACTAAATTAAATGGAAATACTGAAGCAGAAGCTGCCTGCTTCACAAATATTTATCTTTTCCTGGAGTATTGTAAGTGGCTGCATTCACCCACTTAATGCTCTTAAATATGATTCTCTCCACTCTAGTGTTTCCCAAGCACTCATCTAAGGGTGCTTATTAGATAAAAAATTCTGTGTATGGCCACTATAGGAGATGATTTCGTGTGTCTACCAGAGATGAAATGTGTTTAATTTATGCACTGCATAAATGCAGAAAGCCAGAAGTTTTCAAGGGAACTCAGGACAGTTTATTGCTGGGATTTATCAAGTGTGAGTGTGTTCAGAAGGACCTGCAAGTGCACTTCCATCCACCCAGCAGCAGCAATGGTTCTCAAGTGTGCTGGGCTCAGAATAAGGGCTTTTAACCTGTCACTTCACAGATTTTCATCTGTTCCCATTTTCTATGCTAAAAAGAACCAGTTATGGTGCTGCAGTTGGAATATCTCAGGTAATCACTCACATTTCAAGCCATAACCACAGTTTTTTCTCTCTAGATAATGTGTTTCTTATGTAAGTGCTTTCATTTCTAAGTCAATTTAGCAAAATATTGAAAGTGAGGATTGAAAAAATCCTCACAAAGAGGGTTGTCACAAAGAGGAACAGGTAGTTTCTGTGTTACAAATAAGCATCTTCTAAAAAAAATCTGGCTTTTTTTAAATTTATGTATATGCTTGGAGAAATAAAATGTAGACTTCTGCTTCCCATCTTCTCCAGTCACTTTTATGTCCTTATTCTGTATTTAAGTGGTTATAGAAAGATGAAATGTGGGGTTCTGTTTCCCATCTCCTGCAGTTATCCTTAATTTTTTTTTTCTTAAGTTTTAATAGGTTCCAGGATTGTTTCTTTGAAGTCATTTTCAGTTCCAGACTCTCAGCAGGAAATATCTTTCTTTGCCAGATTGGCCCTGAATCCTGACATGGCTGTTCCAGCAACAGAAAGCAGAGGCAGCTTTGGTGTAATAGTTGGGGTTTATATATTTAATTTTATTTATTTATTTCATATTATAGAATATTTGAGCTGTTCCTATTGGAATTTGATGCCACAGCTCCTGCAAGGCACTGGTGAGACACCCTGATAATGATAAACACTCACAAAAAACAAACTGCAGCCATTTACAGCTTGAAAGATTCTGGAGGAAGAGACAATTTAAGATGAAAACATTGATTTTGTTCCATGTCCTTTTTAATTTGCTGTTCCCATCACCTTTCTGCAGGTTTTAAGATAAAATAGAGGCTTTATGTATTTTTAAAAAACCAATATTAGTCAGTTATTGACCCACATGGGGATCAGTTGTTCTGGGTGCTCTTGGAGTGTAAAATCTCACCACAGTCTCTGCTCAGCACACCCACAAAGGGGCTGCTTTAGAGAAATGGGAAATTCATATTCAGGCAGTGGAACTTTAAAAATATTAATGCAAGTGCTTAGATCCTTATTTCACAAGGGACAGGAAATAAGATTTCCTGGTTAGTCTCAGTGCCTGTGGCAAACTCATACAGCTCCAAAATTAAGTTTTGAATTGGTTTTATGAACTGCATATCATAAAGTTAGTATAGCAAATACAGTGAAGTAAATATTTACTTCTGCAACCAATTTGTTAAAAAAAAAAATCTGAATTTGATTCTCAGTTGTTTAGGAGTGGAAGAGATGACAGGAGCTTTGGAGGCATTGTGGTTCTGTGGTTCTGTTTTTCTGGGGTTCTGTTGTTCTGTGGTTCCATGGTTCTGTTTTTCTGTTGTTCTGTGGTTCTGTTTTTCTGTGGTTCCATGGCTCTGTGATTCTGTTGTTTTGTGTTTCTGTAATTCTGTTTTTCTGTTTTCCTGTGGTTCTGTTGTTCTGTGGTTCCATGGTTCTGTTTTTCTGTTGTTCTGTGGTTCTGTTTTTCTGTGGTTCCATGGCTCTGTGGTTCTGTTGTTTTGTGTTTCTGTAATTCTGTTTTTCTGTGGTTCCATGGCTCTGTGATTCTGTTGTTTTGTGTTTCTGTAATTCTGTTTTTCTGTTTTCCTGTGGTTCTGTGGTTCTGCTCTCTGGACCTGCCAGGTTCTCCACTGCCCTGTTCCAAGGCTGGACATGAGGAGCAGTGCTGGTTGTGTCCCCCAGCAGCTCACAGGCAGTTCTGTCCCCTGAGCTCTGCAGCAGCTCAGCCCAAGGCAGGATTGCTCAGAATTTGTCCCTTTTGGAAGGTTCATGCTGATCCTGACCCAGGGTGTGCCCATTGCTCATTTTCCTGCTGGCCACAACATCATTTATGGCCTTTGCAGGTGGAATGCTGGTGTGATTTTACTTTTTTGAATATTCCTGTGTCACAGCAGTGTGGGTGGAGCCCAGAGCTCTGTCCCTGTCCCTTGGTGCCCACTCAGACCTGAGCAGTGCCAGCTCTCACCAGTGCACCACCTGCACACAGAGCAAAGCAACTCAGGGCTGCAGTCTCCCCTTGCTGTAAGGGGTGCTCACTTCTGACAGATGCTGGAATTGCATTTAGCAGCACAGTGTGCATCTCTGAATCCAGGCAGTCCTTGGTGGTGCTCCCTTCTGCACGTCTGAATGCTGACAGGATGGATTCCCTGCAAGGAAAGGGGGGATTAGTTATCCAAGGATCCAAAGATATTTCTCTGCATCCCTGTCTGTTAATGTATTCTGCATCCCCCTTTTCTGTCTGCAGAGTGTAATTTATCAGGACTCAAAAATTCCACTAGCAGGGTATTTGAGAGCTGTACAGGCAGGGAAGAAGATGGAATGGCTTGTTGCTAAAGTAGGGGGCCAGTAATTAAGATTTATGTTAATGTGGAGACTAAACAGAGACAAGATGGTTGATTAAAAGGGCATTGCATTTGCAGAACACCGAGTTCCCATTTTGAAGAGACACTTAGATCTTCATCATAAATTACACTGTCCACCAGAGCTACAGGGAAGATTGTGCTGGGCCCAGAAAATTCCCATCCCAGCTTTGCTTTCTGTGCTCCTGTTCTCCTGCAGGGCTGCAGGAGCCCCAGCCTGGGCACTGAGGTGTGCTCTGGGATGGGCTCTGATAATGAGCACTGATGATGGGCTCTGATAATGAGCATTAACGATGGGCTCTGATAATGAGCACTGATGATGGGCTCTGATAATGAGCATTAACAGTGGGCTCTGATAATGAGCATTAACAGTGGGCTCTGAGTGTCAGAGCCACCCTCTGGCAGGTGGGAAAGGTGAGTGTGAGTCCCTTCCTGGTGTCCCTGTCCCCACATCCCCTCCTGGAGCCCCCAGGCCAGGGACAGGGCAGTGCCAGCCCCAGCTCTGGGTCTGCCCACTGGAGGTGTTTGGGCTGGGTTTGTTCTGCCCTTGATGTCTGTGCCATTTCACAAAGCTTTCACCAGAGGAGGCAGCTCACAGTGTGTTGGGTGGAATCAGCATCCAGGAGGAACTTGGAGCTCCTTTGTTCTCCTGTCCTCATCAGAAACAGATGCAGAAACAGCAGCTTTTATTCACTGAGTCTGTTTCTTATGTAGATTTGGAATGGCCCAATTTTTCTCCACAGTTAATTTGTTCCTTAGCTAACATTTTCCTTGGCAGTGTGACCTTGGAGTCTGGAGTGATCTGGATTCCACCTGGATCCATGTTTGAGGGATGCTGTTAAAGAAACAGGCTGTCCCCTTTGGTTTCCCTCCTGAGCAGCATTGCAGCCTCTTCTGCACTTGACATTGCTCATGAAGCAAAGCCCTCATGTTCTACAGTGATAAATGAAGCAGAGCACAACTGAGATGTGATGGGCAAATAGTCTTGAGGTTTGTCTCATGCAACCTGCTTGGTGAGCAGGAGCACTCTGTTCTCCTGCAGGGTGTGCTGAGAATGTAAAGAGCAGAGTGTCAGCCCCTTCCCCTCTTGTGCTCAGTGCCTGTGGGTGTGGAGAGCCAGAGCTGGCAGAAAGCACAATGGATAATTTACTGTTAATCACAGGATTATGCAGATAAACAGGGTCTGCTGCCTAACAATGTTATTTCATTAATCAGCTGTAATCTTAGCAGCATGAATAACCCCAATCCACACACCCAGTGTGTCCCCAGGCTCATTTTCAGGTGGACAGTGCCTCTTCCCCTATCAAAACACAAATGGCATTTTTGTGTCAGTGCTTCAGGTGACACACAGGTGTGTCACTGGTGGTGTGAGGGACACATCTGAATGCTGAGCCACGATTACCATTGTCCTAGCTCCACTCCCAGCAATCTCAACCTGCAAACTGGACCATTCTCATGACCTCAGGCTCCCATGGATTTCTCTTGATAACACCATCTAATCGGATTTAGAGTTTAATTAAACAGCTGTCACTTTGCTTCCTCATTCTGCCACAATTTAGTGTTGAATTAGTTCCTGCATCAGTCATGGCTGGATGCTTGCCTTCTCACAGCTGAGAGCTTGGATGAACATCAGGTTTGCTCTTCAGCTAATTCCAGGCAAGACTTGGTGTTCTTGCTCTTTGTGCAGAGCTGTGCCATCAGTGCAGCTTCCCTGGCTGAAAAGGGGAGATGGAATCCAGTGTGGGATTGCTGCAGAGCCACCCTGGGGTTTCCTATGAACACTGTGAGCACAGCCTTCCCTGCTCTGCTTTAGGAATAATCTTTTCCCTTTCTTAGGAAGAAGTGATTTTTCTGAAAGCCAGTCCTGCAGTTTGCTCTGGAGCAGTGCAGTGGGTGCAGCTGTGGGAGGAAATGTTGAGGCCAATGCTGCTGGTGGTGGATTTTATCCAAATTAACCCTGACACAGGCAAGAGCAGAGTGGGAGTGGGGGTTTGTGGTGCTCTGAGCTCCAAGAGGGAGAGCTTGGACATCTCCTGGGCAATGGTGGTTTTGCATCAAACTCTGTCAGTAAATTTTAAAGTCATTTCTTACACACAAAATCCAGCGATTTTCTTTCAAACATCTCCTTTGATACCTCCTTGAGCCTAACCACAAGAGTTTTCCTCTAATCATTAGAGGAAAAATTGTTCTTTAATTATACTATTTGTAATTAAATACATTCAATTAGGAATTATTTCCTTCATGTGTTGCATGCATTGAAGGGATGCCCTGCTAACAGGAAAGCCCCATCCTAACTGGGAGTTTGTGGATGTTTTTCAGGCAGGAAAGGCAGCTCAGCCCTGCAGTATCAGTCAGATGTTGCTGGGATTTGGGCTGGAGGCTTCCCCAGTCAGAGCTCAGCCTGCCTTGTTTCCATGAGGATTATCTGTGTGGCTCTGTGTCAGCTGTGCAGCTGCCAGCCCTGATTTTTTGGAGTTTGCAACTTACAGAAACTTCTTTCTGACCTGGATATTGATGCTGACTTAGAATGCATCTGCCTTCTGTTTTCTTAATTTACTCCCCTCATTTTTGAATTTCTTGGGGAACAAGTCCAAACACTGCTTTCAGGTTTTCTGTCACACAAAACAAATTTCATTTTAGAACTCTACTTGCTGCCTGCACAGAAAGTGGATTAGCTCATGGGGAATTTTAAAAATTAAAGAATGTGGAAATGGCCAAAATATTATGGTTTTTAGAAGTGCCTTCATTTTAAATGAATTCACAGTCTCTCTGCAAGTTTCTTGGGAATGTTGCTTGTGTACTCCTGAATCAGCCAGCAGTCAGGGCAGTATCTTGTGTTCAAAAATGAGACCCAGAAGCCACAGCTCTGCTGGCTGTTGGGTTTTCTGTGCTGCTGGAAAAACAGTTGTTTTCCTGATGGTGTTTGACATGCCCTTGATGTGCTGCTTGTGCTACCAGTGCACATTCAAGAATGTTGCAGGGAAAAAAAAAAGATCTGGGTGCAGAGCCAGAGCCCTGTGGCTCACGTTGAGTGTGCTCACAGACAGACAGACAGACAGACAGACAAGACAGTTTCTACTTGAGCTCCTTTTATTGTTTTCTGTTTCAGTTCATCTCTTGAGGAGTTCTGGGCTGTGGATGTTTCCCTGCACTGCTCAGTTTTCTGTCAGTTCTTGTGGTGCAGACAGTGGGTGATTCTCCCTGAATTGCCTTTGGCTTTATTGCAGCAATAGAAAGGAACTCAGAGTTGTGCCATGAGGCTGTTCCACATCCAGGGATATGGGGTACATGATTTTCTATTTTAGTTCTAAACAAAAAGGACAATAAAGCCACAGCTTTGTTCCTTGGTCTCTTTTTCTGGTTTGTTTTAACTATCACAGGGCACTTAGAGCCTGAGGAGGGGAAGTGACAGAGCTGAAAATTGCTTTTAGTATAGTGTGTAATGTATTAATTGCTTGCACATCAGTATTTTTAATCTGTGTAATACCCATGAGTTATGGCTGCTTTCAGGGGAGGGGAAGGCAGAAGGTTTCCATCTCTGCTCAGAGCTGTAGCTGGATCACCAATCTCTTCCCAGGGCTGGATCTCTCATGCAATTGCAATGATTTGGGGTTCTTACATTTCTAGAACACTCAACATTCCTTTTTAGCATTTCCTTTTAAGTTTGATGGGATTTCTTATGAGAGCTGCAGGAGAACCTGAGAAATAACAAGTTGCCAGATGAAAAGAAAATCTGACCTAAATTTCAGACTCAGTAAAGTTGAGTTGAAAACAGTATCAACAGTATCAGTGCCCCATTTTGCTGCTGTTGCCATCAGTGGCTGCAGTCCTCATGACTTCAGTGCTGAGGAATTTGCTGAATATTTTATTCACTTTATATTGAAAGCTGAAAAGTTGGAGAAAACTTTGAAGTTCTTCTTGCATGGGAATCTTGGGAATACAGTGATGCTGAAAGAGTTCAGGAGTTCCAAGTGTTAGCCTGCTTGATGGTGCATTCAAAGGCTTTTATGGGCCACAACCCCAGCTCAGACTTCAAATTTCCTTGTTATTTCCCCTGCAGTTAACAGCATCACTAACTCCTTCTGGATTCCTTACATTGCTTCATTGGCCATATCAGAGGAAATTAAATAATCCTGAAACAGTTCCAGAGTTCACAGAGAGGCCTCGTCTTTGCACTGGGCTTGATTCACAGAACATTTTTATTTTGGAAGCTCTTACCAGTCAAGGCTACATCAGTAGAACCTCTGAGATCACAAGTGGGAAGGTGAATATTGGGGATAGCCCCACACAGCTCAGAAGGTGCCTGTGCTGAGCTCAGCTCAGGTGTGCAGCAGTGCTGTTCAGCAGGTGAATCAGGCTGGGCTCCTTGCTGTGTCTCTGGGTGGGGTGCAGCCCCAGCAGGGGCTGAGCTGTGCTGTGCTCGTTTGCAGGACACAGAGGTGCTGAACACGGCGGTGCTGACGGGCAGGACGGTGGCAGTGCCCGTCAGGGTGGTGGCCATCGAGGAGAGCGGCGCCGTCACCGACATCTCCGAGGCCGTGGAGTGCCACTCCTCAGGGGAGGATGTCATCAAAGTGAGTCCTGCCCTGGCTGTGCTCAGCAGGGAGAGAGCTGGGAACCACCCTGCATCAGCCCCTGCAGGTTCCTGTGTGCAGGATCCTGTGCCCTGCAGGTTCCTGTGCCCTGCAGGTTCCTGTGTGCAGGTTCCTGTGCCCTGCAGGTTCCTGTGCCCTGCAGGTTCCTGTGTGCAGGTTCCTGTGCCCTGCAGGTTCCTGTACCCTGCAGGTTCCTGTGTGCAGGTTCCTGTGCCCTGCAGGTTCCTGTGTGCAGGTTCCTGTACCCTGCAGGTTCCTGTGTGCAGGTTCCTGTGCCCTGCAGGTTCCTGTGTGCAGGTTCCTGTGTCCTGCAGGTTCCTGTACCCTGCAGGTTCCTGTGTGCAGGTTCCTGTGCCCTGCAGGTTCCTGTGTGCAGGTTCCTGTGCCCTGCAGGTTCCTGTGCCCTGCAGGTTCCTGTGTGCAGGTTCCTGTGTCCTGCAGGTTCCTGTTCCCCTGCAGGTTCCTGTTCCCCTGCAGGTTCCTGTGTGCAGGTTCCTGTGCCCTGCAGGTTCCTGTGCCCTGCAGGTTCCTGTGTGCAGGTTCCTGTGTCCTGCAGGTTCCTGTTCCCCTGCAGGTTCCTGTGTGCAGGTTCCTGTGCCCTGCAGGTTCCTGTGTGCAGGTTCCTGTGTGCAGGTTCCTGTGTGCAGGTTCCTGTGCCCTGCAGGTTCCTGTGCCCTGCAGGTTCCTGTGTGCAGGTTTCTGTGTGCAGGTTCCTGTGTGCAGGTTCCTGTGCCCTGCAGGTTCCTGTGTGCAGGTTCCTGTGTGCAGGTTCCTGTGTGCAGGTTCCTGTTCCCTGCAGGTTCCTGTGTGCAGGTTCCTGTGTGCAGGTTCCTGTTCCCTGCAGGTTCCTGTGTGCAGGTTCCTGTTCCCTGCAGGTTCCTGTGTGCAGGTTCCTGTGTGCAGGTTCCTGTTCCCCTGCAGGTTCCTGTTCCCCTGCAGGTTCCTGTGTGCAGGTTCCTGTGTGCAGGTTCCTGTTCCCTGCAGGTTCCTGTGTGCAGGTTCCTGTGTGCAGGTTCCTGTTCCCCTGCAGGTTCCTGTTCCCCTGCAGGTTCCTGTGTGCAGGTTCCTGTTCCCCTGCAGGTTCCTGTGCCCTGCAGGTTCCTGTGTGCAGGTTCCTGTGTGCAGGTTCCTGTTCCCCTGCAGGTTCCTGTGTGCAGGTTCCTGTGCCCTGCAGGTTCCTGTGCTCCTCTCCACAAGTAGAGACATTTTTGGGAAGGGTGGGCTGCAGCTGTGCACCACCACACCCAGCTTGGTTTCCATCATCTCCTGATGTTGAGGTGAACTGGGGATTCCACCTGCAGTCCTCTGTGCATGGATCCCATTCTCTGCTGTGAGCACTGCTCCTCCAGATGTTCCCAGCTGTGCTCAGTGGCACTGGCTGGGCTGAGGCAGCACAGCTCCTCTGCTGCAGGACAGTCCTGCAGGAATTCCCACCTGTGCAGGTGCTGCCTCTGGGGGCTGCCTAAGAACAGAGGCCAGACAGAGTTAAATGTGTGTGTATATATATATATTCTATATTTTATATATATATATATATATTTATATTCAATTATATTCAATTATATTCAATTATATTATATTATATTATATTATATTATATTATATTATATTATATTATATTATATTATATTATATTATATTATATTATATTATATTGCATTACATTACATTACATTGTATTATATTTACACACACACACACACACATATATATATATAAAGGGAATATATATATATATATATGAAGGGAATATATATTTGTATATAAATATCTATTCTATTTATTAAAGACCCTTCAGGTACTTTTGGGGCAGACAGAGCTCCACAGGGGCTGAACCCAAAAATGGACTATGGGTTTTCACACTTTTATGAGTTTGGTCCATTCACATTTTGGGGGTTGATCTCCCAATTTCAGCTCCAGCTAATGAAGTCATTTACCCCAAGTTTTTCCCCCCAGTCACTTTTGTTTCCATCTCTGGCCCTGAGGCAGTGAGGTGTCCTTGATTCCAGCTGGAATTGTTGTGTCTGCCCAGAATGGGAGAGCAGCAGTGACCCTGGGCATGGAGTTTGGAGTTACACACTAAAAACCGCAGGGTTACAAATATTTCAAATATAAAAGCTGAAATCCCAAGGCAGCAGAGAATCTGTGTCCTGTGTGTTTGGAAAATCAGCAGAACCTCGGGGGGGTGAATGATGCTAACTGCTGGCAAACACAGCTCAATTAAATGCTTGGAACAAAAAGGTTTTCTCATCATAAAGGAAAAAGGCCTTTTTAATTTTTTTTTTTTAATCTGGAATGTTCTTGTTTCCACAAAATTTCTTTCTTTATACGGGGAAGTGGTTTGGGGTTCAAGGCAAATTGACATCTTCAATTGGTTCAGATATTAAAAAGCACTCAGAAAGCTTCAAATGAGCACAGGGGCCTTTCATCCTTAATTCATTTTGAAATTCTCCATCAAGCTTTTATGTTCAATTCTTTAGAAATATCATCTTCCTCTGTGAAATTCTGGTGCAGACACCTTGTTGGGAGTAACCTTTCTGCTTAAAAATAAAATCCAATCACCATAAATGGTGTTTTTTGGGCAGAGCCCGTGGTACAAGGGCTGTGTGCATGAGTTTATTGTGCATGTAAAGCCTGGAGATCCCCTTAAACCACAAACTTAGGGGAAAAAAGGAGTTATTGATCAGAGCTATTTAATAATTACACATATTATCATCTAGAGGCTCAGGCAGATATTTTTGTGTGTTTTTAATTGTGTGGAATTTCTGGTAATTTGGATTCAGGCAGACCTGACAGAGTGAGGCCAGAAGCTGAAGATGCTCAGTGCCTGTGTGCACTTGGACTGTAATATTTAATTATCAATAAATGTCCCTTTGTATGGCTCATGCACAGAGCTTGAAGGTAATGATCCTGCCTAGCAATTGCCAAGAGCAATTCATTAATTTATATTAATTTTTCTATCTATATTATTTTTATATTCTATATATTTATTGATATTAAATATACATTATTTGTTATTAATATGAATAATGTTTTATATTAATATCATTATATAAATTTATATTAATATTATTTACATTTATTTATATCTATTTATTTTACATTATTTATATTATTATTTACAATAATTAGTTATATTAATTTTTACTTCAGCTGGGCTGAATTACATTGTTCTCATTAACAGAACTCCGTGGAAATCTGGAATTTTTTCAAGATCTCTCTGCAAAGAGCAGGTAGCAGTGTCCCAGTGACACTGATGGTCCCAGGGCAGCTCTTTGTGTCCTGTCTGAATGTGCTGACTGCTGCTCCTTTTACTTCTTTTATTGTCTCATAGTTCCCAGTCTTTACTTCCAAATTTACAGCTGATTTCATGAACTTTAAATGCCTTTGAGTGCGCTCGACCTTCATGCAGTGGTCCAACCTTTTAAAAGTGGACACAAAATTTATTAAGGCACTAAAAAAGGAAGCAAAAGCCAAATTTTATTTCACTAAGTGGAATTTACCAATAGAATCCATCTGGATCCATTAGCAGCAATTGCAGCTCATGCACAGGCTCCTTCCCCTGCTGCAATTCAGGGGGAGCTGATGCTGCTTCTGTGCAGATCTGGGGCTCCTGGGTCACCTGCAGGGACAGGTGTGCTTTCCTGCTGTGGAGAACACAGCAAATCCCCTGCCCCTGCAGGTTGGTGCTGTAGCTGATGAGCTGCAAGTACAGTTCCCACTGCCCACAGCCAAAAATACCCTGGCAGCCCTGGGAAACAGCAGCTGCTCCTGTGGGTGAGCCCAGAGCCCTCACCTGCTTCTCCTTCTCCTCCTGGTCTGGGTGAGCCCAGAGCCCTCACCTGCTTCTCCTTCTCCTCCTGGTCTGGGTGAGCCCAGAGCCCTCACCTGCTTCTCCTTCCCCTCCTGCTTCTCCTTCTCCTCCTGATCTGGGTGAGCCCAGAGCCCTCACCTGCTTCTCCTTCTCTGCTGGTTCTGGGTGAGCCCAGAGCCCTCACCTGCTTCTCCTTCCCTTCCTGCTTCTCCTTCTCCTCCTGGTCTGGGTGATCCCAGAGCCCTGTGCCAACCTGAGCAGCTCCAAGCACAGGGCAGAAAGTCCCAACGTGGCAGTGCCATTGTTCTGCTGCTCTGCAGCCCTGGGGTTTGAAGGTTTTGCTTCTGGCAAATCTGTTGTGTTGTGAGCAGGATAACAAATACAGAGCTCACCTCCTTGCCCTGCTCCACACTGAGTTCAGAAATGACAAACACTGTGATGGTCTCAAATGCACAGCTGCTGAGTAGATGGAGCTAAAAGTCATTTCACCCTGGGATCCTGCCTTGCCAAGCAGGGTATTTGGGGCAATGCTGCCTGTATGGGCTGGGATATCCCCAGAGAGCAGGAGCCAGGCTCTCTGTCCCCATTTCCAGAAATTGCTTGAGTGGAGAGTGCACAAAACAGGGCAGATTTTGGGTTCTGTGCTGATGTGAGCTGCAGAGAGCTCAGCACAGCCACAGCTCAGCTCCAGATCCAGTCACTTGGGAGCAAAGAGATGCCCTGCAGTCTCAGCTGGCATTCTGTGCCCCTTTCCCTTTCTCAGCTCTGTCGTGGTGAATGATACTCAGTTAAATGTACTGCTGCAGCTCTGCAAGGCTGCTCTGAAATCTCTGTAATGAGATTACTTAATGTACAGCCTCTTCCCCAAGAAAAGCTCTCTTGCTTTGGGGGGTTTCTGCTCAGTTTTGCTAATCTGGCTGCTGATACTGAAAATGCAGACCCTGCTCAGCAGAGAGAGCCCAGGTTGCATCTGGTTTGACAAGTTGTGCCCTTCAGGGCTCCATCCCTGGGCTGGCATTGCTGGGAGCCTTGCCTGAGGACTGGGGCAGCTCTGAGCCCACATCTGTGATGGGGCAGCTGCTCACACACAGCCCAGGCAGCTGAGGGACACACAAATCACTTAATGCTGATAAACCTGCTGATAAAAACAGGATTCATGAAAGCTCTGCTGCCCCACTCCTGTGCCCAGCTGTTCCCCAGGTTCATTCTTTGATGGGTCACAGGTGAAAAGCACTCCCAGGGTTATCCTTGGATGGAATGTGGGAGCAGCAGTCCTTTCCTTTATTAAGGTGGGAGTTTTTCTGCAGGGTTGTGTTTGCCTCTGTGCAGGCTTAAACTGTTTAATTTGAAAAAAATAGTGCTATGGGCCTTGAGACAGCTTTGGTTTTCCACTAGGTTACTGATTATTCAGGATTATGCAGCCAGGCATTGAAATCCTTCTTAGGAAGCCTAATGTTCATGTAGCAGAGGATTTCCTTTGTGTGTAAGACCATGGTGTTTAATTGGAATCAAGGCTAGAGTGCCACATGGAGTCTCTCTTTCAAAACCTGTAGAATTTAATAGAGGATAATTCCCTTTCTACAGAGGACATTGTTAAAAAGAAATCTTAGGAGAAATTCTACAGCAATGAATATCCAAATATAGACATGAATATTCAGAAAGCTCGTGGAATTATTACCTCTGTCTAATATTTCCTATAAATTACATGTTGGTCTGCGGTGAATAAGTGATCCTGGTGCTCTGTTCCTTCATGGAATGAATGGCTGCTCCCAGGGCTGGACCTGCAGGAGCTCCAGGTGCCTTGCTGGTGTGTCAGTGATGACACTGAGCTCAACACAAGTCTCACCTATGAAAAGGGCTGAACCACTGTTCTTTACTGATTATCCTGTAATTTTTTTTTTCCACTGAAATTGAGATTTCTCTAAGAGGCACTGGAAAAAGCTCTGCTCATAGAAGTGCTGTCATAAATATTTAAACATTTATGTAACCTTTGAATATTTTAGCAACATTTACATTAGTATAACAGAAATGGGTAAATGGGTTTGCAGACAAAAGTGCAAGATTCTGAACCTGTTGAATACAAGCAGGACAGCCACTGTTAGCACAGCTCCTCATTTCTGCTCAGTCCTGAAACCACACAGACTTCTGCTTAGGAAATGGAGTGATGCTGTCAGGTTTCCAGTCTCCACAAACCTGACAGGATGGCTGCATTAAAAACTTCCCTTTCTGTCCCCCTGAACTGTCCTTCAGAGACTGGGCTGGTCTCTCCAGGGGTGAAAACCACTGGGGGATAAATAATCTTGGGCTGGAGTAGTCTCACTGAGTAAACCACTCATTTCTTTGTAGGTTTTACAGTTGTAAAACAGCACACACACACCAGGACAGGCAGAGCTCTGAGTTCACTGTCTTTTTAAAGTCAGCCTTTGCTTCTTTGTGACATGAAATTTGTCTTTCTAAAGACTTTCAACTACTGACTCCACCAGTAATTGAAGGGAGATTTCTCAGGAATCTCTAGTGGAATTCAACCCAGCAAAGCCCAATATTCTCCAGAGGTGCCAGCAGCCCTGCAGACAGAGGTCATGGTGGGATCCAAACCTTCCTCTGAACTGGGGGAGTAAAGGCAGACCCAGAGCTTCTGCATTTGGCTGGTACCAGTTCAGGAATACCCTTAAAATCCACTGCAGCAGTGTGCAGAGGGGCAGGGGGAGAGGGAGGTTCTGCCCAGGGCAGAGTGCCACAGGTGGGGCTTCAGGAGTCACTGCAGCAGTTTTCTCTGTCAGCTCAATAAAATGTGATTTGTTGCAGAGAGAATCTGTCCAAGTCATCTGGAAAGGGAATGGCCTTTGTTACAAGGGGGCACAAAAATATAATGCCAGGAAAAAGACAGAGAAGCAGCCTCTAGGGAATTGTGCTTAGCCCTGTCTTTTGCTGTCTGCTTCTTTATTTTAGTTTTAATCTGGAGAAAGGAGTTAGGAAAATAGGAAAAAAAAAGGGAAAAGTGGTTGAATGCAGCTTAATAATGAAAGGAACTGCTGAAATAGCATCTTTAAAATGCAAAACTTCTTGCTGATCTGCTAAGCAGGAAAGAAAAAACCCAATCACTTAAAGGTGGTGGCTGAGCAGGCTTTCCCTTCATCACTGCTCACTTCTTCTGATGCCAGAGATGAAAAGCACTTTCAGAGGGAGGATGTTTTCATAGTAAAAGCATAAATACTACAGGAGATGAGAGGCACATCACTGCTCACAGAGCCTCCAGCTCCTCTTGGACCTTCCTTGTCCTGGAGTGGGCAGGACCAGAGCTGAGATTGTCCATGCCCTGCTCCCTGACCTTCCAGGAGTGTTGGGACAGCCTGCAGGAAAACAGAAAAGTACATCTATCTATCAGAAAGTCTTAAACAAATATACCTTTTTAATTAAAAAAAAAAAAAAAAGTTCTAATGTGGCCCATTTTAAAAAAAATCTGCTTTCTGTCTTTCCATGTGACACTGCCTTTGGTCAGCCCTGTCTCTCCATCCTGTTTTATCCCCAGGAGAGCAGGTCAGGGCAGTGTAGCCAAGCCTGCCTTGAATAACCCCAGAAATTGTCTGGGATGTTGCTCCCACCTCAGCCAGTCTGAGCTGGGGGTCTCTTGAGGCCCCACACACCCTGTGCCCTTTTTTTGTCAGGGGCATCTGCTCAGCAGATCAGACCCTCCCTGGGGCTTGCTGTGAATTGTAGCAGAGTCAGTAAATCTGCATCTGTTCTGGGAGAAACCCTTGTTTATTTATTTGTTCAGTGACACAGTGAGGGAAGGGTGAGGAAAGCAAGCTCCCCTGCTCATTTTCATTGTGTTGTGGCTGAGCTCAGCTGAGCTGTGCTGCTCCCAGGAGATGCAGCTCTGGGATGGCTTCACCTGAGCATTACCTGAGGATGAGGCATTAACCCACCCTGGGATCAGGTGCTGAGCCTTTCTCAGGGCAGCACTAATTGCAAGTGTTGCCTTTCTGTGTCAGGAGAAATCAGTGGTGCTTCCAGCATGGATGAGAAGAGTTCAGATGCATTCAGAATCACCCAGTTCAGCCTGAGCCTGCCCTCCTGCCCTCTCCTCCTGTGTGCTGCCCCTCTCTCAGGAGCAGGGACATTAGCAGTGCTTGTTCTCAGGGAGAACAATCCTGTTCAGCTCCTAAAGACCTGCCAGTGCTGCTGATGCATGTTCAGCAATAAATACCCACCTGGGGCAGTCTGGGGGGCTCTGTGGTGGCTGCTCAGCCACCTCCTTGGGATGCTGGATGCACTTGTTCAGCCCTTTGTTTGTGGAATCCCCACAAAGGCTTCGAGCAGCTCTACAAATACAGATGGAGATTGGATCTCAGCCCAGAACCGTTTTGGAGTTTCAGTTTTGCTACTATAGTTATTCTTTTTTCTCTCCCCAACAGTTAGATTTGTTCAGTTACTGACAGCATTGAGCTTTAGACAATATAAAATCATGCAGCTGGACCAGACCTGACCAGTCTGAGGCTCAGAAATCTTTTATCAGCACGTGCAAGTGGTTTGTGCATAAATGAACAACTTGCACAACTAAACCAGAAGGTTCCCTTTGTCTTTGGGTGGAAGCAGCTTGAGGACAGCAGTGGCTGCTGCTCCAAGCAGAGTTCAGTGAGATTTTGTTGACAAGCCTCAAACACTTGTGCTGAAAGGAAGAGAACTGAAGAGCCAGGAGCTTTGTCTGAAGCTGCTTTGTGGAGTGCTCCAGACCTAGGATGGGCAGCAGCAGCTCAGATACAGGGCTGGGAGTCCCTGGGCTGTGCCAGGGGCTGCTCAGTGCTCCAGGCTGGGCAGGAGTCAGGGCTGGGGCTGCTCAGTGGGAAACATTCTCAGATGATTCCTGTCCCAGGGGGAAGCTGATGCACACACACCATAGAAAGAACCAGCAGCCCATCTAGGGGTGTGCTCTGAGCACTGCCTGCTGTTCAATAGGATATTGAACATATTTTATTGGGTTCCTCAGAGCTCTGCTGCACAGTGCTTTCAGATTAAATCAAACAGTCATTCTGGAACAGCCTGGTGTGAGCTCAACCTGTTTCTGTATTGCCATTCCAGTTAATAGGTGGAAAATTAGGCCATGCCATTCCTAGTGCTAAAATGAGGCTGTTCCTGCCCCATTCAGCCTTTCAGAGCAGCCTCAGGTGGTCTGGGGGAGAAGCCTGAGGAGAGGGATGGGTCAGGTATTGCAGCACATGGTTGAGCTCCAGGCTGTTAGAGCACAGCCCTCTGAGGGAACAAGGCACAGAAATGTTTGTGTTGTGTTCTCTGGAGTTTCGTTTTGCAATCTCATCATCTAATATTTCACCTGAGTATGAGCAGTGCCCCAAGAGAGGAGATACAGGCTGGGAGCAGTTCAGTTCAGCTGTGGTCACAGAGGACATCCACTAGTCTGGGGACATCAGCACTGCCAGCTGATCATCTTCATTGAATAGAACAGGGTTGGGATGGATAAAAGGGAGCAGATGATAATATAAATATATGTTCAGGTGGGGAGATGCATTGTCACCATTACCAGGGCTCGTTAGGGGTGATGAAATAGAATTCTGGCAGGGTAGGAGCAGGAGCTGGGATCTGCTGGCTTTGCTGATAATTTCTGCAGACACACCAGCTCATTTGGTAATGTAACAGCTCCCATTGCTCACCACTTAATGCATGATTAATGTGCCACAGGATTTCCCCAGACATTTATGACACCTTCAGGAATAGAAATGACAATGACTTTATCACATGGAGTCACTTCATACTATCTGCATCTCTCTTAATGATTTATACATCCAGGAGTGATTTTATCACTAGTACTCAGTAACATAATAAATGAGAAAACTCAATGGTCTGTAAATTACAACACTGATTAAAGAAGTGATTACTGATATAACTCTTACACAGCTATGATAATGCTTGCTTATACTTCAGGACAGCATTTACATATTAATGATAAATCTGCTGTAGTGTTTAGAAATACTTTACAGCTTTAATCAAAATGTAAACATTTATAAGCAGATAATGTTTATTGCAGAGGAAATGAGTCGACTTCTGTTACCCTTCAGTGGGTGAAATCTGCTGGAGAGGCAGTCTTGAAAGCAGCACCAGCCCTGATGGAGGTTGTTATGGGTTGATGTTTGGACTGGCTCTTTTTCCCCAAATTTGTCCTAAACTTGGACAAGGTCATGCTCAGGGTGCAGTTTGGGTTGGCTGCTGGTCCCTGTGGAGCCCAGTTTGGGTGTGCTGGGCTCCTCCTGAGCAGGCTGGGAAGGAGCTTTGCTCATGGACAATTCCCCAGCACTGCCATCAGTTTGTAGCTCGTGTAACACAGACAGAAAATCAACCACAGGTTTGATAAAGAGCACCCACTCTTCAGGCAGCTGCAGCACGACTGCTCCTGAGCCAGGGAAGGGTTTGTGTTCAGCTGATCCCCCTGGAAGAGCCACCACTAACATGCACAAGAGAAGGGAGCTTTCTGTCTGCTTGGGCTTGCACTGGGGGCTCTTTTGTCACAGTGATCACCTTTCCTCTTCCCCTCTCAGGTGTCTGACAGGTGTGACTATGTTTTTGTCAACGGCAAGGAGATGAAAGGCAAGGTGAATGCCCAGGTGAACTTCACCTACCAGCACCTGAGTGCTCCCCTGCAGATCACGGTCTGGGTGCCACGCCTGCCCCTGCAGATCGACATTTCTGACACTGAGCTCAGCCAGATCAAAGGCTGGAGAGTCCCTGTTGTTTCCAACAAAAGGTGGGTGGCATTTCATGGTGCTGTGCAGAAGGAATGCTCCAAAGCACAGCAGCCCCCAGCTTGGCGTGGGCACTGCAGCCCAACAGAAGTTTTGGGGCTCTTGTGCATGTGCCTTGGGCAGCAAACCCAGGGTGGGGCTGTGCAAGGTGCACCCAGAGCTGCTCTTTGGAGATGGCAGCACCCATGAAGAGTGGCACAGTGCAGCTGTGGGGCCCTTCATGGTGTGAGTGGCCAAGGCTCAGGGCTGGTGCAGGAATCCAGGAGGGAGGGCTCTGTTGGAGGGGACACCCAAAGTTAATTTTTACTGAAATTCCTGAGCACATTTCCTCTTTCACTGACATTCCTGAGCACATTTCCTTTTCCTCTGACGTTCCTGAGCACATTTCCTTTTCCCCTGCCATTCCTGAGCACATTTCCTTGTCCCCTGCCATCCTGAGCACTTTTCCCCTGCCATCCTGAGCACATTCCTGAGCACTTTTCCCTGATGTTCCTGAGCACATTTCCCTGCCACCCTGAGCACATTCCCCTGCCATCCTGAGCACGTTTCCCTGATGTTCCTGAGCACATTCCCCTGCCACCCTGACTACATTCCCCTGCCATCCTGAGCACATTCCCCTGCCATTCCTGAGCACATTTCCCTGCCATCCTGAGCACATTCCCCTGCCATCCTGAGCACGTTTCCCTGATGTTCCTGAGCACATTTCCCTGCCATCCTGAGCACATTCCCCTGCCATCCTGAGCACATTCCCCTGCCATCCTGAGCACATTCCCCTGATGTTCCTGAGCATATTCCCCTGCCATCCTGAGCACATTCCCTGATGTTCCTGAGCACATTTCCCTGCCATCCTGAGCACGTTTCCCTGGTGTTCCTGAGCACATTCCCCTGCCATCCTGAGCACATTTCCCTGCCATCCTGAGCACATTTCCCTGCCATCCTGAGCACATTTCCCTGCCACCCTGAGCACATTCCCCTGCCATCCTGAGCACATTCCCCCTGCCATCCTGAGCACATTCCCCTGCCATCCTGAGCACATTCCCCCTGCCATCCTGAGCACATTCCCCTGCCATCCTGAGCACATTTCCCTGCCATTCTGAGCACATTCCCCTGCCATCCTGAGCACATTTCCCTGCCATCCTGAGCACATTTCCCTGATGTTCCTGAGCACATTCCCCTGCCATTCTGAGCACATTCCCCTGCCATCCTGAGCACATTTCCCTGCCATCCTGAGCACATTCCCTGCCACCCTGAGCACGTTTCCCTGCTGTTGTCCCCAGGCCAGCCCGGGACAGCGATGACGAGGATGAGGAGGAGCGCCGGGGCCGGGGCTGCACCCTGCAGTACCAGCACGCCACGGTCAGGGTGCTCACACAGTTTGTGGCTGAGGACTCGGGGCCCTGGGGCCAGCTGAGCTACCTGCTGGGCTCAGACTGGCAGTTTGACATCACTGACCTGGTCAGGGACTTCATGAAGATGGAGGATCCTCACATTGCCAGGCTGCAGGAGGGCAGGATCCTGGTCGGCCGTGAAGTGGGGATGACCACGATGCAGGTACTGCTCTGGCAGGGCTGCAGGGTGATGCTGCCTGGGCTGGGGCTGTCTGGGGCAATCCTCACTCAGCCAGGGCAGAAAGGGGAGCAGAGCTAATCTGGGGGGTGTGAGGAAGGTGGAGAAGGCAGCAGTTCAGTGCCTGAGCTGGCTCTCTGCAGTTCCCTAAAGGAAGCAGCATGGCTCTTGGTTTCAGCATGTCCTACTGTCCTCATGTTCCATCAGAAACAGGAAAAAACAGAGGAACAAGCATTTCCAAGCCAAGAAATGAAGGACAAATCCTGGCTGGTGAACTCCTTTTGAAGTATTTGGGAGATTCAATGAGCTCATCCATGGAAAGGCAGAGTAACAGGAGAAGAGAATTGTAAATCCACTCTCGTGCTGAAATAATGGAAATAACACACCTGGGATAGGACAGCTCCCAGTTTTGGGTGGTTCTCAGCCATAAGCTCTCCACTCAGGTTTTCTGACCCTGACTCCCTTTTGCATGTTCTCCTCATTTCTGTGCATGAATGGAGACAAGCAGGGATGGTGACCTTAAGAAAGGTTATATTAATTGATCAGCCTTTCCCTAAGTCAATTCTTCTGTGCTTCTCCAAAGGTTTTGTCTCCTCTGTCTGACTCCATCCTGGCAGAGAAGACAGTGACAGTGCTGGATGACAAAGTGACCATCACAGACCTCGGGGTGCAGCTGGTGTCTGGGCTCTCTCTCTTCCTGCAGCCCAGTGCAGCCACCAGCAGGGCCATTGTGGCCACAGCTGTTGCCCAAGAGCTGCTTCATACTCCTAAGCAGGTAATGTGCACTCTGAATTTACTGGGATGGGGCAGGGGTTTAGCAGTGTAAAGTACAGAAAGATAATCCATAGCAAGTTTTGAATTTACACTTCAGGTGTGTCCATGGTTAATTGCTTTTCCCTACACATACTCTGGAATTACCTTGTCATTTCTTCCCTTCCAATATGGACTTTATCTGCAGTAAAGTTCTAACTACACTGAAGTTAGTGCTGTTTGCAGTTTTTAATACCCTTTCTTTAGCTAATGAACCTGTTTTGTTCTCACTGCACAGACAGTCTTTGTTTTTTGTGCTGGAGAACACAGAGCTCTGTGGTCACAATTTAATATCTTGAAGAGCTGTAAAATAGAGGCAGAAGTGGCCACATACATTTCTTTTCCCTCCTGGAGCCCTGACACACTGCCAGGCTCATCTCTCTTTTTATTTTTCATATGGATTTTGGGGGTTTCATCATCCAGTTCATGTGCTGATCTTAATGGAAGCAAATTCCCTTCTCCCTAAAGGGGAGCTCTGAAATAGTCTCAGGTCACAAGCTCTGTGGAAAAGAAGTTTGGAGAACACCACCAGACCAAGTCAGACTGTAACTCTGGCCCAGAATGAACCCAAGGGTCCCAATGTCCTTCCTCCTGTTATCTGAGGATTTGGGGACTGGGGACCTTGCAATTAAATCTGTCCACAGCTACTCCTCTTGCAGAAACTGTTTTTCCTCTCACACAGATAGGGAGAGATCTCAAGTCAAGTTTTATGGCCCATTTTCATGATTATTGCTACCTAATTTTCTGGAACATAAAAATAATGTAGTTTGTTTTATAACTTAGTGACAGCAAAATGTCCAAACTAAAAGGACACAGTGCCCATCTGTTCCATTTGTTGCATCCTGTAAACATAAGAATCTTATATAATTAACCCATTTATACCCTTCTTCAGGGCTTAGAAACCACATCTGGCATATTGTTCCAGACAAAGACTGTGAAAATAAAAATCTGGAGCATTCCTAGCCCAGTCCTGTCCTGTAGAGCATCATCAGACCTGCAGCAGCACTGGAAGAATTGGGGGTTTGATGCAGAGAAAAGAGCTTGTGAATGTGGGGAGGTGCCCAGTCCCTCTCTCAGATTTATAAATTATCTGTCCTGAGGATGAAAAACCTTTATCAGCTCCAGGTTATCAGATTATGCCAGTGGTGCCCATGTGACACCTCCTGTTGCTCATATTGTAATTGTCACTGCAACTGGCAAGTTAGGGAGTCATACAAAAGAGTAAAAACATGGTTTGGGTTGAAATTATTTTTCCCAGCATCTGAGTTCTGAAATTATTGTAGTGAAAAGTTTGCAGGACAATTTTGGAGGACAATTTGTGAGAGTGGCACATTTCTGGTGCTGGAGTGGGATGGCAGCCCTGGTTCTGAGCAGTGAATCTCCATCACCAAAAAGTGGGACAGGAACAGATTTCACACTGGGAAATAAATGGAAGGAAGTGATGTAGGAGTGACCTGCAGAGCCACAGACATCTTTTCCTTTCATTTGCACTTTGAATGAAGGATGGAGCATTTAAGTCACTTTGCCTTAGAAAAATGAATGCAAATATGGGAATGTTTGTGGCTAAATTTTGCAAGAAGTGACTCATGATTTGGAGTGCATCAGCTGAGATCCTGAGCTGGAATTCTGAAGGCAAATGCTGAGTGTTTTCTGGAAATCAAACCCTTTTCAAAGAGGGTTTTTTCCAAGGAGACAACCCAGGTCTAAGCCTGAGCACTGTGAGGACTTCATTATTTAGGTGCATTTTTTCCTCTCAAGCAAGTTTATTAAAAGGCCCAAATAACTCATGCAAACCTTACTGATGCAACTGAAAAACAAAATTCAGGGTTTTTGCTGTGGCTTTCTTTCAGTGACCATAATGACTAATTACCTTAATTATAATGACCACACCTTTCTGCATGCACAGCACAAAGCAGCCAAAACACAAGTCCTGAAAAGTTGGCAGTTCCCCCATAAATACAAAGCACTCTAAAGAAGATAAGCCAATATTTTTTTTTTTAATTTGGATGCTTTAAGTTAGATACCTTTATCTGTAGCTGAGCAACTAATTACCTGCTGTGACAAGGTGACCTTGAGGGATGCTGAGCCCATCTATTATTTTTTAATCAATAGGGAGCTCAAGAGTGGATCAGTGATTTAGGTGCCTAAAAATAGACACAGGTTGACCAACTCTTAAAGATGAAGTATCTTCTGAAAATTTGGGAACTGGGAGCAGTCTAGTTTTGGTGGCCATCTGCTCAGGTAGCAAAGCTGTTCCATTTGGCTTGTTCAGTCAACAGTTGTTAAATCAACCCTGAAAGGCTTCTCCAAAATGTAAACAAAAGAAAACCAACAGTGTTTCAGTGTTTCCTGATCTAAGTGAGCTCCAAGAACTCTCAAAGCTCAGCTGCCTCTGCAGGGAGACTCAGTCATGTCCAGCTTTTTTGTCACTGCAGGGTATTGCATGGGGGCTAATGAACTGAAATGGGTCAGTGGAGAGAGAAGGAAAAAGCCTTTAATGAACAGCTCTGTGCAGAAACGTGTCTCTCAGTGCTGCTGGGAGCTGCAGACATTTTCTCAGGGAAAAAGAGCAGTGCTGGTGCTTTCTGAAAGGCAGGTTCTGGTCCTGCTGACACCAGTGAGAGCCCTGGGGCTGGGGGTGTCTGCTCTCCCTGCTGGGAGGGGAGGGGAGAACAGCCTGGGATAATTTCTGGTCATTTCTGACCATTTCTGACCATTTCTGACCCCCCTGGCTCTGCCTTTTGGATGGGTTGGTTCACGCAAACCAATCCTGAGAATTCACTGACATCTCACAGTTAATAACAGATATTAGGAGTGTTTTTATGGTGTGGGTTCATTACCCCATCCTGGCAGTGTAAGTTACACCTAAATTGTATTTATATCTTCTTGAAGCTGGCAGAGCAATGGAATGGCAGCCAGGGATGACAGAGGAATTCAGCAGCATGGGAAAGGGAGAAGGGGTGCATTGTTAGATAAGAATCTGAATTCTTCCCTTGCAAATACAAGCAAATTCCCACTGGAAAGGAATGCCACATTAGCAGGCTGGACAAAAAGGAGAGAGAGAAATCCACAGTGGGGGAGTGCATGGTTTGAATTAAGATCTGAGTCTTGGCTGCCTTTCATTTCCACATCATAACATCAAGCCCAATTCTTGTTACACAAGGCACAGGCTTGAAAATAAATGCACATGTAATACTTTGATATTTCATGTGATAAAATTGCTAGGGAAATCCATTCCAGCATTCAGGTCCCCAGACAGAACAATCAGAGCAGGTCTAAGAGAAGCTGCTGAGAACAGTGTTCCTTTGCCTTTATTTCAGGGAGGGCTGTATTTGTTTTCTGCAGAGCCAACCATTTCTTTGCTCTGATGTCCTGCCTCCCTCCAGGAGCCTTGAGCTGACCCCAGCAATTCAGGCCTTATTCACAAATACTTTTATTTGTGCTGTAGTGAATGAAGACCATTAAAAAGCTGCTTTATTCTGAGCGTGGAATAAAATCAAATATCCTCATCTGTGTTTCTGAGCAGCAGAATTCTCTAAAATGCAGCCAGTTTATCCAAGAGGATCTATCCAATGGTATCTTTGGGCTGATAAGCCACAGTGTAATTCAAGGCCAGAAAAGGTGGTGGGACTGCCACAGATCAAGAGCTGAAATCACTCCTGGAATGGGGGAAGAGAACAGCAAAGGCACAAGGGACAATTCACACAAAACGTGGGTAAAGTCTTGATAAAAAATTTTTATGTGCTTAAGGAAAGCCTGGTGATAATCAACAGTGGTTGAAGCAGTTTCTGCATTCTGGACTGATTAGATTTTGGTGTCATTAACCTGAGCTAATGGCCATTCTGTGGCTCAGTTCACATCCCAGTCAGTGTTTCACAGCAGCCTGGGCTGTGGATTGTTCTGGGAGTGCAGTGAGCACCTCTGTGTGTGTGTGAAGGGAGGAGAGAGGAAAAGCAAGGAAAGAAAGGCTGGAAAGCAAGATAATCCCCCCAAATCTTTGTTTGTGCTTGCTAATTAAAGAGCACAAGCATTTGTCACTCAGTGTTGAGGCTGTGAGACGAGGGGCAGGGGAGGGGGCTCCAATCCATCCTCATCTTCTGAGAGAGCTGGAGCACCTTGGCAGAGACAGGAGGGGATTTATGGATGGGTACCCAGGATTTGCAGAAACAGCTCCTTGAAGGACATGGCACTAAATCATTTCCCTTTTCTCTCTTCTTTTCTTTTTAGCTTTTCAGAATTTATAATCATGTGGGAAATTCACTTCCTTGCCCTGCCTTTGGCTTTCCTTTAATGATGTGAAGGAGAGGAGATGATCTCTTGCCAAACAGAATATTTGGCCTGATACAATATATTTTGGCAAGATTTTAAACTTTCCCTCTTTCTTTCATTTGTTTCCTTTCTTTTTTAATTAATGTTGTCCATAGTATGGGGATGACAACGTTGTTTTGTGAAAAAAACTGGCTCCTCCTATGAAGAAACATTCTCTTGGAAATAAAAAACGTCAGTGCTGGTAGAAAATAATGGCTAAGCCAGTGCACACCTCTGTTATCTGCAGTAAATCACATGTGTGCCTGCAAATTTCAGCTGCCTGCCATCTCATTTTTCTCTGTCTCTGCTTCATAAAACCAGGAATGCAGAATTGTAGAGCAGTGGTGTGAGCAGAAGTTTCTTTGAAGTTGCTGCAACTTTGTCCAAATGCACAGAGGATCCAGTGATGTGAATCCCTTGGCTGGGTGTCCAGCTGTGGGGGCTCAGGTGTCACTGTCATCATTTCCAGCCCCAGCTGTGCAGAATCCTGTGCTGGTTTCCTCAGCCACACTGGCAGGCAGGGATGCTGTGCTGGGATGTTCTCCCTGATGAAAATCCAGTGTGTCCCCCCAGTGGCACACAGGGCTGACCTTTGTTTTGGGGACAAGGAAGGCACCAGAGTGCTGACCTGCCTGAGGAGGTGAATCCTTTTTTCCCTGCACATGTCCATTAAAACCCCTCTGCTTTCCTATGACCAGGGTTGCTGTGCTATGGATTTCTGTGATGGAAATTCGAGCTGTGCCCTGCAGCTCTGTGTTTGTCTGTTCAGCCATTTCAGGGCTGTTTCTCTAATGAAAGATCAGATGGTTTAATTTCCTTATGCAGTTCATCCTTCCCAGCTTCTGAGTTACCCTGGCTCCGTTTCAGCTCTTTGAAGTAAATTTGAATCACCAAGAACTTTGCCTTCTTTCCTGTTGTGCCACAATTTATTTTTCTTCTTTCAGTCCCTCAAGTACTTGCTGATAGTGCTTTGGAAATCAAATATTCAGTTTGGCCCAACCTTCTGCCCAGCTAAATGCCCCTTGCTGTTTTCATTGAAAAGCTTTAAATTCAACTGGAAGGGTAGCAATTCTCTTTGTTTATAACCACAGCATAACAAATTGCAGGCAATTGAAAACCATATTAAGTTGTAAATTTGTATTATGACTGGACATTAACAGGGTGGCAATGTTTTTCCCCAGTGCTAATTTTTCAGCCCAGTTGTTTTGATGTACCCAAGTGTGAAGTTATTAGAGCCATTTGTGGTCGAAGTGTGGGAAGGAAAGAACTTCACTTTTGTGGGAAGTTGCACTCTGGCAATCTGCCTGGACGGCTGCTGGCTACACAGGCAAGACACAGAACAAATGAAAAATTAAAGAAATGTCCTGCAAAGAAAGCTATTGAGATGTGGAGGAGTAAATATCTGTGTCATCTGGATGGGATTTCACATGGCAAAGAGCTGACCTCTGGCTTTGTGTTTGCTTCTAATGATGACTTCTGACAGTGCTACCTGCTGAGCACACAGACAGACCAATTAAATCCAGGCCACTTGTAATTTTATTGCAGAGATCATGCCAGAATCCCCATCCTCGTCTTCCTGACACAGAAATGTGGTGGACTTTTTAATTATCTCAAGGATAAAATGTGTTTTACTTTAAGCAAACCTTCCTCCAGCAAAATGGCAATTGTTCTGTGAGTCTTTTTCTTCCAGATGAATCTTCTGCTCCAGCCATTTCCAAGGTACTGTGGTAGCTCCTTACTCCAGCTAAGATACTTATGCCTTAATTTGACAGCTCCTCGTGACACCTGTGCATGTGGAACATGAGGAAAATAACTGTTCTGTCAAGTGCCTCCAGTAATTTTTGTGATTTGCCTCTTTCGGCTTTTGTTCGACAGGAATGACTTTCCTCACAGAGCTTGTGAAATTGTAGCTCGCTGATGGGTACTTTGGTAATGAAGACATCTCACATGGATTATTTTCTGTGTCCTTGTGCCAAACACTTGCAGGGAGGGTAACAGTGGAGCCCTGAGTGAGAAACGTGTCCCGTTTTCTGCCCCGTCTCTCGAGGCTTTGGTCGCTCCGCGTTTTCCCGGAGGAGCCGGTGTGCCGGAGCCGTCTCTAACCATCCCCCTGTCCTTTCAGGAGGCCGTGGTGAGCACCTGGATCCAGTTCAGCGACAGCTCCGTCACCCCGCTGGACATTTACGACCCCAAGGACTTCTCTCTGTCGGCCGTGTCGCTGGACCGGGCGGTGCTGTCGGTGCAGCCGGGCGCGGCGCTGCGCTGGCCCGTGGTGGCGGCCGAGGGCGAGGGCCAGGGCGCGCTGCTCCGCGTGGACATGCTCATCTCTGAGAGCTGCCAGAAGTCCAAGAGGAAGAGCGTGCTGGCCGTGGGCAGCGGCAGCGTGCGGGTCAAGTTCGGGCAGAACGACGCGGGCGCGGCGGGCGGCCACGGGCAGCGGGAGCTGGAGAACCGCGCCAGCGAGCGGCGCCACAGGGGCTGGGAGCAGGAGCGGCACGGCCAGCAGGGCGGCGCCACGGGGCACGGGGAGCAGGAGCGGCACGGCCAGCAGGGCGGCGCCACGGGGCACGGGGAGCAGGGCAGCAGCACCGCCAGGCCCAGCCTCAGGAGCAAAGGCGCCAGCAACCAGCCGGACGGCGGCAAGCTCTCGGACGACGGGCAGCTGCAGAACATCCCCATCGACTTCACCAACTTCCCCGCGCAGGTGGAGCTGCCCAGGGGAGCCGTGGGGGACAGCGAGCTGGTGCAGTCCCCCCGGGGGCTCAGCGACCTGGAGATCGGCATGTACGCCCTGCTGGGCGTGTTCTGCCTGGCCATCCTGGTGTTCCTCATCAACTGCGCCACCTTCGCGCTGCGGTACCGGCACAAGCAGGTGCTGGTGGAGGGGCAGAGCTCCATGACGCACTCGCACGACTGGGTGTGGCTGGGCAGCGAGGGGCAGCTGCTGGAGAGCGCGGCCGGGGCGGCGCGGGACGGGCAGGGCGCGGGCAGCCCGCGGGCACGCGGGGACGCGGCGGGCAGGCAGCACCGCACAGACCCCCTGCGCTCGCCCACCTCCAAGAGGAAGAGGGTCAAGTTCACCACCTTCACCACCATCCCGCCCGACGACGGCTGCCCCACCGTCAACTCCATCCTGGGCGCCAACGACGAGGACATCAAGTGGGTGTGCCAGGACGTGGAGCTGGGGGACTCCAAAGAGATGCCAACCTACGCGGGGCAGCTCAAGGACAAAGTGTAGCTGTCCCTGCGGGGCTTTCTGGCTTCCACCACACCTCGATGCCTTCAGTTCTACAGTAGACATTGGGACGGGCGCCGCGCGGGGAGGCGTCGCCAGCAGAAGTGATCAGGCAGTTTTTATAATCAGGGAAAGAAATTTGCCAAACTGTCCATGGTCTGGTTTTGTTTTTCACTTCGTTCTGTTTTTTTTTTTTTTTTTTTTTTTGTTGTTTTTTTTTCCTCATGTTTTTTCTGCTTCTCACGGATTTAGGAAGTGGAACACAAATAGCAGAAAGGAACAGGGAAATGCTGTGACCAACACGATGAACTGGGCAAGATGAGGTTGTGAAAATTCATTTTATGGGTCATACAAATAATAATGGTAGTAATATTTCACAGTACCAAAAATAGCTGTAAAATGAAATGAGAGAATATAAGAGCATGAAAAAAGAATAAGCAAGAGGCAAATAATACCTGGTTCCAATAAAACATCACAGGTATGGACATGTGACCCACAAGGGGACTTCTCACATTGGTACTCGAGCTGTTTCTTTTCATTCCCTCTTTTGAAATGAAGATGTGTCTTTGGCATTACATGTGAAGGAGGAAGAAATTACCTGGTATTCTCATTTTCACTTTTCCATTTGTCTTGTAAATTGAAACGGAATCATTTTCCCTCTTGTATTTTTCTTTTAAATATCTTGAAAACAGGAAAATTTAAAATTCAATAAGTTCGCAGTGGGCCAAGAATATTCTGTTTCTAAGTTAGCTGTAAACAGTCTCCTGTCATTTAAAGAATTCAGGGGATAAGTATTGACTAATAATATCCACGTGGTGTCTCTTCTGAAAGCCTGAGCCTGCATTCCACCCTAGCTAGGAAGATGTTCTGCTTGGAAGAATTTTCATTTTCCTTTCAGGTTTGGATTGTTTGTTTAGTCGCTCATTTTAAATTTCCACAACCAAAGTTGCTGTGTTTCACCAAGGGAAGAAGGTGCTGGTTTTTTGTTAATTTTTACAAGTCCCAAGCAGTGGGAGTGCCCCACTGGTGCATCCTCAATGTACCTGGAACTGAGACCTTCACAGGCCAAATGTTCAGCTGGAGTTGGGCTGTTGGTTTGTTTTGTTTTTAAACCATGAATTCATAATTTTGTGCTGTAATTTTCTCTTTATTCTGATGTCACCAGCTCTCATCAAGGTCTGGAAGCAAGAAGAAGGATGGACAGAAAGACCCAGATTGTCCCCAGCCTTTAATTCCCCTGTACTGGGAGAGTTGGGCTCTGGGCACACTCTTGGGAGGGAGGGAGGGAAATATTGCTGAAACAAGGTCAAGAAATATCTGGAGATATCTTACAGATTTTTGGGGTGTTTTTGCCATTGGACCAGCTAAGACTGCAAAGTTTTGACTAGATTTTAAATCTGATTCTTTGAATGAACAAAGACCAGCCCAGTAACAATCAGAAGTGAATACAAACCAGAGATTTAATTCCTGCTGTGAACTGGCAGAGCTCAGTGCCAGCTCACATTCCTGGGGGACACAGATCAAAATCTGTTCCATGAGGAAACCACTGTCCTCCCAAAGCTCTCCTGACTAAAGCAGTGTTATATCAGTGTTATGTCCTGACTGACTTGCATCATCCTGTCTTTGCCATGTATTTTGTTATTTTTGGGGTTTTTTAATTACTAAACTCCGTAGTTTGGTTTTTTGGGGTTTTTTTTTTTCACTTGGACAAAGTCAATCCTGCCACCCAATAACATAGATGGACGTTTTAACAAGATATGCCTAGTATGCATTGTAGACTGAAAGAATGTAATATTTATTTATACCTGTTATATGAATTGTAATTAAAATGCTTTACACAGCTTGACAAATCAACCTCTCTTTCCTCAGGGGGGGCTGCTCTGTCATTTCTGCCAATCCAGTGCCCTGGAGGAGGATTTCAGGATTTCTGGAGGGAGGGGAGAGATGCATGAAGCAGCTCCAGGACCCTGCTCCTGGCATGGGCAGCTCCTGTCATTAATTAATTAATGATGTGGCTCTTCCTGGGTGTCCCTGAGGTGGGAAAGGCATTGGCAGCCTGGAGCTGCAGCAGAGGAGTGAGAAATGCAGTGCTGGAGCAAGAACAATGCAGTGTGATAGCCCAGGATGGAGCAGCAGCAGCAGGAACCCAGCAGGACAGGCTGGATTTGAAAAGGCAAGAGGGGGATGAAAAAAGGGGAAAAAACTGAGCCCTGCCTTCACATCCACTTTTTCTCAAGCTACAGAACATGGGGCTGCAGAGGCTGGTACTGAATTTTTTCCACTTGTCTTGCACTGACCAAAAATTGTGTCACAGCCCTGCTCTGAGCCACCATAAATGATCATCTCAGCAGGGAGAAACCACTGGGCTGTGAAATATCATTTATTTGAGAAATGCAGGCTGGGTCAAATGGCAGGATTCCCATTTCTGCTGCAGTTCCAGAGGCACTGGGTGGGCACAGGGAGCTCACCTGTCAGGGAGCCAGCAGAGAAATTCATTAATAACAATTCATTAATAACAATTTGCACTTAGAGGAGAGCCTTTCACCTGAGAAGCTCAGACAGAAGGGACTGCAGGGAAAAAGTGAGTTCTGCCTTTATTCCTTTTCATTACTGAGTTCTGTTTGGGGAGAAGAGGAAATTCATGGTTTAGGTGTCCTGAGGGTGGGAATCAGCAGGAGAAACTCTGTTTATCCCTGACCTTGGGCAAGGGAATGAGCTGAGCCCCTGCAGATGCTGGTTTGGGATGTGCCCTGGGCTGGTCATTCCCCATCCATCACAGGGCAGGAGCTCTGCAGCTGCTGCAGGAAAATCTCCTGCTCTGGGGGACACTGGGGCTCATTCTCAAGCTGCTATCACAAAAAGAAAGTGCAAGATCTGCACTTTGCAGACCCACAGCAGGTTATAATGGGAGTTTCCCCCAAATGTGGAGCAGAAGGGGTTTGTTCCCAGTTGGGAAGGAACTACCAGTACACCAGTATTTGATATATAAAAAAATATATATATATATATAAATGTATATAAATATATATATAAAAAATATATAAAATATATATATTAAAATGTGGCTGTGGCTGTGGCCAGCAGCTCCCTGCATGGCCAGCACAGGCACTAATTAATGACCTCTCTAATTGGCCAGACCTGCTCAGCCAGCAGTGAGCACATGTTCCTCCAGAAATGCTCAGTGAGCACATGCAGGGGAGGCAGCCAGGAAGTTTGATGTCAGCTCCTAGCTGAGGTAATGGGCATAAAAATCTCCATATGCTGAGAAGTCACTTTAAGGAACAGTATTAACCTAATTAGCCCATTTGTCTCTTCTCTCATCAAGCATCTTTCTAACAACCTCAGTTTCTTGCCTTAAACTAGGGGACTAATAGGTGTAATGTCATAACTTGTCTTTGGAGGTGTTTGAGAAGGTTGTCTTGCTCTTTAGAATGAATTAAATTCAAATTAAATGCAAATTTGTCCATTTAAGGCCTGAATGGCCTGGAGAATTTAATGGCTTTAAGGTGGCAGAGTGAACCCCAGATTCAGAAACCAATGTATGGCTCTTTAGTGGGAATGTCAAAATAAGGGAGCCAAAATAAGAATGGATTTTGAAACAGGGTCTGTTGGAATTCACTCCCAGGTAATGCAGGAACATGACCAGGGCAGTGGCACCAGCACTGGAGTGGCTGAACAAAAATGTGGTTAAACAATAATTCCTGAGCAAGGTTTGATTGAGTTTTGTTCTAAAGAGGCCTGAAAATCTGCTGGCAGCAACCTTCCCATCAGAACCCCAGGGCTTAATATTGGATAAATGAAATTATTCAGTGTCCCACAGCATTGCTGATCTGCACAGCTGGAGATTCCTGACTCTCCTCAGGTGTTGGTGCCCAGTGGATAAAATGCAGTGGGAAGGTTTGTGGGAAGTGCCTCCCTGTGGGATGCTGCTTCTGTTTTGTTTGGTTCTGTGTTTTTTGGTTTTTGGTTTTTTTACCTGGCAGAAAAAGCTCTGGGTGCCCTTTGGGAGCCAGGAGGTGGCACTGGGATGATGGCATGTGACACGTCCTGTAACCACAGCCTGAGTGTGACACATCCCTGAGCCTGGGGTGTGACAGTTTTGGCTCCTGGTTCTCTCTGATTTTTGGCTCCTGTCTCTCTCTGATTTTTGGCTCCTGTCTCTCTCTGATTTTGGGCTCCTGGCTCTCTGAGTTCCCCAGCTCATTTGCTATTCAGGGATGCAAAGAGGAACATAAATAATTTGATATTCACAGTGACAAGTCCAGGCACCGCCGTAGCCCCAATTTCAACAATGTAATGGACAGTGTGTTATCTCCTAATGTGTTTTGAGATCAGAGCTGATTTAAAGGTTATTCACCCCAGGAGAAATTGTGCTGTAATTGAATTTATCTTGCATTTGTCTATTCAAGGAAACATAACTACAGTTTAAGGGAGAAAAATACATCAAGGAGCTAAATTTTTATTATCAGTTTGTGTAAAAAGATACAAATTATTCCAGCAAACTTCCTCCACTGAGCTGTGTTATTTTCTGCATAATGGAAGTCCAGACTGGAAAATAAAGACTTGTCTCAGCAGATAAAGCTGTGCACCTTTAGCTCAAAGGCTGCAGATGATAGTGGAGCAAAGCAGCACAGAGCCCTGGAATAATGAGGTTAATGCAAGATGAAGCTGAAAGTCTGGGCTTGAGGAAAATAAAGGTTTAGCTGGGGAATGGGGAAGTGGAACTGTGGCATTGCCAGCCCAGGGGGTGGGAGCAGCTGGGGGGACACAGGGAGGATGCTGAGGGCTGTGCCAGGCTGGGAGCAGCTTTGGCCTGGGGACAGAGAGGGGACAGAGCTGTGGGACCCCAGTTTGATTTGGGAACAGAGAGGGGACAGAGCTGTGGGACCCCAGTTTGATTTGGGGACAGAGCTGTGGGATCCCAGTTTGATTTGAGGACAGAGAGGGGACAGAGCAGTGGGATCCCAGTTTGATTTGGGCTCAGAGCTGTGAGATCCCAGTTTGATTTGGGCACAGAACTGTGGGATCTCAGTTTGATTTGGGCACAGAGCTGTGTGATCCAGTTTGATTTGGGGACAGAGAGGGGACAGAGCTGTGGGACCCCAGTTTGATTTGGGGACAGAGCTGTGGGATCCCAGTTTGATTTGGGCTCAGAACTGTGGGATCTCAGTTTGATTTGGGCTCAGAGCTGTGAGATCCCAGTTTGATTTGGGCTCAGAACTGTGGGATCCCAGTCTCCATTCTGGGGACAGGTGGGACCAGGCAGCACGAGCAGGGCTGGGCTCAGCTGGAGATTTGAGCAGCTGGATCTGACAGAAGTGCCCTGGACACTCCTGGATGTGACAGAGATTCCCCTGGACACTCCTGGACATTCCTGGATGTGATAAAGGTGCCCTGGACCCTCCAGGCACTCCCAGCCCTGCAGTGCTCTCCCCTGGGCTCAGGACAGGGCCAGGGCTGTCCCTGTGCCTCTGGCAGGGCTCTGGGGCTGTTCCAGCTCTGACCCTTCCCTGCAGCCCCTCAGGAGCTCAGGCACTGCTGAAAACCCTCTGGAAGCACTGGGTGTCTTCCCATTTCCAGATTATCTCAACAAGCTGTTCTTAAAGCAGAGATGGATTTTAGCTGATAGAAACTCTCCTGAATGTGGGTCTCTGTATCTTGGGTTTTTCTGCCCCAATCCAGCAATTCTGATAAAGGGAAAAGAATTAATTTACCTCTGAGATAACAAATTTTATGCTAAATTTCTGCCAGATGGTACAGAAAACAGCTGAGAGATTATAGCCCCCTAACCAGGCTTTAAATAGAAATGATAAGTTGCTATAAAGCTGCCACCAGCACCATTCTAACAATGGAAGAGTTATTTCCCTCATTCACTCTCACATTCCTTATTAATCTTCCTTTCTTCATTATCCATTTTATTTCCCTTCTCCCACTGCTCTTGGTGTCAGAGGGAAGGGCTGGAGCCTCAGAGGCAGCAGAGTTTCCTGCTTTGCCTCGGAGTTTTCTTCAAAACTCTCATTTTGAATAACAAAACAACTCATTTTGAATAACAAAAGTACTCTGGGAGAGCAGCAGCCTGGGGGGGCTGGTTCAGTGCCAGGACAAGGGGATGGTGGAGGCACCAGCCCTGCTCAGGGGTTGCTGCAGCTCTCAGGTGCTGCTCAGCCCCTCTGAGATATCCCAAAATTTCCCTTTGCCTTACAGAGCATGATCTGTGGCCCAGCCTGTGCCTTGTGTTAGTCCTGCCCTAAAACTGAGGGACACTCCCTCACTCCCAGTGCTGCCTTTCTCTTCCAAAGCAGATAAATGTTTATTCTCCCTGAGAGCCTGAAGTGGTTGCAGGAGCAGCAGGTGATTTCAGTGGGGCACAGTCAGGGCTTGGGCAGTGCCAAGGAAAACCCAGCAGTGGCACAGGGGGGCAGAGCAAACCCTGTGTGTGCTCTGGGAGATCCTGGCAGGTTTCACCCCTCGTGGGGCAGTCCCTGGGACAGGGAAATGTCCTGGGAGGATTCCAGCTCAGGGGAAAGGCAGAGCAGGGCACAGGGGGCTCCTTTGGAATGGCTGTGTTAACTCTTTCCCCAAGCTGAGCTCCTCTTTGGAAGGTCTGTCCCCGTTCCTGGGGGATGCTGGGCACAGGGATGTGCCCATTCCACAGGATTCCAGGGACCCTGTGCCCTGCAGGAGCCCTGAGCTGGCAGCTTTGCCTTTCCCCTGGGATGGGAGCCCTTGGCTCTGTTGTAACTGCTTGAGGAACATGCACACATCGCTTCAGTTATTCAGATATTCAGTTATTCACTCCCAGGTGATGGGAGTTCATGAATTGGCTGAGCTGGACTTACACGACTGGTGGAGCTCAATCCTTTATATTTTTGCAGGCAACCTTTCCAATATTATTCAATAAAGTTGCTTTCCAATTAAATGCATTGCTGCCTGTGGAAGACCAGAAGCTCTGAAAGCACCCTGGGAGCCCAGCTGGTTTTTAATATTTCAGGACAGGCATTCTCATGTCTCCCTTGCCCTGTGCCTTGTCCCTGTCCCTTCAAGTGACAGCAGCACCTCCCAGCCCTCAGCTCTGCCTGGCTGACAGGCAAGAAATGGAGAAGCAAATGCTCTGATACAGAGCAGGGCTGGAAAATCAGTTTGGTGGGAGACAAAGGGAGAGGAGCTCTTGGTATAATAAAATTTGCTGCTGGCTGAGCAGTTACCACCTGAGCAGCCCTGGGGAAAACCAGGCTTGATTTCCCAGCTGGAAAATTTCACTCATGTTAGGGAAGGGTTTAGGTGGAATCACTGGGGGAGGAGAATGTGTTTGCTTCAGATGCTCCCTGATCCCCAGGCAGGGACTGGTGGTTTTTCTTGAATTTCTTGAAGTGGGGAGGATCCCTCCTGGGAGCAGAGGCTGCTTGTACTCAGTGAGTGGTGCAGGGATTTGGGAATGGGAGAGCAAAGGGCTCAGCAGGTGTCTGTGGCTGGGCAGGTGTGCTGTCCGCTGAGCACCAAAACAAGGTGTCAGCCTTGTCAGGTGCTGCATTTCTGCAGTCCATGAGCTCAGCTGGGTGATTCTAGGTGAGGAAAAGCAGCTGTGGGACAAAGGGGAATTTTGTGCCACCGTTTGAAGCCTCTGTCTGCTTTTGTGCTGTCAGCGTTCTGCCACTTCCCTCTGCTCACTGCAAGCACTTCTATTCCAAATGCTGGGGGCAAACCCCTCTGTGAAACATCTGGAGCTGGGGAAGGGCCTGTTCCCAAAATTGCTGCCCCCTCCCCAGGCTGGGGGGTCTCTCTGCCTCTGCAGGGCACACCCAGGACAGCAGGACCCCTGTCCCTGCCTGCTCTGGGGCTGCAGCTGGGCTTTATCTCTCGATTTTATTTCACAGGCGCATTTTAAATTGCTACATGTATATGAAAAGCAAACAATAGGGCTCCGTGCCTGCCAGGGACATGAATCACGTCAGGGAAGTGAGAATAATAAAATATTGTTTAATATACTGCAATAGACACAGCAGATGTTTAACTTTCTTTCAATAAAAATGACCCCATATCATTTTATTAACTTCAGGGATGCATTAGTCTCTTCTCCAGAAGGCAGGAGAAAATCCAGCTATTGTACCAAAAATTAAAGAGGAAATTGAAGGGGGATGTTATCATGGAATATTTTCCTGCTACATTCTGTAGTTCTGTAGCACGAATTTCACTGGGAATAGCTCAAGCCTTAATCGTATCTGCAAAACCAAACAAAATGAATTTTCACCCCAAATTATGCATCCAAAAAACCCCCATGAGGATCAGGCTGCTGAGGATCAGGCACATTCACTGCTGAGCAATGCAGTGCAGGATCCCAGAGCTGCCCATGGCACCAGTGCAGGCACCAGTGCAGACTGGGCACTGCTCTGGGGTGGAATTTTACAGGACTGAACCATCCACAGGGGACAAACCTGCTTTTACCTCCACCCACAAACCCATTTCTGCTTCAGGAGGCTGCAGGCAGGAGATGAGCTGGGATTATTTCTTTTATTACCAGAATTATTGCTTTTTGAGACACTCCAAGTGTTTTTCTCAGCCTGGGGAGTGTGTTTTGATGTCTACTGCTTTTACTTCAAAAGGCTATTTGACCATATTCTGCTTTGACTGCTTGTAAAAATATTTGAAGTGCTCCAGCACCACGAGAGTGCTTTGAAAAGCCCACTCTAAATTATCAGCATGCTTTTATAAGGACTTGAATTTGCACAGTTTTGCAGCACACAGAACAATTTCACCACGTTAAAGCTCATCAGTTTGATGAGCTGGAGTTTGGAAATGATGAGGATTGTGCACATGTGTAATATCATTTTTTGGAATTGTTAAACTCAGCCTGCAGCAGCATCACTCCAGGCTTTGCTGGGTCAGTCACTGCTCAGCTGAGGGGGCACCCCAAAAATATCCATCAGGGGAACTCCTGTCAGAGCTTCCCATGGCACTGCAACCACCTAAGGGAATGGAGAATTCCAACTCTGAATCTTCCAGGTGTTTCATTAGTGAGGTGCAGTGCTCAGCCATGACGTTAATTGGTTTATTGGTTTTATTTCTGTCACTGGGGTGGAACCACTGAAAGATGATGGGGAGGAAGATCAGCTGAGCCTCATCCCCCTGAGGAGAATGTCAGATTAAGGTTCATAAATGGTCAGAATTACCTGGAGCTGAGCCAAATCATCCCAAATGAAAATGAAATGACACAAGGGGTTGCATGTTCAGCCTCCTGTCCAGTGTGGAACAGCAGGGTCTGTGCATGAGTGTGTTTGTGCCAGGTGACAGACTCTGCCTAAACCCAGAGCAGCCTGACCCAGCAGGCACTGACTGTGCTCCTAATAATAATAATAATAATAATAATAATAATAATAATAATGTTGTCACTGGAGTGGGCCTGCACAGCTCCCACAATGCCAGACACCTCATTTCCATCAAAAACTGCAGGTTATCCTCCTGTCCTTATTCTCCTATCCTCCTGTCCTTAAACTCAGTTTAACTGTCCCCTGTCAGATGGGAAATTGATGAATGCTGTTGATAAAACTCAAGAACCTGGGGGGAAACAGTGCATTTAATGGTCAGTGATCAGAAAGGGGCAGGGTCAGTGCTCAGTGCTCAGTTCTGCCCTTTGTCCTTCAGAGCAGAATTTCTGAGCAGGAGACACAGCCCAGCTCTCTCCTGCCTCCAGCAGCTTTGGGAATTGATGATGCAGATGTGAAACACCACAGGGTTTTTATTTTTTCAGGGAAAAAATTATCAGGTCCCTGTTCTGTCCCTTATGCAGCTCCCACTCTCCTAATATTACAGTTTTTTTTAGCTGGTTATAAATGGGATATTCCAGAAATACAGCATACGGAGCTTTTAAAACAGTTAGAAAAGGAAATTAGTTTTTCCTCATGGAGACATTATTCTTTAGTGATTGCAGTTTTAAATCATACTAAGGAATGCAAGAGCTGAAGCATTTTCACTGATTTATCTGGGCAAGGAGAGGACACTGCTGAAGTGTCTGACACAATTAATGGGGCACCTGTGGACATTCAGAAATCCAACACAATTCCACTGAGTCTTCAGGAAATAAAAGCTAAAGAACAAAATAGTTGTAGTATAATTTTATTCACCTAGAAACAAAGGGTCAAAAGTCACAGCATGGAGGTTCATTTTATTTTGTAAACTCATTAAAAAGATGTCCATGTACAAAATAAGGACATTTTAAACAACAGAACTGCAGACAAAGGAAACTATAAAAATTCAACACATTAATAAAAAGGTTTTATTTTCTTTCTGCATAACTCCTTGCACCTTCCATACCAGTGTGCACACACTCTGAAGTACAGCTGTTAGAATCATTAAAATTCAGGAGGCTGAACATAAAGCCATTTGCTCTGCTGGAGGAATGTGTTGCTGAAAGATCCAAACCCTGGAGCACGTTAACTAAAATAAGACAAGACTGAAGGACCTGGCTAAAGGCTGCTGGATGCTCCCTGTGCATTGATCTGCTCAGAATTCTCCCTGCAAATGTTTGCAACAGTCCTCGGGGAGTAACAGTGTCAGACTGAACAGGGTGTTGTCCTAAAACATCTAAGGCAGGCTCAAAAATAAAACCACTGCTGCAGTTAAATTTCAGTCCCAAGGAGTGTTAAGTGTGCACCAAAATCTGCAGCAGCTGCCTGATAAAATACTGGGATTTGGGATTCAGTCCTGACTGCAAGTCTGGACTTAGATCCTTGATACACTGTCAGTAACAGGTCAGTTAGAGAATTCCATTCCTTTTGGAGCTGGCTGGTTTGTGATTTATCCTGTCCCTGTTGCTCCCCCCAGGCAGATGCTGTCAGTGGGCTGCTGTGTCCCGGGAGTGCGGCTGAGAGCAGGGCTGGGGCTGCACTGCAGGGACATCCCGAGCACGGAGCAGCTCCGAGGCTGCACTGCAGGGACATCCCGAGCACGGAGCAGCTCCGAGGCTGCACTGCAGGGACATCCCGAGCACGGAGCAGCTCCGGGGCTGCACTGCAGGGACATCCCGAGCACGGAGCAGCTCCGGGGCTGCACTGCAGGGACATCCCGAGCACGGAGCAGCTCCGGGGCTGCACTGCAGGGACATCCCGAGCACGGAGCAGCTCCGGGGCTGCACTGCAGGGACATCCCGAGCACGGAGCAGCTCCGGGGCTGCACTGCAGGGACATCCCGAGCACAGAGCAGCTCCGGGGCTGCACTGCAGGCACATCCCGAGCACGGAGCAGCTCCGGGGCTGCACTGCAGGGACATCCCGAGCACAGAGCAGCTCCGGGGCTGCACTGCAGGCACATCCCGAGCACGGAGCAGCTCCGGGGCTGCACTGCAGGCACATCCCGAGCACGGAGCAGCTGCAGAGCCCGCAGCGAGCACGGCAGCCCGCAGCAGGAGCAGCCCTGCCCTAAGGCACTTACACCCGGCAGGCTCAGCCCAAGCCGGGCACAGAGCCCGGGGCAGGCTCAGCCCAAGCCCGGCTCAGCCCGGGGCAGGCTCAGCCCAAGCCCGGCTCAGATCCCGGGGCAGGCTCAGCCCAGGCCCGGCTCAGCCCAAGCCCGGCTCAGCCCGGGGCAGGCTCAGCCCAAGCCCGGCTCAGATCCCGGGACAGGCTCAGTCCAAGCCCGGCTCAGCCCAGGCCCGGCTCAGCCCAGGCCCGGCTCAGCCCAAGCCCGGCTCAGCCCAGGCCCGGCTCAGATCCCGGGCCAGGCTCAGCCCAGGCCCGGCTCAGCCCAAGCCCGGCTCAGCCCAGGCCCGGCTCAGCCCAGGCCCGGCTCAGCCCAAGCCCGGCTCAGCCCAGGCCCGGCTCAGATCCCGGGACAGGCTCAGCCCAGGCCCGGCTCAGCCCAAGCCCGGCTCAGCCCAGGCCCGGCTCAGCCCAAGCCTGGCTCAGCCCAGGCCCGGCTCAGCCCAAGCCCGGCTCAGCCCGGGGCAGGCTCAGCCCAGGCCCGGCTCAGCCCAGGCCCGGCTCAGCCCAAGCCCGGCTCAGCCCAGGCCCGGCTCAGCCCAGGCCCGGCTCAGCCCAAGCCCGGCTCAGCCCAGGCCCGGCTCAGACCCCGGGACGGGCTCAGCCCAGGCCCGGCTCAGCCCAAGCCCGGCTCAGCCCAGGCCCGGCTCAGCCCAAGCCTGGCTCAGCCCAGGCCCGGCTCAGCCCAAGCCCGGCTCAGCCCGGGGCAGGCTCAGCCCAGGCCCGGCTCAGCCCAGGCCCGGCTCAGCCCAAGCCCGGCTCAGCCCAGGCCCGGCTCAGCCCAGGCCCGGCTCAGCCCAAGCCCGGCTCAGCCCAGGCCCGGCTCAGCCCAAGCCCGGCTCAGCCCAGGCCCGGCTCAGCCCAAGCCCGGCTCAGCCCAAGCCCGGCTCAGCCCGGGGCAGGCTCAGCCCAAGCCCGGCTCAGCCCAGGCCCGGCTCAGCCCAGGCCCGGCTCAGCCCAAGCCTGGCTCAGCCCAGGCCCGGCTCAGCCCAAGCCTGGCTCAGCCCAGGCCCGGCTCAGCCCAGGCCCGGCTCAGCCCAAGCCCGGCTCAGCCCAAGCCCGGCTCAGCCCGGGGCAGGCTCAGCCCAAGCCCGGCTCAGCCCAGGCCCGGCTCAGCCCAAGCCTGGCTCAGCCCAGGCCCGGCTCAGCCCAGGCCCGGCTCAGCCCAAGCCCGGCTCAGCCCAGGCCCGGCTCAGCCCAGGCAGGCTCAGCCCAGGCCCGGCTCAGCCCAAGCCCGGCTCAGCCCAAGCCCGGCTCAGCCCAAGCCCGGCTCAGCCCGGGGCAGGCTCAGCCCAGGCCCGGCTCAGCCCAGGCCCGGCTCAGCCCAGGCCCGGCTCAGCCCAAGCCCGGCTCAGCCCAGGCCCGGCTCAGAGCCTCCCGTTGGGCGCCGCCTCCCCCAGGCGCGACCTGTGTCGCTCGAATCTGACAGAGACGATCAGGAAGAGCAGCAGGGTGGCTCCCTGGATGGCAGCCAGCAGGAAGAAGTAATAGTTCAATTGGCAGCCATTAATATTACCTAGAAAGAGTTGGGGAGGAAAGAAAGATGTAAATATAGATGATACAAATAAAAACATGAATCTTGTCAAGTTGAAATGGTGAGGACTTTTCTACAGAATCAAACCTAAGCACGTTTCCAGCCCACAGCACAGTTCATTTTTAATTCTCCAGAGCAAAGGCTGGCACTGCTGAGGAAGATGGGCACACGATAAAGAATGTTTTATTTTGTTCACCAATGCCCTAGACCGTGTCAAAAGAAAATTTAAAAAACCCCAAAATGAATGCTGTGAAGGAAGAAGTTGGCAGCTCCAAAGGTATAAAAAAAGCCATTACTGCAATTCTTTCTCAGGCTTTTTGGGGATGAAGTTGAGAGTTCACAAAAACATAGGTGACTTCTTTGATGCTCCCTCAAAGCTGACACAAATCAGTGCTCTGGACATTAAACAATGTTAAATGAAGAAAGCTGGTGGCTAAAACATCCTTCCTCTGTCAGGACACATCTTGCTGTACTTGCAAGAACAATTCACTGTGGCTCAGTGCCAGCCCAGCCCAGCCAACTGGACCATTAGCATTATCAAATGGGTTGCAGAAACTAAAAGTGTGATGTGTACATGGACCCTAACCAGCTGTTCCTGCAGCAAGCCTATAAACGTTCAGATTAAATTACTTTAATTACTGAAACTTAAGATTCAATTAAATGAACTTATAATAAAAAGCAGTAAAATTAAACTGAGCTTTTCCTTGACATTTAAAATACAATATACATGTGAATCTCTGTTTCAAGAGCAGATGTGTTTGAAGAGCAGTAATTATCCTTTATGAGATGGGATATTAAAGCCATGAAATCTTAGTTTTGGTGGGAGAAACAAGTCAATTCACTGGCAGGGAGGGAACTTGTCAGGAGATTCTGGAGGCAGACAGTCACCCCAGTGATGCCATGAGTTGGGAGAAATAGAATTGTTATCTTCTGCAGCTTTTGAAGAACAACCTAAAGCCACAGATAACCTGTGGCACGTGCAGGGATCAGACACCACTGCTCTGTGGTGGAGGCAAATCCAGCTGAAATGGCAAATCCTCTTGGAGCAAAAGTTGAGCTGCACTTTGAGCCATTTAGGAACTGTTCACACTCCTGGTTCAGCTAATTAACCACTGAGGAGGGGAGGATTTTCTGAAATTCCCGAGGTGCCACCTACTGGTGCCAATAATTATTTTTAACCTCCACTGGCAACTCAAAGCAGGTGATTTGTTGAACCTTAGCAGTATAAACAGCCAGCAGATGGAAATGCAGAATTAACTCATGCTAATCATTGATCACTGGAAATGGGGAAGCTGAATAATCACTTGGACAGAGATGGGTACATTTTATTTTCCATAACCACAGAAAGCAATTTCAGTACTTTATACCAAATATAGTCTGCTGCACGTAATTTGATTATTTTTTACTGAAATGAAAATATCTGTAATTTCTAGTGATGAAATGCAGTAACAGCTGAGCAAGTAACTGAGGCTCTGCACAGGTTTCTTGTGCTTTCATGAGGGCAGTAATTTTTTTTGCAGTCGTGTTATTTTGTACTTAAGATGCAAAATGAAACTTTAACAGAGCAGTAGACAAATTAATATTTTGAAAACAATAACTGTGCTCAAACTCAACAGTGCCATGTCCTTGATACTTAACTGAAACTTCTGCTTTCCAGACCATGAACACACTGAAAATGACACTTACCAAAGTCTGTGTGATTACTCATCCAGCCAATTTCTTTAATGGACACCAGTGCCAACAGTCCAGAGCCAACAAAGGACCCAATCCCAGAAAAGAAAAAGAACAGCCCCATAATGGCACTCTGCATAGATTTGGGAGCAGCTGAATAGGCAAATTCTAGACCTGTATGAAAAGATGAAAAAATGCTATTGGAAAATGTAAGAGCAGGTGGTTCTAGAAGTGTTCTAGAAGTCACAGGTGTGTGGTGATCCCCTAGCAGTTCCCAGGTGCTTTAATTGCTTCATGAATCCTCCTAAAGGTCATCAATGTACCAACCCATTAAATGGACAGTGTTTGAGACACAAATCTTATTTACATTCCATGTGTAAAATCAAGAAATCTTCTGAACCAACATACTCATTCTTCTGTCTAAAATGATCCTTAAAGAAATGTATTAAACTAACTAGAAGCTGGTAATTCCATGTTTCCCATCTCCCTTGCTGCCCTTGTCCCTGTTGGGCACTACATGCAGGGCAAAGAAAAAAGTCACTCTTGCATTGGCCATGAACTTTTATTTCTTTCAGCCTCAGTGTCTCTATCTCTGAAAGTGCAGACAGAGAAATTAACTGGAACTGGAAAGGCAGTAATTGTTTTAATTTAATTTACTTTTGATCTAGAATTCTCTGAGTTCATTGCTTGCTAGCAAGCAATTCTTTTAAAGATTTGTAGATATGGGGCTTGAAGTTTCAGCTGTCTTTACTCAAATTTCAAGCAATAAACCCAAGAGAAATGTACCAGTGACCATCCATCTGCAAATCTGTGCTACTGAATTTGTGCACCAAGAGCACACTCTGGCTTAGGCTGTGAAAAGATTAATGCCCATGATTAACTCTCCTTTTTAGAATAATACTCCTGTCAAAAAATCAAATGGGATTATTCACAAGAGACAATCAAATACATTCCTTGCAGAGCTTTTTCTGACAGGTGAAATGCTTGTTTCCAAACAGCCTGCTCACACTGAGAATTAATGCTACCTCATCTAACATTTTTCTGTGCAAGGAGAGCATTACAGACCTGAAATTGCATAACTCTCATGTCTGGCATAATAAAGGCTTGCTTTATTTACACCACCACTGCTACTTGTCTACAGAAACCCAGTGGCATTTCTCTTCAAGAAAAGGATTAACACTGGAAGCCAGACAGGCCAGCCTGGAACTTTGGGCAAGAAGCAGAGCTGGGTGTTCTCCCTGCTGCAGCAGCACCCTCCTGAAAATCCCTGGTACCCAACACCTGCTGCTCCTCTGCCCAAGGGGCAGAGCTGGAGTGAGGCCAGAGGGAACTGAAACATCCTCACCCAGCCCAGCTGTGGGGCTGCCCAAAATTCCAACTGTGACCAGAACTGCAGAGACAGCTGCAAATGGGCAGGGCAGGGGGGCTCAGTGCTGTTTATTTGGAGAATTCAAAGTGCCTTTGTTTCCAGGCTCTGCACCAACATCACAAGATTTTCCAGGGAGTATTTATCTGTCTATTCACACTTTAATAATAAGTTAATTAATAATGAATTAATAAGCAGCCTGCTCTGAGGACACAGCAGCTGGTTTGGGACTTCTCAGCCACACCTTGGGCACCAGGCCTGAGAATGTTTGCACAAGTTAAGCTCAGGTGTAACAGTGAAGGGATCTGGATTGTTTCTTTTCTTGCTCATTTTACAGATACACTGGATCTGACTCCTGCAGCTGGAAAAAGACCTTAAGACTCAGAACAAAAAACCAAAATGAGTGTAACCCTACACTTTTTGCAACAAAATAAGGTACATTTCTAAATTTGAATAAGTTTTGCAGCAACACTGAGATTTAATCTGGCATAAAGAATGTAAAATCTTTTCTTTGCCTTCAGAGCTCCTGTGGCTGCTGGCAGCCATTGATAATGATTTCATGCTCCTGCAAACAAGCACTTGTGAAATTAAAGCCCCTCACCACTGCTGTCATGTGAGATTACAATTCCCAGTTAAACAAGGGTGCTTTAGCAGGATTGACAGAATAATACAAAAGATCAATGCAATGTGTGTCATCTTTTTAAAGGTACCTCAAGTGTAACTAATGTGCCTTAATAAGAATTTGCTTAGTTTTACAGTAAACAGAAAAACAGAGGTTATGTTTCAGCTCTTGTGCTGTTTAGTCCCTTTTTGCTCACAACAAACATTTCCACATCATGATGGTTTTGTAACCATTAACACTTTGCTTATTTTAAGCCTGAATTTCATAGCACAGTAGATGTTTTTATCAAGGGTAAAGTACACTCTGAATCTTGAAGGGCCTTCTTAAAAATATTAAGAATTATGTTCAGGTAACAGTCAGGAGGCAGGAAAGAGCCTTTATAAAAAAAAAAATTAAATGAAAGTGCACTACACAAAGCAATTAAGCTCTGCATAGAATTTCTGGTAGATCTTTTTCAAAGAGTGACCAAGAGTTTTTGAAGTCACAGTGCTGTTGGTACAGAGCCAGCAGTGCAGAGCAGCAGAATATTCACCCCAGAATTGTGGAAGCCTTAAAGATTTCTCCCAAAGAACTCCACTTGGAGTTCAGCAAACAGAGAAAGCTTCAGGACTTTCCACAGCCTGCAGACAGGTTTGCTGTTTTTTCCTTGCAAACACCTCCAAACTATTAATAGCACCTGACAGAGAAACAAGATTGTGTAATAGGGAAGAAATTGGTTTAATTTTCCATGAACACTTGTATTTCTGATAAGTCATCTGTTTATCTGAGGTAGGATTTAAGTGGTACAATCACTAAACTGACTACAAGTAATTACTATCACTCTTTGGATAAAATGCTAAAAACAGCCTTAGTTTCAATAAGTAATTAAATCAGGCAAGATTTTATCTTCAGATTTTTGTGTGTTACCATTTGTGACAGGTACATACACACAGAATGAAATGGACAGCAAATGAGTAGTCAGGAAAAAACAACAAAGGCCATTTCTATTCTTGCCAAGCAAGCCAAGCACCTTATTTTATTTGCTACCAAGTGTGATGACAGCAGAACACGAGTGAGCAGAGACCTGATGGAGCAGCTGCTCTCTGCTCCACTGAGAGGGAGCAAAAGGGCCATGGACAGCTGGGGCCACTGGCAGCAGAGCTCCAGAATCACAGAATATCTCAGCAGGAGTGACAGGAGCCTCCCAAGGGGAAATGCAACTGAGCTGGTGTCAGGAGGAACCCAGGGACAAGAGCTGGGGGGCTGCATGTTCAGTGTGTGCAACCAGAATTTCAGCACTTCCATAAGTGACCACAGCCAAGCAGAAATGAAATGGTTTTTCCATGATGCACCCCACAATTGTGTGGAGCAGGGCCAGAGCAGCACCTGCTCACTCAGCAAGCCCAAAGCCCCAGTGCCAGCTGTGCCAGGACACCCCCAGTGGCACAGAGAGCTGAGCCCTGCCTGAAGGAAATGCCATTTTCTACCTCTGCTCACCCCTCCTTCACTGGAACCTGTCCCACAGCACAGGGCAGTGTCAGGGCACCCAAGGGCTCTCAAAATTTGGGCACTGCTTCAGTTTGTTTAGTGTCATGTTGGAGTACTGGAACAGCTACAGAAAACTGATCTAAAGTTGATAAAATTATAGAAAAACAGCTACTTCATTATTAATGTGCACAAAAACTTTTCTTATTTCATAGGTGAAAAAAGTCAAGTAACATGAATTTAAACTGGTAAGTGTAAATTTGGCTTATTTCTTCTCTTTGACATCAGAAAGGTGTTTCTACTTACTAATTGACCTTCTAAACTGTGATCCCACTTTATAAGACCAAAAAAAAAAAAAAAAGAAAGCACAAAGCACAAACTATTTCCAAAACAGAGGAAGATTCAGAGGACACAAAACTGCATTAAAATATTGAAAGAGTATATTGTTTTCTATTAGGGCTTGCAAATACCTGGATGCCACACAAGTATTTTAGGTGTTACTCTGCTTGAAATTCAGTTTTGAAAGCACAGTCTTGCATAGCCAGGCTTCAAATGTGCAAGACTGTGGTGAGCTCTGGCACTCAAATTGAGCAATATTGTATAAAAATGTATTTGGGAACATCAGAGCTTACTTCTAATGATTTGAGAAGTGTTTCTTTTCTGAGATTCCATCGTTTATGACAGACACAAAAGCAGATTTAATCACACAAAGGCTCTTACCTGCTATACTTGCAAATATTTCACTGAATCCAATCAGCACATATTGAGGAATCTGCCACCAGATTGGCAAATCTGCAGCATGGTATGTAACATTCCCAATTGTCTGGTTAATTGTTTTAACCTTTACAATTTTCAGTCTGTTGCTTTCCAGAATTCCTATGTGAAAGGGGAGGGAAAAAAGATTGACCTAAGATGCAAACATTGTTTCTCCACATTAAGAATTAAATTAGGATTCAGCCCTGCATTACAATTAGAAATGATACAATAGGAATGTGCATTTATTTCCTGGCATAAAGCATTTCAGAATACTTTGTGCTGTTGTTATTTCAAGACACACAGTTGTTCTGCCATAGAATTAGTGATTATATTCTCATTCAGTGGCAATAATTACACAAACACTCAGCCCATTTCTGGATGGATCAGCTCCCAGCTCTCATGGACACTGTGCTGGGGTTTTTTTAAAGACAATCTCATTTTCACAAACTACTACTTTGCACTGTTGAACCATTTCAACTGCCACCACAGTATTCATAAATTAGAAACCCTTTTGCTTATGGAAATGGCTACCCCAGTCCTGCAGAGCTATGAAAACCCTCTATGAATATGATTATGACATTTAGATGACACTTTTCATCTGAAGAGATCCAAGAGCTCATTAGAGCTTGATTTACAAGCAATACATTGCATAGAAAGTACTTCATATGGAATGAAAAAGAGACATGATAGTGTAAAATAGAAGCATTTTTAGCTTGCTCAGCACAACAGTTTAGAGTAGCAAGTGAATATCAAATAATGCTGTAGGGTTTTGTTGAAAGTGCCCAGATTAAATGATTGACTCACAGTTACATAAAATACACAGAATAGCTAACAGTTAATAAAACTCCCTGTTTCCCCCAAAAGAGACCTCCATAAAAGAACTCTCATCTCTAATCCTTGGAAATAAGGTGAATTTATCCATCCCAATTCAGAGGAGCAGGGCTGCCAGCTCTCCTGCTGCCTGAGCCAGGAGCTGCCTCCTCCTGGGCCACAGAAGATCCCAGAAGAGCCCACAGGGCTGAGCAGTGCTGCCCATGGTGTCACCCCATGCACATCTGCTTCCTCCCCTTCCTGCAGCCACCCAAGGGTGCCCAGCACTGAATGTGAACCACCCTGAGCCCCTCTGGCTGCACTTTGCAAATAAACCAACTCCCACAGCACACCCTGGTTCCTGTGCCTTCCCAAATCTGGGACATAAACCCTGAGGGGAGCAGCCAGAGCAGCAGCCTGTGCTCAGTGACAGTGCCAAATTCCTTCCTGACACCTGGCTGGGGGTAAAGACTGTTCTGAATTTATTTCTGCTTCATGTCAGGCACCACACCTTCTCTGTATCCCTCACTTCTTTGTAGGTGACCCACCTTGGTTTTAAATATCTTTCTTTAGCTCTTCAGCTACCTCAGTGCCCTCTGAACCATGGAGAGCTGCTGTAATTAAAATAAAACTGGATTTCTTGATGTTTTCCTTTTAATATAGCTGCCAAGCTTTTTAAAGTGGAAGTTAATTAAAGTGTAAACAAAGCAGTAGACTCATCTAAGAGCTCAGACATAATTTCATTTATTTCCACTCAACACAGAATTGTTGCACCTCAAAACATCAAGTGATCTTAATGTGTTTCTGCTCTTACAAAATAAGCATTGAGCCACCTAGGAGCACAACTGCAATATTCCAACTTTTGCCATAAATTCATCTTCAAAGTACTTCAAATCTGGAATCTATTGATTCTTCCCCTAAGACTTTGATAGACAAGTTTCATGTTTGATTTTACACTCTTAGTAGTTAAAATAATCTGAACTTTTTGCTATAATGGTTTAAACTCTATAAATGAAGTAGATTTTCCAGCTGAATAACCTTGAACATTGCTGCTCAGAATTCACCATAAGATGCATGAAGCACAGCAGATGTTCATTAAAACTAATCAGTTGCATTTTAACACAGTTTATCAAATATTTTAAATAATAGAACCAATCTAATAGGCAGCCTGAGTAGTGTCCACAACTAATGGCTGTTAGATAAGCAAGTCAAAATGGAAATATGGCACAAACAAATCATTCAGATATTGCCATGACTGCAATTCTTGACATTTTCAGATGTTTAAGAATTCAGTGTCCCTCTAGAAGGCAGCAATGGTTGGAAGCAGTAGTGTATTTTAAGAATGTTAAAATATGGCAGCCATAAATATCACTTAAGAAAAAAATAAACTGAATGAAATGTATAAACCAACACCTTGCTAGAAATAAAGTTTCCTAAACCCCAAATTTGTCTCAACTGAAGCTCTTAAACTCCTGTTCTGATGAACAGATGTTAAGTTACTCCCAAAGGTTAAACCTTCCAAACAGATTGTAAATAATCACCCAAAGAATTCACCATTTCAGTTTCTAATGGGGAGCATCAAACCAACAAAATCATGTGTTGCATTTGTAGGTGAATTGAAAAAAGCATTTTGAAAGTGGAAGGAATTTTGCTGTGTGAGCCCATTGCCCAAGTCAGCTGCCACAGCTTGATGTCCCTTCCCCACCAGGATAAAGACAGATATTGCTGGTTTGAATTCCCTCCTGTGTGAGCCCACAGGTTCTATTTAAAGAGGTGACATTTGAGTGTTTTACATCATCCTCTTCTGCAGCAGCAGTGTCCTGAGAACCATGGAATAGGAGAAACACTTCTATTTTAACTTGAAATGACTTTGCTTTAAGAACTTTCCTCGCCCACAAAGTGACCTTGGCCCAATAATTACCTGTCTCATTGCAAGAACTCTTAATAACCATATAAAGTGTCCCTCTCCCTGAAATATAGGGGATCCCAAGTGCTGCAATGAATTTATTTAATGCTATAATGCTTTATCAATATGTTCATTACAGTGATGCTGGTGAGGGCTATAGATTGTGTCAGGCATTGCTCAGAGATGTTCAGTTCCACATCAGCAGCACTTAACAACTTGAAATCCTCTCAAAAGCAGCTGATTTATGGGCCAGCAGAGCTGGCATCTCTTCCCTTTCATGCTACAGCTGAGCTATTTTACACTACACTAAACCCCAAACATGAGGGAACAGGAGGATAGGGGAGAGAAAACCCAAAGTGGGAGGAAACTCTTGTTCAGCCTAAGCTAATTTTATTATTTCAGATTAGGGGAAAGGATTTCAGGTAAAGTTTCAGCTTTTTTATACTTGCAAGTCAGAATGTATGAAGAAAAAAAATTTAAAGGGTATATGTAAAGTGTACTTCAGGAAGGAAAAATGGCCCAATTTTATTGCAAGTGTTCAAAACAATTGAGTAAATTTTTGGATACAATCCCCTTGATTGAGGGAAATGCATCCATGAAGGCACATTCCAGCTCTCCCACGGAAAAAGATCTGAATAATGCTGAATTAAATATTCACACAGTTTTTTTTAAATGCTGTTGCAGTGAGCTGAACAATTCCCTATGCCAGGAGATCTCCAGGTTGTTTTCTCACCTGCAGCAAAGGCAGAGCACATCACAAAGAACATTCCAACTGCAATCCTCTTCAGTGAGGATGGCAGCAAGCCATTCCTCTTCAAAATGGGATCCACCAGCTTGTCCTTCAAGGGAATCAGGATCAGGATAAGCACTGCATCAAACATGGTCAGCCAGGCTGCTGGAAACTGCAAGGGGAGAGCACTCAAGTTGGCAAGTTCATATTGAGGAGTTGAGTTTTACTATTATTTTACATAAAAAGGTTTGGATTGAGCACTTTGATGCAAAATAAACAACAGTGCACTGACAGACATTGTGAAAAGTGAAATAAGAGTGTTTGAAAGCTGAAGAAAATATTCAGCTCTTCAGGTTTTCATTGAATCTGCCTGCTCATACATCTGCAAGCTCAGTTTCTCATCTGACAGAATTAAACTTTTTACTTAATTGAGTCATGAAAAGTATTTAATAGCCAAGCTCTGTATATCTTCTGTTAAGCTTAGAACAATCAGAAATGTGCCACAGAGCAGTAGAAACAGATACACAGCAGAAACCTACTAATGTAAATGCAAAATTCAATTCAAATCAAGTTACACTTGTCAAATGAACAGAGAGGGGGTGTATCCTGTAAATCCTGTGTTTCACTTCTCTGTACCATGTCTGCAATCACATGATGCCAGCCCTTCTTGAAAAATACTGATTGAACAGCTTCTTTCAATATGCTAAAGGCAAAGTGATTATTGATCAGCAGTCTAAAGCTCAACAAATGTGTCTCCAGCTCCAAATGCTAATGTATCACTTAAGGATGGGTATTCACCCCTCCTGAGCTCCTGTCCTGGTATGGAAACCCAGGGCATGGAGATTGATCATCTTTCCTCACTGCAGAAACTCCTGATGAAGGCAGTGGGAGTTACCTGGACCCCCCCAGAGCAGTGAGCAGGCTGGTGTGAACTGCAGAATGGGATGACAGAATCTGGGATGTGCACTGTGCTCCTCAGTCCCCAGAGGCTGAGGCCACTGATCCCCAAGAGTCACAGACATTCAGGGAGCTCAGGCACTACCTGCAGTGTTTGCACACTACTGAGCCAATCTGCATTTCAGCTGCAGAAAGCACTTGGCACTGCTCTGCTCTGCTTACCGTGTGGATGGAGTTGGTGTCATTTGATATCTCAGGAATTTTCAGATGGAGGCTTTGCAGTACATATGTTGTCTGCATCTAGCATCAGGAAACAGGAGTTGGGATTACTTGGACAAGGAGTGCTGAGAGCAAGATATTTTTCATTTTGTAACAATTAACAAAAGATTATACCAGAGTCAAAATGCTAACACAGCAAACTGAAAAGAATTATGGTCAGAACATTACAAGGTTTTTAATCTTATAGTTATTTTTACTAAAAACACAAAGAATCATTTGTGTGTCTTTGAAAACATTTCTGCATTGTTCTTTTTTCCCTGAAATGTATCTGATGTCCTGAATCATCAACATAAGACAGAACCTGAAAATTAAAATGAGGTCTAGACCAGTGACCCTATGTGAGACAACTGCAAGGTGAAACACAGCACAGTATTTAAGATATGTGAATTTGTATAACTGAGTCTTAACTACAATTCTAATTATTTCTTCTTCTATTAGGTCAAAATATTATTTGAGAGTATTCCTTAGCAGTCATTTCTCATCTTTCTACTTCAAGGTAAGTTTCCTATTTATGAAAGAAAACCCCCCAAAAAATTAAATGAGAAATTATGTAAAATATGTGTCACCACTTGGAACAACTCACTTGAAAATACACTGTCCAGTAAGGTATTAAAGCCAGAAAGACAGGGATAATCTTGACAAGGGCTTTGACATCTTCCACTTTATCTTCTCTGAAGGGGCCCCCCCGAGCCAGCTTGGCCATCTCGAAGAGGCTCTGCCTGCGAGGAGGGTGCAGCACTCCCTGGCCTTCACTTGGGAAAGGATTGCAGATGTTTAGTAGAACACAACTGGCAATCTTGGCTGCCTTGTCAAAAGCTAATGCATTTCTAAAGTCATCCATGTGAGTTCCAGCAACACAGAATGGCTCCCCAGCAGGTGGAAACACCTGCTATGAAGTTTCCTTATTTCCCATCCTCCCCACACAGCCCAGCCCCAGTAACTGGCAGAGCTTAGGGTGACCTGGATTTTGTGATATTGTTTGTTGAGCCATTGAACTGCTTGGCAGTCTGAACACATGAAACCCCACTGCAGAGGAGGCACCTGACACCTCTTACCAGTGATTCCATTCAACCACCAGTGTTCCATGGGCAGCTCCTAAGAGTGGAGGAATTCTGGCTCCCCATCAAGCTACTCAGAGCATTAAATGCAGATGAGAGTGCTTTTCAAACCAGAAACATCCACACAGAGATCTACCAGAGAAGAAAGTTAACTAATGCTGAGGGCAGCACAGCCAGGTTCCATGAGACTGCCAGGACTGGAGCAGGCAGCACACAGAGCTGACACCATGGTCTGGCTGCAGAGATCTCAGGGTGCCTCTTCCATCCCCCAGCTCCCAGAGGATCTGCAGGACTCCAGTTCCCCAGGTCTCAGAGCAGACCTGCTCCTGCTGCTGCAGTGTCTGGTGGGAGTTACTGCTGGAACTAAGGAGCTGCAGCCCTAGGCTGGCTCAGAGTGGAGGCCACACAGAAACATCACCAACCTGTTTGCTGAATGTTCCCCGTGGCTCTTCTTGGAGCAACAGGAATAAGTGAGAATTCTGAACATGTCTGTGAAGGCACTGCCATCAGGAGGTTTGGTGATGAAGAAGCTCTGCCCACACAAGAACACCATGAATGAAATGCCAATGCAGACTGTTGGGATGCTGTATCCAATCACAAAGCTCACGTTCTGCTGGATGTATGCAATTCCTCCCAGGGAGAGGATAGCTCCCAAATTAATGCTCCAATAAAACCAATTAAAAAATCTTCTTGTGGCTTCTGGACCCCGGTCTTTGACCTGCAAAAGATTAAAAGTGAGCCCTTCAGTTTCTGAAGAAAATAAGGCTGAACAGAATTAGAATCTTTGAATTAGAATTCAAACAAGTTCAACACACTGAAGAGTTCAGGTTTCATTTAGAGTCACACTGAGATGATTGAAGTGTTCTGGGCTTCACATGGTACCTGATGAAATGACACCTCAGTGAGCTGCACCACTGTGTGAGTAACCTTCTAGAAGCTCAGCAAGGGATAAAAAAGCCACACTCCTGAGAGACACAGCTTCCCATCATTATTCCTACTGCACTGGCTCTCACTGGCTCATTTCTCTACAAAAAGCTCCCCCAGATTTACATCCCATGGTCCTCAGGAGTTTAAGTAACTATATTTTAGTAACAAAAAGTTAAGCTACCTAAAAATTCATCTATTTCCACAATTGCTTCGTCTAACTGTATTTATGTAACAGTTAACACTATTCCATTTCCTAAGCCTCAAATTAAATAACAAATTTAAATTTTAACACAGTCTTAATGCCTCTCATCAGCACACAAATTGAGGACTTGTCATTCTGACCTTTCAGAACTTGGTACTCAATTCCTAACCTTCATCAACAGCAGCAGTGTATCAATCTAGAATTCCTTCCAAAGCCCAGTGAGCAGCAGGATATTAGCAAACAATTACATGGAACATAGAGCTCCAACTTGTGTAAAGTGTTAGAAATCTGTTTGATGAAGTTTCCATTTCTTCATCACAAGGTCTCAGTTCTCTTATTTCTGCAAGGAAGATGACTTCTCCTCCTCCCTCTTGCACATGACCTTGCTGACATCTCTCCAAAGGAAAGCTGGGAGAAGAAAGCAACCTTTGATGGAGGTGAGAACAGGGAAGCACAGCATGAGGCATCATCCAGCATTATCCCAGCCTGCAGCCATCAGCTCCTGAGAAACTCCCTGAGGCAAGGCTGCCTTCCCTCTCCTTATCCAAAGCTGCTCTCCTGTGCTGTGTGAGCTGCCTGTGAGCAGGGCAGCTGCCAGAGTGCCATGGCACAGAGCTGCACAGGTAATCACACCTGGCAAGCTGCTCTCACCTGCCCTGCCCTGCCCCAGCCTCACCTGCTCAGGTGAAATGAGCCCCAGGCATTCCTGCACCACTGCTGCACAAACACTGGCACATCTTTCCTTCTGCTGGGAAATTAGTCTGATTTGTGACTGCTCACCTGGAAACTACTGACCCTTCCCAGAAACCTCCTTCACCATCCCCAGTGTCCTTTCTGGAACAGTGACCAAAAGGGAGGCAGAGCTCAAAGGACAGGCTCATCACAAACCTACAGTGCACAGAATCCATCTTCTCCTTCTTTATCCAAGTGTATATTTGTACTAAAAATCACATCACTGCCACATCTGAAATGCCATTTAACTGGCAAACATTAATAACTGACTAAAAGTCCCACTGAACTAGCTGGTGGAATATCTTCTCAAAGACAAAGAACATGAAGATGTCTTGTCAAACCCCATGGAAGGACCAAGATCATTCAGAAGCTGCTGCAGTAGCAGCTTTCATTTGTTCCTGCAATCCTGTGACAAGTGACAAATGTAACAAACACCCCTGAGCTCCGAGAGAAGCACACCACACAGCAAGGATGGAACTGAGCCCTGTCCTGCCCTTAGCTGCTCAGGAAGGGCCAATGCCAGGAGCTCTGTGCAGACAAATTCACAGAATCCTCTAATCCCTCCCTGCAGACAACACTTACTCTGAGATCATCTGAGCTCTGTAGCACAGTATTACTCAGCTGCTACATAATTTCAAAGTTTTATACTAAAATTCAGTCAAATGCAGTCTGCTTCCTCCCCTGTCTGTTATTACTGGCCTCGTGAATGGCACAACTTGTTTCAAACTTGTTCTCTGCAGAGCCTTGGAGCTCCACAGGCTCATAGAAGTTCCACAGCAGCAATAACAAAATAAGTTGCAGTCAGGGACCTTCAAATGTTTATCTGTGGCTCCTTATCTTTGTCCAGAGGCTGGAAAATCTATGCTCTAGAAATAAACAAAGGCTGAAAATCACTCTGAAGCCACCTTTACAGCAGCAATTTCCAAAGGCAACTGTAAACCAACAGTTTTAGCAGAGCTGGAAGGTGTCTGGCAGTTGTGGCTGAGAGATTTATTGGCTCTGAAGGCAGCTCAGAGGGAAGGCTCAGTGTGGCTGAAACCTGCCCTCTCTTAACCCTCAAAGAGACCCAGCTATAATTAGAATGATTATGGCTGACACTAGATTAGGATCTGTTACTATTCTGGCCCCAGCCCTGAAGCTGAAGCAGCTTTCCCAATAACGACCAGCAGCCCCATTGTCTCCTCAGTGCAGAAAGTCACAAAGTGCTCCATGGGACAGGAAGTGACAGCAGAACACTGGAAAGGGGAACTGCAAAGTGCCAGGTTCTGGGTCATGTGGTGAGAATTGCTATTCTGAGAAGCACCAGCTCACACTCACAGCACGGTGGCTCAGTGTGCAACTTCTAGAAAAGCATTTAGAAACACAGCTGAGAAAAGATGGGGGTTTTTTTGACCAGAAAAAAAAAAAAAAAAAGGGAATTTTTTTTTCTAAGCTGACTGGTGGAAGTTACTCGATACTAACACTACTTTTACAGCACTTCTAAAGGCAAACATTTAACATAGTTACAAACCACATCTTTCAACTTCAGAGAAAAGCAAGTACTGCAGTTAATTTCCAATTTTCCACAGTTATTCTGCTAAGTAAAGAAACCTCTCCTTATACAAGAGCTCTCCACCCAAATTCTATTAAAGCTGAGAAATTCCCATGGTCATTTTGAAGAGCTCTGCAATGAAAATGCAATTTCCATTCTGAAAGGTGATTGTGCCCACAAAAGGACACGATGTACAATCCATCCCTTCCTTTGGTACTTTGAGGAAGGAGGACAAATCTTATCAGCACACATCCAGCCAAAAACTGTCTGCAATGTGCTCTGCTCCCAAGGATGTGGCTCTGGGAGACAGAGTTTATTCTCAGATAGATGATAGAGGTATAGATAGATAGAGATAAACAGCTATATGGATATATCCACATCTCCCCAGCAGTTTTCTACATTCCTTTGCAAGGAGAAGGCACCCAAGGGAGCCCCAAACTGCACTCCAAGGTAAGTGGCATGCTGTAATATATTTAACAGGAGATAAGCCAGAAAAGAGAGAAGGGGAGAAATTCAGTCCTCAGCAGAGCTCCAATGATTATTATGGCTCAGAAAGGAGGATTTCTTTTGCTTCACCCTACATAAATCACTGTGAATTATCTGCAAACCCAGCCAAGAACTGCTTTCCTTGAAATCCTGGGGGAAAAGCCTTTACAAAACCCAGCTACAACAGCTACACTTCCATTGGCAATGGCTCTTCTTCTGCTCTGTTCCTGCCATTATTTATCTGCCATATTTAACTTCCATAAAGTGTTCTGGGGATAAGCAGTCAGTTTTGAAAAACACCTTACAAGATAAAGTCATATTAAAGCTATTTCACTTGATGGGCTCAGGCTGGCTTAAGCAGAACTAATGCACTGGGGACACACAGTCCTGGGCTATAATAATGTTTTACATTTATACACTGCCTTTCAGCCAGGACTCCAGAATTCAGAACACAAGAAAAGCCAAAGAATGACAAATGCAAACTGCACAACAGACAACAGAGGTATGTTTGGCAATCGTCCTGTGGTGGATCCTCCCTCCTACAAAGAATCCATGGCATTGCTGATACCTGCTCTAAGCAGAACTCAGTGAGCCAGTAAACAGACACGCAACTGGACTTCCAGTTTGGCTAGAAAAGCTGCTCAGTAGTACCTGAGCACAGTGAAATTCTCCATTTGTAAAGCAGAAACTACATTTCAACATCCACAGCCAGCACTCCTTATGCCTGAGCCCAGGACTGTAAATAAGCACATGTAACAGAGTGTTCCAGTTGCTGCTGAGCTCCAAGCTGCCTCTCCAATGTTCCCTGTGAAGCCACTGGGTTGTGCAGGGATGACCAATGAATGACAGCACTGCAGTGGGTCTGGATGAGGTCGTGTCCTTATGGGAACAGCCCAGGTGATGTTTACCACGGCCAGAGCAGCTTCCCCATCATGTGATGCAGCATGAGGCTGCACAAAAATATCACTCAGTGCACAAGTACCTAAAGCACAAAAACTGTTTGTTCTGCAGCCTTCCTGCATCACAGGATGGTAAAAGCCTCTGACACTGCCTTACAAGGGCCATCATTGTCAAACTAAAATGTGTATTTTATACTTCATCTGATGAGCTTTGAGGTCAGATTAACTGGGGACAAACTCACCAGGGAGGGTAATTAACAGTCCACTTAATGGCCATTGAGTATTCAGCCCAAGTCCTCAGGCTGGTGATGGCTCAGCCAGCCCAGATAGCACAGGAAACCAAAGGCCAGGGGGGATCTGACACCGCACAGGCACCAGCGCGGTATCAGGCAGGGCACAGCTTCACCCGCACCGGGAGCAGAGCCGGCCCTGCACGGCTGGGCAGCCACAGAGCGACCCGGCGGCCGGGCAGCGCCCACCCCGCCAGGCAAGCCCCGCCGGCACCCCTGGCAGCCGCACCATACTCGACCTGGTCTGCCCCGAACGGGGTGATGTTGGCCTTGACCGAGCCGACGCCCAGCCCCACGAGGACCAGTCCCACGAAGGTGGCGGTGGCGCAGTAGCGGATGGCTCCGGCCTGCGAGCAGGGCGCCAGGGTGGCGTTGGCGGCCGGCGAGGAGCAGTTCTCCACGGGGAACAGGGGGATGTCCCCGCACAGCCCCTGGCGGGTGTGCGGCGCGGCGATGACGGGGAAGGCCAGCATGCCCAGCAGGTACAGCGCCATGCTCAGCAGGATGGTGCCGAACTTGCCCAGCAGCGCGTCGGCCAGCCAGCCCCCGAAGGGCGACACCAGGTAGGTGATGCCCATGAAGAGCAGCAGCGCCTGGCTGGCCTGGGCGCCCTCCCAGCCGTAGGGCGGCCCGTTGAGGAACAGCACCAGGTTGGAGGTGATGCCGTAGAAGGCCACTCGCTCCAGCAGCTCGGCCAGCAGCACGGCGGCGCAGGCCAGCCGCCGGCCCTGGAAGGCGCTGCTGGCGGCGCGCCCGCGCTCGCCGCTGCTCAGCAAAGGGCTGCGCTCGCTCGGCTCGGGCTCGTCCATGGCCCCGCGTCCCCCCGGCCCCGCCGCGGCCCCGCCGCGCTCCCGGCCCGCCCTGAGGGACCCGCGTCCCCCGCCGGAGTCGGGCCCGCCCCCCACAGCAGCGGCGCGGCGCCATTGGCTGGCGGTGCTGTCACTCCGCTAGAGACGGCCCCGCCCCCGGCAATGACACTGCTCCATTGGCTGAGCTGCTGTCACTCCGCCCGCCCCGCCGTCACGTGGCTGGGTGGGGCGCGGCGGGGCGGAAGCGGCGGCGCGGGGCGGGGCCGGGCGTGAGGGAACCCCGGTGGGCGGGGCGGGGGATCGCCCCCAGCGTGTCCATGAGAGCGGCGGGGCGGCGGGGATCGCCCTCAGCGTGTCCCTCAGAGCGGCGGGGATCGCCCTCAGCGTGTCCATGAGAGCGGCGGGGATCGCCCCCAGCGTGTCCATGAGAGCGGCGGGGCGGCGGGGATCGCCCTCAGCGTGTCCCTCAGAGCGGCGGGGATCGCCCTCAGCGTGTCCATGAGAGCGGCGGGGATCGCCCTCAGCGTGTCCATGAGAGCGGCGGGGCGGCGGGGATCGCCCCCAGCGTGTCCATGAGAGCGGCGGGGCGGCGGGGATCGCCCTCAGCGTGTCCCTCAGAGCGGCGGGGATCGCCCCCAGCGTGTCCCTCAGAGCGGCGGGGATCGCCCTCAGCGTGTCCCTCAGAGCGGCGGGGATGCCCCTCAGGGCGGCAGTGCCCGGTCAGACCTGGGCGCCCCGGGCCGTGCGCCTCTCCCCGCCGGTGCTCTGTCCCCGCTTTGAACGGGGTGCCGCTCAGGCGGGCAGTGACACAGGTTTTTCACAGAATCTCCGAACCGTTTGTGCTGGAAGGGTCTCTGGAGATCGCCCAGGCCGTCCCCCGAGCAGGGGCACAGCATCGCCTGAGGTGGCTTTGGGGTGTTTGCGGAACCCTCCCCTCCCTGGGCCGTGCCCGTGCTCTGCCTCCTTAACGGAAATAAGTTCTTCACGGAGAGTGGAACTTGTGCTTCGGTTAACAGCATTGTTCCTCATGCTGTTGCCGGGCACCACTCACAGAGCCTGGCGCCAGTTCTTGGCAGCTGCCTGTGATATTTATGTCATTAATGAGATCCCTTCTCAGCTTCTCGAGAATAAACAGGCCCAGCTCCCGCCTTCTCTCAGAACAGAGATGCTCCAGAGCCCAGATCATCTTCGGCGTTTTTCAGGGTTATTTAGTGCTATCGTTTGTCTCACAACGAGCCTTTTTGGCATAATAAATGTTCTGTAAGAGGCTGGGTTTATATTTGTTTTTGTAGGGGTTTGGAAGCAGCAGGGCTGGCTCAGCAGCCGGAGTGTGCCTGGTCACTCAGGCACAGTGAATGCACACTGTCTATAAGGGAATACATTAATGCATATCCATTAATGCATATCCCACTCGTGGGAGCAGAGCTGGGTGTCAGGACGTGCAGGAATTACCCAGAATAAACACTGACTTCAGTGGGACAAAGCATGTGATTACAATGGAAAAGATAAATTAGTGGCTGCAAGATCAGAACCCTGAGATGTGCTGCAGTTCCACTGTCACACGTGTTGAGGTAAAGGTTGGGAACACATGAACTTGTCTTCAGCAGCAGATCCTAAAGTCTTATTTTTGGCTAGAACAAAGTGGGTAACACACTGCTGGTTGTGTGTTTCTAGTGAAAAAGTTCAATTGACATCATATGGTTACAAACCAAACAAATATTTAGGCGTGACTTACTTGGGAGCAGTGATGGTAGTGAAGCAAGTGATGCTTGTAAAAGTAAATATATTCATTTAATAATGGGCCTTTGTAAATAACATGGCATACAAGTGACTCACTAAATATATTTGCTCTCTTAAGTAGTTAACAAATTCCATGACAAAGGACAATGAGGAAAAAGCCACCAGCTGTACAGACATCTCTTTGTGAACTACTGTAACGTGACCACTTCTGTAATAAAATTACATTTCATCTTTTCCTGGCTTAATGCAGTGTTGTCATATTACCTGTGCTTGCACGTTCTGAGGAGTTTAGTAGTATTTTCTGGAGACTCAATGAAGCACACTTTGTATTATTGTGTTTTATTTTCATGTTTTAGGCCCTTCATAATTTACCTTGGTGAGTGAAGTGAGATTTCCATATTGACCTATCCCACACTGGAACAAACACCTAACAATAGAAATGTACATTAAAATGTTACTGAACTCTTCAGGTACAGAGCTGTGGGAACTCATTGAAATTCACAAGTTACTCTTTGAACCCAAACATTCTCTCTGACACTACAGCAGCTCAGGAAGGAGGTTTTAATTTTCTTCCAAACAATTCTGAGCTACAGGGTGTTTAAAACTTCATTGTAATGTTTCTCTGAACACAGTGAATGCACTCTGTCTGTAAGGGAATGCATTAATGCATATCCATATTTTCAAGACACTACACTGCACATTTCCAGGTTATTTTTTCAGTCAAGGCCAATTAGCATAAAGCCAGGGTTGCCATAAATAGTGATAAAACATTAAGATCTCCTTGAATGTTTCCTTTATTTCCTCTTTATTTCTCATTCGAGTGGTTGAGTTCCCTCATTTCTCAGGGAGCAGCCTTTGTCTTCCTTTAATGTTTGCATTTTTGTCTTCTTTGTGTTGCACACTAAACGTGATGGAAGCTTTTGTTAACCCAAAATGTGCCTTTCTGAGCCAGTCACATACCCTGCTTCACCCTGCACCTGATTCATGCCACAAACACTTTCTAGGGTGGTGACAAAACTGCTGTGGTTCTGCCTACCCTTAGCTTAGCATTTATCTCTTTTTAGCATTTCTGCAAGATTTGTTGCTCTTCTGGTTTGTAGCCAAATTTTTTCCTCGCACTGGAGTCTGAAGTGGTCTAAATAATGTTGTGCTGAATCTAAGTGATAACTCATGGGATGCAGTCAGCACAGCTCTGCAGCATTGATTTGTTAGCAAAACATGAGCCTGCCTACCAAATGTTTACAGTTGGCCAGAACACACTCCATGTGCCTTTATCTCTTCTAAACCCTCAATTCCAGAACACCTGGACACCTCAGAAATCCACACAAATTATTGGAAGAAGTATTGTTTCAAAAATTTTTAAATTCAATATTCCTCTACATGTGGAATATTTTTTTTCTGTCTACCAGATGCTGAAATTTAAAGAGTAATTTAGGCCACAATAACGAGACACTGCAGTTTTTGAAAACCACTTTTCCCTGTCTTCTCCTTTGGGATCTGTGTGACCCTGTGGTGAATTATATCAGTCAATCAGACAGGGTTACCAGCAATAAAGTGATTTTTGTGTCCAATCAGCCACCAAAGTCCTGCAGCTGTTCTCAACACTGTGACAAGCTGTAGAAACAAGTTCATGTGGGTATTTACATCAGTCACCTGTTTTCTGTTCATCTGCCAGGACTCCCTAAACGGGTCTCTCCTCTCCCTGCCCGCTGCCCCACTCACTGTTCTGTGTTTCTGGAACTGGGGTGCATCCCTTTTATCCTGAAAACTGGCTTGGCAGCGTGGGACACATTTTTATTCCTCCAGAGTTCAAGTTTGTTCTTTTTCTCTTCCCTGTTTTGCTGTGTCTGTGGATTTTACCTGCTGCCGTGGTTTTTTTGCCAGACCTTTCCCCTGTTCTTACACACCTTTGGCTGTGCTTCATTCAGTAAGTGGCGTTCCTGATGTGGTCTTTGGACATCCCATTGCTTTGGTCTTTGGACATCCCACTGCTTTGGTCTTTGGACATCCCACTGCTTTGGTCTTTGGACATCCCACTGCTTTGGTCTTTGGACATCCCATTGCTTTGGTCTTTGGACATCCCACTGCTTTGGTCTTTGGACATCCCACTGTTTTGGTCTTTGGACATCCCACTGCTTTGTTCTTTGGACTAGCACGTTCCTCTGGCTGTGGTGGTTGGCATCTCATTGCACGTTCCTCTGGCTGTGGTGGTGGTCGGCATCTTACCCACCTGTACATTTTGTCCTAACGGTGTTGCAGCCCTGACACGAGTCACCTGGCGGTGCCATCGGAGGCAGAGGCCGTGATGCTCTTTTGGAGGCCTTCGAGTTAATGTTTCCCGGCCGCGATCTGAGCGCGTCATCTGTGTGCCCGAGTGAGGAGAGGTGCGGGAAGGCGCCCAAAGCGCGTCTCGGTAGCCAAGTGCCCTCTGCCCTCGCCGGCTGTGCCCATCCCCGGGGCTCGGGCCGCCGCTCCATCCCGCCGCGCTCCATCGCGCTCCGCAGCGCCGTTTCCGGCAGCCGCGCAGGTGGGAGCGGAGCTCAGCGCAGCGGAGCGGCGGCGATGAGGCTGCTGCTGCTGGCGTGTCTGCGGGCACGCACCGGCAACGCCACCACGGCCGCCCGGATCCAGTAAGTGCCGGGGGAGGATGCGGCTTTCCCCGCGGCGCGGCGGCGGCCCCGGCCCCGCACCCAGCGCTGGCTGGGGCCGGCAGGGCCCGCTCGCCATGCCGGGAGCTGCGCCGAGCCGGGGCTGTGCCCGCCCCCGGCGCGGGGCCCGGAGCGCTGCTCTGCAGTGCCGGAGGATGGGCAGGGCTGGCAGCGGGCCCGGTACCCGGCACAGGGATGGGCAGCGTGCCCGGTACCCGGCACAGGGATGGGCAGCGGGCCCGGTACCCGGCACAGGGCTGGCAGCGTGCCCGGTACCCGGCACACGGATGGGCAGCGGGCCCGGTACCCGGCACGGCACTGCGAGCCCCGGCTCCCCTGCACACGGCCGGGGCTGTGTGCCGGTATCGGCGCTCCCGGGGCACCGGGGCTGTGTGCCGGTACCGGGGCTGTGTGCCGGTATCGGGGCTGTGTGCCGGTATCGGGGCTCCCGGGGCACCGGGGCTGTGTGCCGGTACCGGGGCTGTGTGCCGGTACCGGGGCTGTGTGCCGGTATCGGGGCTGTGTGCCGGATCGGGGCTGTGTGCCGGTATCGGGGCTCCCGGGGCACCGGGGCTGTGTGCCGGTACCGGGGCTGTGTGCCGGTACCGGGGCTGTGTGCCGGTATCGGGGCTGTGTGCCGGATCGGGGCTGTGTGCCGGTATCGGGGCTCCCGGGGCACCGGGGCTGTGTGCCGGTATCGGGGCTGTGTGCCGGTACCGGGGCTGTGTGCCGGTATCGGGGCTGTGTGCCGGTACCGGGGCTGTGTGCCGGTATCGGGGCTGTGTGCCGGTACCGGGGCTATTTCCTATGTATTCCTAACGTCCCCATTTAACTTTTTCTGTGGTGTGGATAAAGGTCGTGGCTGTGAGCATTGATGCTGCGGTTTCGCTGTGCATGTCAGCTATTAAAAACATAGGTCGCTATAAAAGTGAAACAATTTCCCCATGGTTTTGTCCTTTGAGGCCTGAAATAACGATTTGGTTTCATCTTATCTAAAAGTTGCCCACCGTTTAGTTGTTTATCTTCGGATGAATCTCTTGGGATGCTCTGCTGTTATGAGTTTTCCCTGACCTTGATCTGGGTGTTATCTCGCATGTAATGTTATGCATAGAAACATCCTCAGAAATGAGGTTTTCCTGCTGCTTGTGTCATACCAAGTGCAGCCTTAGACTTGTGCAGGGCTGCTCTGTGGTGTAAGGTGCTGGTGGAACTGAAGATACAAAGCTGAAACTTTTGGTATTTTAAAATAATAATTTAAATAATAATATTTTTTTTGCTTCTGTTGTATATGCGTATATGATTAGGAAGTTATCTGTTAAATTTTTTTTAATATTGAACTTTAGGTTAAATATAAATGAGACAATGACGTTGTGTCCGGGTTGAACGCTTGCTAGCATAGATTAATTTTATGGCTTTATATCACAGTGTATACTCTGTTTATGATACTACAGCTCTTCCAATAACTGCTTCATCTTTTCATAAATAAGATATTCATTTCCTGAGTTTAAAGAAAGTGGTGACAATGGTACCAGAATCTAATTTGGCTAAAAATCAACTTCCTAAAACAGGTGGTATAATGAATGTGCTGTGGCTTTTATTCTTATTGGTGTGCCTAGTCTTTAATCACCTTAAAAAATATGAGCAATAAATAAAGAATACAGCACTAGGCAAAAGTCTTTGCTTAGGCTGCCATTGTTCACCCTTAGAAATGAGATCAAAGAGGGTGTCAAGGAAGAAAAGAAATTATTCTCCCCTGCCCCTTGAAATGTTTTGTTTGTCTTTTATTACTTGTAGTAAGGAGGAAGGGAAATCTGGAATTAATCGGTTAATCAGAAAGATTTAGATTAACCATTTTGCCAATATGTAGATGTTTCCTGGAGAGAGAGAAGTTGTTTTGGCTCTCATTAACTGGCCAGTTGAGACAGCTATTCTGTAAATCTCCAAGTAATCAACTGTGAGGGAATTAAAAACACAAATTCAGCCGTGCTTATCATTCCTCTTGACAATTGGTTTTTAATCTTAGACATTTATTGGAGTAATCCAGTAATCCAAACACTTCTCCTGTTTTGTCTTTGCCTGTGTGCCAGTGTTGGAATCCCTCAGGAGAGCATTCCAGGGCAGGGGGAGTTGCTGTTCCCCTGGCAGCTGGGGCAGCTCCTGCTTCTCCCTGCAGGTGTAACTCAGGTGTGGGAGCTCCCTGTAGGCTCTGCTCAGGTGTGGGAGCTCTCTGCAGGTGTAACTCAGGTGTGGGAGCTCCCTGCAGGTTTGGCTCAGGTGTGGGAGCTCCCTGCAGGCTCTGCTCAGGTGTGGGAGCTCCCTGCAGGCTCTGCTCAGGTGTGGGAGCTCCCTGCAGGTGTAACTCAGGTGTGGGAGCTCCCTGCAGGTTTTTGCTCAGGTGTGGGAGCTCCCTGCAGGTTTGGCTCAGGTGTGGGAGCTCCCTGCAGGCTCTGCTCAGGTGTGGGAGCTCCCTGCACGTTTGGCTCAGGTGTGGGAGCTCCCTGCAGGCTCTGCTCAGGTGTGGGAGCTCCCTGCAGGTGTAACTCAGGTGTGGGAGCTCCCTGTAGGCTCTGCTCAGGTGTGGGAGCTCTCTGCAGGTGTAACTCAGGTGTGGGAGCTCCCTGCAGGTTCTGCTCAGGTGTGGGAGCTCCCTGCAGGTGTAACTCAGGTGTGGGAGCTCCCTGCAGGTTCTGCTCAGGTGTGGGAGCTCTCTGCAGGTTCTGCTCAGGTGTGGGAGCTCCCTGCAGGTGTAACTCAGGTGTGGGAGCTCTCTGCAGGCTCTGCTCAGGTGTGGGAGCTCCCTGCACGTTTGGCTCAGGTGTGGGAGCTCCCTGCAGGCTCTGCTCAGGTGTGGGAGCTCCCTGCACGTTTGGCTCAGGTGTGGGAGCTCCCTGCAGGTTTGGCTCAGGTGTGGGAGCTCCCTGCAGGCTCTGCTCAGGTGTGGGAGCTCCCTGCAGGTGTAACTCAGGTGTGGGAGCTCCCTGCAGGCTCTGCTCAGGTGTGGGAGCTCCCTGCAGGTGTAACTCAGGTGTGGGAGCTCCCTGCAGGCTCTGCTCAGGTGTGGGAGCTCTCTGCAGGTGTAACTCAGGTGTGGGAGCTCCCTGCAGGTTCTGCTCAGGTGTGGGAGCTCCCTGCAGGCTCTGCTCAGGTGTGGGAGCTCCCTGCAGGTGTAACTCAGGTGTGGGAGCTCCCTGCAGGCTCTGCTCAGGTGTGGGAGCTCCCTGCACGTTTGGCTCAGGTGTGGGAGCTCCCTGCAGGCTCTGCTCAGGTGTGGGAGCTCCCTGCAGGCTCTGCTCAGGTGTGGGAGCTCCCTGCAGGTGTAACTCAGGTGTGGGAGCTCCCTGCAGGTTAAACTCAGGTGTGGGAGCTCCCTGCAGGTTTTTGCTCAGGTGTGGGAGCTCCCTGCAGGCTCTGCTCAGGTGTGGGAGCTCCCTGCAGGTTTAACTCAGGTGTGGGAGCTCCCTGCAGGTTTTTGCTCAGGTGTGGGAGCTCCCTGCAGGTTTGGCTCAGGTGTGGGAGCTCCCTGCAGGTTTTTGCTCAGGTGTGGGAGCTCCCTGCAGGTTCTGCTCAGGTGTGGGAGCTCTCTGCAGGTTTTTGCTCAGGTGTGGGAGCTCCCTGCAGGTTCTGCTCAGGTGTGGGAGCTCCCTGCAGGTTCTGCTCAGGTGTGGGAGCTCCCTGCAGGCTCTGCAGGGCCATTCCAGAGCAGGAACCTGCAGACCAGGTGTTTTCCTGCTGTTCACCTGCACCTTGGCATGAGCTGCCATCATTTCCAGGTTCTGCCCTCTGTGCTGCTGCTCCCACCCTGGTTTGCACACCAGAACTATTTATAACACAGATTTAATAGAGGGATTAAGGTTTAAGCTTGACAGAGTTCTTTGGTCCTTCCAAAGCTCAGTTAGTGGTTTCAGAACACACAGACAGGAGGAGCTGGTCTCCATCTTCACTCCCATTTTTAATTTCTGTGATTCACAGTGAATTTTATTCATAGTTTCACTCATGCCAATGCAATATGTCTGTGCTGCTTCAAGGAGATGTTTGAGAGGGAAATAAAATGAAGGAAATGTTGTTTTAACAGTGATGAAAAAATAAGATCATTTATAAAGGAAAGAGAAGATCAAGCAGGGTTTCAGCTCTTGTAGTTTGGTGAGCTGAGTGGGAATTGTGAGTATTCAGGTCTGGCCAAGTTTCTAAGAGGCAGTGGAATGACTCTGCTCCCTTAGCAAGCTCTGAATTGTGCCATATACATTTAACAGTGGTTGGTGCACAGCTGCTGTGCAGAACAGACAGCTGAGGGAAAGAGATAATTAATATTTTTGGATGAAGCCTATTTTGTGCCATTCAATAAGTGTCAGTGTATCCACCTACCAAGAACTTTTTGGAAATCAAACATTCTTTGTCTGCAAGTAATTCCATTAAATCAGTATCAGTTGAAATTTAGAATGTAAATGTTTCTGTAAGGAAGACATCACAGGAAACAGAGAAAATTTCACAACCATAATACCTTAGAAATAAGCACACTTTTTATTCTTGTGCCTTCTCATCAGCCAGGCTGTGTTTGGAACTCCAAAACTGTTTCCTTATATGAAAACCTGTGAACTGCAGATTCATTCTGAAGGAGGGAAGACTGCTAGCCAGGAAAAGTGAGAAGTGGGATCAATTATGTAGGGAATAAAAAATTAAACACTGTAAAACATCGCTTGGTATTTCATACCAAGAGAAAAATGTTTTTTGTGTAGAAATCTCAAAGTGAATGTGTCAGAAAAGGGTTGTGCCTTTTAGCAGGATCTCTCTGCACACGGTATAGATCCAGAGAACACACTTAGAAGTTTCACTTACAAGCTTTGTGATTTCCAAAGGTTATAAAAAATGTACCAAACAAAAGAGAAAATAACCTCCTGAATGCTAAACTGGCTAAAATGTGTATAAATATCCCAGTGTAAGCAGTGAGTGTAATGCACTTCCAAAAGTGCTCGTGCTCATTTTCTGAATGGCTAAAGTTGGTGTTTTCTAGAAAAACATCCAAAATCTGGGATCTGACAGCTCAACTCCATTTTAGAAACATTGTTGTCTCCAAGTCATGGCACTGGCTTCCATGAGAGTCTCAGCAGAAGGGAAAAATATGGCAAGGCAAATTCTAGATGCAAGCAATTTGTTAAGAGAAACACTTGGGGATTTATCTCCTGGAGTGAGAGCTGGGATAGAGGGAAAATGTAGCCTTGAGATTTAGCATTTCAGTGGTGTCTTGGATTCCCAGACAGCAGGAGCTGGGTTAGTCTTTATTCCTCCTTCAGAAAGTGTTTGTTTATGAAATGGCAGCATAATGTGAAGAGACATTTGCCAGGAGGAGAAGAGATCTGGGTGATGTGTCTCCTCTGTCTTGGCGTCACTCAGGGACATCTGTGACTTCACAGACAGATCAGTCTTCCAAAAACATCCCCTGCAATCACTTTGCAGCCTCTCTAATCATCTTCCTTGGTAGCAGCATATGTGTGAAAATCACAGTCTGCTTTTTTTTTCTGGTTATAAAGATGAAAAGCCATTTAGGAAATATGAAAATAACTGTAAGTTCCAGTACTTAAATATTGCCCAATAACTCAGCTTCTGCACACATGCATTTCCATATGTGCATAATTTGAAGCTTGTGATTAATGATATCAAACTCAATGGAATGTTTAGGGCATCGGGGCCTCTTTAAATCTGAGAATTTGAATTATTCTGGGAATATTTGCTTGTTTTTCCTTCTAGAGATGTATGCAAATTTTTACGTGCTCCCGAGTAGAATAAAAATCTGTAAAAAGAAATTAATTTTGAAGTAGTGAAGGCAATGCACAGTTTCTGAGCCTTGGAACACTTGAGAGAGTCCCTCTCTATTTACTGCAGAAACTGCTGTCATTCCTCAGGGAGATATGGAGCTGTGCAAAGTGTGGAGGAGAAGTAGTCATCCCTAGTATATTTTTAAAAAAACCCCACTTTCCATTGGAATTCCTAACTGAGTTTCTTTATTCCTGATGTCCTGAGAGAGTTATTTTCAAATTAATTGTAATATGCAAACACATTGCTTGTACATGATAGTGATTTATGGTAATTGGAATACTGATGGGGGAAAAAAGCCCTTTTAGACTATTTAATGAGCACCTGTGAAGTTATGGGATGCATGCATGAGAATCCCAAGTATTTGCCCAAGAGATTTTTCTCTCCACAGCTGGGAGATCTGGGCATCATTATTTAGAAATAAATTGAGAACCTCTTTCAAGAGGAAGGCAGGTTCATGGGGCAGCTGCTGTTAATAATTGCTCAACAGTGCAAATAAGGAGCTTAAAATGTGGCTGCAGTTTATTATTTATTAGTATTTATCATAATAGATTGCTCTTGTTTTGAATGGTGGAATTAAAAGGAGTTTCTTTTTAGGAGCAGGAAGAAATCCAGCACCATATGCTGTGCCAGTGGAGCTCTCTCTGATCTGGTGCTAATACATTCCTGCAGACATTTTCCAGCACTTTTAGCACCAATTTCTGCAGTAATGACCAACTTCTGCAGGACAGAAAATCCCATTTCTTCAGAGGCTCTGAAATAATGAGGAAATGAAGGCTGACATTATCCAGGAAGTCAATGAGTTAGCAGGATTTTAATGCCAGAACAATTAATACACGACGAGAAATAAATCAAGTGCAACAATATGGAATGAGCAGAGAGCATTCCTGTGGTGTTTTTATAATGGCAATGCAAACCCTCCATGTCAGCACACACAGATTCTCTCCTGTCTGTTTTTTGGCTGATGTTCTTGGGTTTCAGGGGGAGGACTGAAGCTGTCTGTAATCAATTAGTTCCTTGACTTTGGCAGTCAGGAAATTAAAACATCAATGTTTTAATATGAGGAACCACAGTATATAAAGATGAATGGGTAAGCTGACACTGTGAGGGGTTTGTTGTTGGTTTGTTCTTTTGGTTTTTTTGGAGCTGAGATTTTTTAAAGCAGGCTGTGAAGGTATTTGTGTAATTACTTTTGTGCAGTTTTTTGCTTGTAGTTCAGTTATCCCTTGCCTGGTTTCTAGTTGGGTGAGCTGATACAAGAAGCAATTGAGCCCACAATCAAACAGAAAAGGAACACAATTCAACTCCCTGATGCATTCATTTTTGAAGTTCTGTGTTTTTATTGACTAGCTGGCAATAGCTGTGCTCTCTTCACCTGCTGTGCTTTCTCCAGAACAAGGTGTGAGAATCTCTGAGAGGAAGGAAGGTGTGACACACTCACTGCAAAAGGAGCTTTCAGCAGGAGAAGCTGGAGTCCCTCAGAAGGGTCCTGGGCAAACTTCATTTCTCCTGATTCTCAGGAAGGTTTTCAAAGTTGTGTTGGTCAGGCTTGGGCCAGGGGGTGTTGGAGGTGTGCCTGTGCCTTCACAGGGGTGCAGGTACAAATTCCTTCCAGGAAAAACCAGCCCTGGAAATAGCTCCTGGCTGCTGAAAAAGTTGAATGAAAAATGTTTTGATTAACTTATTTCATATACTGCTGTGCTTGTAACATTAACAGTGACTTCTTTATTATTTTTCTGTTGTTCCAATAATGAAGGAATCATCTACATGCTGCTGGTCATGTCTGTGTCCTTAAAGATGCTTTCATGTATGAAAGTCCAGCTGAAATAGCAAATCTGAGCTCCACAGACAAGTTTGATGCAGCCCTGGCCATTCACCTCTACAAAGCAGGCAGACTGCTGCAAGGTAATCCTCTTTCTACTTTATATTAAAATACCTCCTAAAAAATTCCTGCAAGGGAAGAGAATGAGTCCTGTCTCTTATAAATGGCTATAAATGTACAAACCCACCCAGAATATCCTTATTCTGTTCATCCACATCAGCAAACATTCAGAAATTGTAAAAATCTGTCTCAATGGGAGATCTGATGCAGAGAGAACTAAATAAATGTACTTTTAAACCACACAGTGCTTTTGGTAATTAAGTACTTTAACTACATCAAGATAAGAGCATTACATTAACATTAGGGTCCTTTCAGCAAATGTGCTTTTTCAGAGGACAATGGCTTGGCTGAGAAGGGCTGGGGTCAAATGGAAGAAAGCAGGGAGGGTAATTTGATTTTTTTGCTCAAAAATGAGTCAGGGTTTCTCGACATGAAATAACATTCCTGTCAGCTAAACTATAGGAGACAGGATGTTATCAGACAAATAATAAAATTTTCTATTCTTTAGCCACGTAGAGCAAAATTTTAGCCTGCATTAATGATACACTAGAAGCACTGGCTCTGAAAATTACAGACACTGTCACCTACTGAAATTGCAAGTGTGCATCCTTTTCTGAGACCACCTTTGTGTTCCATAAATCTGTTCTCTGGAACAAAGGCACATAATTTCATCCTTCCTTCAGATCTCAGGGTGAGTTTGGAGACATCAGGAGTGTCTCCCAGTTTGTGCTGGTGGGTTTGCAGAAAGCCTGAATTATGTGTCTGCTCTGCCTGGGTTGCTTTTGTTCCAGAGGGGCTCTGATTTCAGCAGGGACCTAAAACACAAATGCAAAATAACTCTGTAAAATGAGCTCTGCTAAGGTGTGAATTAAGGCTTGTTGGAACAGAGAGATGATTGGTTTTCTGACTAGACCTTGAATTGTTCTGGAAGAGGCTTATGGAAAGTTTTTGAACCACCTTTTTTGGGATTTTTGCTGAGGAACAAAAGATAAAGTTGAATTTTAACTGTTGATTGGAGTAAAATTTTATTGGACTCTCACCTGCATGGCAATGCCTGAATGCTGTTGCTATTTGCTTTCCAAAATCCCAAGTGACCTGAAAGGCCTGATACCTTATAAAAGCTCAGGAATTTAAATAAATCAGTTGCACTGTTCTAAAAAGTAGCTGAAGGAAAATAAACCAAAGGCAAGGCAGTAATAGATTACTGAGATGATCACAGCCAAAGTGTAAAAGTTATTGCAGAGTTCTGGCAGGGAAAAAGGGATTCAGAGGGCATTGCTGGCTCCTGGAACATTTAGAAATGTAGTGATTGCCCTCATGCTGCCACACTATTGATCTCCTGGAAATTATGTTTACATGATCAGCACACGTGCTAGATGACACAATAATTATTTACTTTTTAATTTATTGAGGAGGTGATGCATATTTTCTGTGGTGTTCCAGTCTGTCTCTTGGAGATTAGAGGCAGTGGTGCTTTGATAGTGCACATTAATTCCTTCACCTGCAAACACTAGAGTGCAACATCAACAGATGCCAAGGAAATTCTCCAAGTAGCCAGAATGGTAATTAGTCCTCCATTCTTTTTGCTTGTTCTCTTATTTAATAATGAGGAAATTAGCAATGCTAATAAATCCTGATCTTACAGCTCACTTAACTTTCAAATCCAAATGTGAAATCTGTGGTACATTTTCTCTCTTTATCAACATGCTTTGTTTCCCATTTGGTTTGGTGAAGGTGCATAGTTATTGGGTGTGAGGTTACAGTGCTAAAAAAAAACAAAAATCCAAGTTTCTCCAGGTTTCCTTTTCAAAGATTTTTGTTCAGATAGGTGACTCAGTAGTATCAATGTACAATTTTCATTCCTGGTCATTACATGGCCAGTTTCTCATTGCAGCCATTGCTTTGCAGGGAGCAGAATTCCTTTTGGAATCATCTTTGGTGGCACAGATGTAAATGAAGATCTGAAATGTAAAGAGAAACTCCAGGTAATGGGAGCAGTGCTGGAGGAAGCCAGGTAAGAGCATGGGGGAAGGTTTGTGCCAGGAAATTGCATTTTGTGGGGCAGAGCCTTCAGGAATCCACACACTTGGAATCACTAGAGGATGTGTGGCCAGCAGATAAGGGCTGGACATCATGAAATCCTTGTGATCTCTACGTGTTATTTGGGGATTCAGTGATGGGAGTGGAACAGTTTCATCAGAAAGCACAGTCTGTGTGCAGTCTGTTTGTTTTATATTTCCTCACAGCTCATTGACAGAATGCCTGGTATAAAAGCTGATCCCTCAACTACAAGCAGATTTTTTTATTATCATTTTATTTTTTCTCCTGCTAATGTGAACCTTTCCCTGAGTCCATGAACAAAGAAACAGAGATTGAAAAAAGTCTTTAAGCAAATTCTCTCAGTTTTTAGGTGAAATGACAAGAGAGTGTTTTAAAGTCTGGGAAGTTCCTGTGACACACCAGTGTAGTCATCAAATGTTAATCACAAACCACAGGAAGTTACTAAAACCCAAAAAGACCTTTGAGCATTTTTCATAGTTTCAACATCCTCAGAAAAGAAGTTTTCTCCTGGCTGATCCAAAGGTTTGTTGACTTCAGCAGTGTTTGATCCTGGCCATGGTGGGGGAGGAAAGCTTTTCCTTGCTGCTCAGAGCAGGATGGATTTTGGGTCAGGCAGGATCTGCACCAGGCTTCTCTCTCTGGTTTATCCTTGCTGATACCACTCTATTTTCCAGCTATTATTGGCTCACTTAGCACTGGCAGAGATGTGCTGCTCTGTCTGTAATCCCCTGTAAAATGTGGCAAGTAAACAGGTTTTAAAGACAGCACTTAATCACACTCATTGGAAAATCATTAGGGATGTTCTTGTGTCTGTGTGACTTGGAGCTGAAAGCAGCTTAAGGTTCCACTCAGGAAAAAAATTATGTACTTGTTTACTTTTGTTATCAAATAATCAGAAGTTATTCTTTAAACAGGTCTGAAGGAAAAGAAAAATGTATCTGATGTGTCAGATAAATTTCAGCACTGTGCAAAATGAGAAATACCTAAAAACAATCTCGGAGTGTGTCCATTAAATCCATCTCTGTTTAAAATATTTGTCTGTCACAAATACAGCTAATACAGAAACTGCTTCACTGAATGTTTTTTAATGGTATTGAGTTGGGAACCTGAGGTTACACCTTAATAGCTTGAATTATCTATGATATTTCAAAATGCATTGCTACATCCTTGTGCAGTTTACAATATTTTCTCTGCTACAGGAAAAGGATCTCAGTTTTTTGGGGGTTGTTCTGAATGTACCTCTGGTGCAGTAGCATCACTGGTGTTATTCATTGCATAGTTATTAAAAGAAACATTGATTTTTTTTTTTCCTTTATTGATTGCAGGGTTCTAAGCAGAAAGCATCATGAATTGTAGATTACTTGTCCAGCACAATATCCCACCACATTCCATAAAACAAACTATTGAACACTGTCTGGCCTTATGAGTGTTTCATTTTTAATCAAATTCCTCTGAATGGTGCTTGTACTTCTCTAGGGTATTTTTTTTTTTTTTTACTATTGAACAGTATTTTGTAGATTTAGAAGCAACATCTTTTTATGCTTGTTAATGTGATATATTGAAAGGATAATGGCAAAATCTGGGGAGGGAGCACATGCAACTTGACAGAACAAGCATTTGCAAAGTCTTTAATAACCTTAAAGCTGTCAAGCTGAGTGTGAGAAATTCATGGGAGTGCCATAAAGCAGATCCTACAGAACAAATGTAGGGAAATAAGGTTTGTTTCAACAAGCAGGAGTTATAATTCAGAATTTATGGGAATTCTAATGAATGATTGTGATTTCATGCCTTCAAATGATGGCATCACATCTCCAGTGGAGAAGCTCTGGCCTGTGATTTATCTCAAACCCTTAAGGTGTCAGAGGCTTGGCCCAGGACAGAAATATTTCAGAAATCACATGAAAAAGAAGCACTGGATCAGCAGTGCAAGGTGTGATGACCTCTCTTTTATATTCAATCTCTCTACAAGTAATTAAAAAGGTGTTTTGCTAAGCAGAAGTGTCTCATGTGAAGGAAACATTCAAACATCCTTTTCCATAGGACTGAAGGTCTTCAGAAATAACCCTGAAGTTCCATTTCAGAGCACCCAAATCTGTGTTTGTGCTCCATGGCAGCTTAAAATCTACATTAGAACCCAGCAGGTTTGGAGATCTCTGATCAGGGCTGGTTTCTAACTCTGTATAAAAACATCTCACACACCTTCCTGCTGTTACCCCAGTTAGAATAACTTGAAAAGGAGCAGAAATCCACGTTCCTGCTGCAGCTGTGGGCTAAACTGGCAGCTGTCCCCATGCTTTGGGGTTTCTCTCACTTTGGGAAATCCTCACTTCACCCCCAAGAGCTGAGCTGTAAAGCCTGAGGAGCTGCTGCTGGTTTAGCCACGATTTTCTGCTGGAGCAAGTGGAAAGCTGCTTTGTCTTTCATCTGGGATCAGCTTTACAAGCCTCTGACCTTAGTTCTTATCAAGATTTTTTTTCTGAAGTACTTTTTAAAAAATGTTTAAACTCTTTAAGCAGATGATCCCAACTGTTTTTGTGCCTTTGACCAGGTTTGCAGTGGCTTTCACAGTGGAGATGAAGGAGCTGGCAGCAGCACAGTGGGTATGTGTCTGAGGGGTGGAAATTCTCACTGTTAAAGATCTGCATCCTGCCCAAGTGTTCCCTGGATATGCTGCAGAATTGCAACCACCTTCCCTGGTCCCAGCCCTGCTTTTCCTTTCATTCCATGTTGATGCACTCAACAGCTCCAAGAGATCTGGCAGTAAAAGCTGTGCAGTATTAGAAAGTGAGGAGCAGTTGAGGAAGTGTTTCTCTGTAACATTTAAAACAAACCATTTGTTGTTACTGAGTCTCTCCTGATGCCAAATTGTTTCTTTTTTTTTGCATCATTTCCTAAACTTCGTGTTGACAAAATTCCTCCAGGCAGCATTAGTTGTAATAAAGAATTTGGAAGTATAATTTGGAAATACTTGTTTTGTTGACTCTGGAATTGTTCAGGTGAGCTGCAGAGGTAAATTAGATTTGCTGTGCTGAGCAGCAGATCCAGAGAGGGGCAGGAACCATTTGGGATAAAAGCAACAGGGCAGGACCTCCCTCTGCACTGAGGTGTTGGCTCCACTCACCTCCCCTTGGGAAACATCAGCTGAAGCTGCACAATTAATGCAAAAAATTGAAACAGAGTGCTTGGTGCCTCTTCAGTTCTAATTTGCATCTTAGTATGATCATTAAAGCACTCTTGCCTAAAAAATAATCACTGAGAGTGGAGCTTGCACAACCCAGCAGTAGGATCTGCAATAGCTTATTGCAGCATTAATTGATTTTTAAAATCTATTTGCATTAAAAGGATACATAGACAGACATGGGATTTGGGATTTTATTTTACAAGTGTAATTTGATTTTAGCTGTTACTACAGTGAACTTCATGATGGGTAACTGTGAAAGGGCACAGCCTCTGTCAGAGGTGTCAAGCAAGAAAAGGACAAAAGTAACAGAGTGCAAGGAGAAGAAACAAAGTTGAGCTTTGAAATGTTTTCAAAATCAGCACCTCAAATGCTTTTCAGTACCAGACTTGGATTTTACCTGAACACTTCTGTGGGAGTGATTCAGTGTTTTGGGGGTCTGAGGCAGCCAGGGAACAGGAGACAACTCTGGAAATCTCCACTGCAATCCTGTGCTGAGGGCTGAGCTCTGCTGCTCCTGCTGAGAGCAAATTCCTCAAATTTCCCCCTGAGCAGTGAAGAACATGAACAAACCCCCCCATGCACAGCTCATGGGATATTAATGATTTTTACTGATTACCTCACACTGCTGAGAGCTGCCTTATTCCTCTAATGTGGCCTTTATTAGTGAAGAATTTAAATTACAAGCATGTAAGCAATTGCACTGCTCTCTAAGGCTGTCTCTTCCAACAAATTCTTCTCTATTTTATTGGATAAATTACCCTTAATTATATGTGATCCAGCCCTTGTAATAATCTGTATTCCAGGGGAGTTTGAAATACTGTAAAAGATCTTGTGCTTATGGTCAGCATTTTATTTCAGTGGCATAAAACTGGTGCAGAAGAATTACCTAAGCCAGTTTTATTAGCATCCAATCTCATTTTCCATTCTCCTCAAGCCCATTTAAAATAAGGAACATAAGAGAAAATGGATCTATGGTGTGAGTGCATCTCCCTGCCCTGTCCCACAGTATTCCTGTTATTTTCTGCTTGATGATCCAGACCCTGCAATAATTCAGGATTGCAATAATTCTATAAATAATTGTATTTACTCACCCTGAGCCATTTGGGTCCAGCAGGGCATGAAAAGAAGATGTTTAACTTGAATTTCTTTTTGCAGGTTGGTGTTTTTAGGGAGCTGGGGGCTGCTGCCCCTCTGCTTTTCCCACTCCTCTTTCCTGTGTTTCTTGTTCTGCTCTCCCAGTTTTTCTGCAAAGTTAAATTCTGGATTTGTCCCCCAGCTTGCAGTGCTGTGCCCTTGTTTGCACAGGGTTTTTGTCACTGAAAAATTCTGTGTAATTCAAAATGTTAGAGAGGATCCAGTGTTAAGAAATAAAATAATGTAACAATGTATTAAACAATTTTAATTATTTTTAAATCCTTTGGACACAAAAGCTCAAGAAGGATGAATTCCATGGAATATCCCCAGGCTTGCACTGCAGCACAGAAATGTTCCTCCCCCACTTCACTCCCCTGTGGATTTGCTGCTTTTTTGTGTGATTTTGGTGATTCTCACTCTGATTTTCAGAAACCACCTCCTTCCCACCTGGGAGCTGCCCAGGGGTGAATTTTTGAGTGCCCTCTCTGCTTTCAGTTCCTCTTCCCTGCTCATTTTTAGTGGCTGCAGTGCCTGGGCAGGGGACTCAGGGCCAGCCACAAAGGAGCCAAATTAAAAAATAAATTAAAATAATCAGTGCTGTGGCTTCCTGTTTTCTGAGCTGAATGGTTCAAGAATTGGTTGATTAGAAGTTTGTTTCTGAACTGATTTTCTTTTCATTAAAAAAAAAAAATCCATAAATCCACAGTTGGAGCTATAGAAAGATATTGAAATAGGGAATTGCTTCTTTAATCACCTAAATTAAATAACTAGCAGAGCAGCACTTCAGGAGTGATTTTGGAAGTGTAGTAATTACCTTTTTTACTACAGCTATTTTAAAGTAATTTATTTTGCAGTTTTTATTTGTGAGTGTTCTGCAATAACTACCAGGCACCAGATTTCCTGTTTAGGCAAACTGTGTATTTGACAGCACTTTCTGAAACTGATATGTTTATAAATTGTATTCTGGATAAATGGAAAGTGGATTTTCAAAACCAACAGCTTTTTGGGAAGTAGAGCTGATTTTCAGCTAGATAGTTGAAATGTGTTTTGTTCCAAGAAAACAGGATAATGATCCAGAGAAAGGATACAGAGACAAACTAAAAATATATTTGTGCTCACTTGGTAATTATGTTAATTGCAAAACTGATTAATTGATACCATAAATGGACATAGTAAATGTAAATTACATTGGTGGCTTTTGCTGTTACTTAATGTATCTCATATTTAGTTTTGATTTTTAACAGTCAAAAGAAAATCACACTGACATGTATTTTGTTACTCTTTGTGTGTGTGTGTTTTTTTTTAAGATTTAACAGATTTTTATGTTGAACTCTGAAAATAATTTTTCTTCTCTTTAAAGCCAGATGCTAGGAAGAAAATCCACGTGCAGAGTCAAGGTGAGAGCTCTGAGATGCTGCTGAAGCCATTCCATCCCATTCCATCCCATTCCATCCCATTCCATCCCATTCCATTCCATTCCATTCCATTCCATTCCATTCCATTCCATTCCATTCCATTCCATTCCATTCCATCCCATCCCTGTATCCCATCCCATCCCATCCCATCCCATCCCATCCCATCCCATCCCTGTATCCCATCCCATCCCTGTATCCCATCCCATCCCTGTATCCCATCCCATCCCATCCCATCCCATCCCATCCCATCCCATCCCATCCCATCCCATCCCATCCCATCCCATCCCATCCCATTCCATCCCATCCCATTCCATTCCATCCCATTCCATCCCATCCCATCCCATCCCATCCCTGTATCCCATCCCATCCCATCCCATCCCATCCCATCCCATCCCATCCCATCCCATCCCATCCCATCCCATCCCATCCCATTCCATCCCATCCCATCCCATTCTATTTTTTTGACCCATTGCTTGCTCCCTGTCTGCTCCTGCCCCTGCCCCATATTTTGCTGCAATGGGGTTTCTCCTGCTCCTCTGCATTTGGGGTTTTTCTGCCCCTGACATCCACTGGGGCAGCATTTCAGCCTCTCAGCCAGAATTTTCCACTGGTTTGGTGCTTTTGCAGGAATGTCCCAGCTGCCTTCCTGCAGCAGTCTGAAAGGTCAGGTGGCACTGAAGGCAGCACTGAGATTTCTCCAAAGGCTGCAGAAGTTTTGATGCTGAATAATTATTTCCTGAAAGCCCAAATTCCTTTCCATGCTCCAAGGTGAATTCCCAGCCCATCACTTACTGAGTAGCCCAGGGAACACAGCTCAGTATTTTAGGTGTGATGACTTCATTTCCTACTTTTATTTGTTTAAGAAACCACTCTGAGGATTCCAAAGCTCATTCCATTTCATGTATTCCCCTTTCAAAGAAAATAACATTATTTTCCAGACCCTGCTGAGGAAATAACTCATTGTGAAATCTGTTTAGCCCATATTCAGTTTATATTTAAGTCTCTTGTGAGTAATAGTTAAAGAAGAGATTAATTATTTTAATGATGCAACTATTTTATTAATTTATTTGTTCTTTAACATAAGGAAAAACAAGTGAATTAGCATTTAGGATAGATTAATATTTAATTAGTATATAAATTTATTTCCTTTTATGTTGAAGGCTGTGGGTGCAGCTGCCCTGATCTCTTTTGGCATCATGTGCTCCCTCCCTGTGCAGTTTTAGAAGAAATATTGAGCAGGGTTGTGCTGCTGAAGAAGTTCCAACACTGGGTGATTGTAGAAAATGCAGATTGTAGAAATGTGATTGTAGAAAATGTTCCATTGAATTTCAGCCTGTCTGGGGAAGGGTTGCACAGGCAGCCTGAGGAAAGCTGCAGGTGGGAATTCAGGGTGTTTGTTGGAAATATTGCTGGTTCAGATCTCCAGGAGCCTTCAGGAAGCACAGCACAGTCATCCAGGGGACACTAAACATGGGAATCTCTCCTTTCTTTTTTTATTTATTATTTTTTAATTTTATTTTAAATTTTTTTTTTTACACAGGAATTAAGACTTCACCTAGTGCAACATTTGACTGGTACAGATTTCTACAAAATGCAGGTAAAACTCATTTCCCCCTGTGTTTATTCCTAATAGATATCAAGGATGAAAGAAACTTAGAGTTTAACTAATTATGTAACAAGGTGCCTTAATTACATAAAAATTGGCAGGATATCAATCAGATAAGTCTGGTGCATCAGGTAACCAGACTGTTTCCAAATTTCAGTCTGGCCAGGGCTGAGGTGTCACAACCTGTGGGTCAGTGTCCCCTGAGTTAATTTGGAGCACAGCACCAGCTCCTGAGCACTCTGGCCTTTGCTGGGTGACAAGTGAAGAGGAGAAATGGGAATTTTGATTATTTGGTGTTGGGCTGGAGCCTGTCCCTGCTGTCACCAAAGTGGGGGCAGGTAGGGCAGGTGACCTGGCTCTGAGTCACCTGATCTGGGCAGTGCTTTAATCACTCCATCTTCCCCAAAAGAATGATTTATAGGCGTTTTACCCTGGTAAAAACGTTTCAATTCTCCATTCATCAGGCTGATCTCTGATAGTGCAGCTGTTCCCTGTGTTCCAAATGAATCCTCACCAGTCAGTGGCATTATCACATCAGGAAATGTGGGCCATTAGTCAAAGCCAGTGTCAATTTTAAATTGAGCATTGTGGGGTTATTTTGTTCTCAGTAAATCACAGCCCACAAGCACAGTGCCACTAAGATTAATAATTTTCTGAAGTGAAATGATTTGTCACTTGCTAGCACAGCCTCAGTGTTGATTTGATCTCTTGTCCAACCATTTGGTGATTAAGTGAGCAGCCAGCAGATTGAGGAGGGGGAAGCTCCCCCTAAAGGGAATTTCTGATATATTAGAGACAGTTTTTTGCCTAATGTGTACTAATGCAAAAGTGCAAAATAATTCATAATGCACATGAAAAGCAAACTAAAATGTGACTCTAACATCTGTGCCTTATTAAATCATAACTTGAAAACTGGCATCAGATTATTCAGTGTTGTGTTTGTGACTGTTGCATCTCATTTATCTTCTCTGCCTTGTGCCCATGTCCATCTCTGGTGGCAGCTCACAATTTCCACTTTTTGGCTGCACCTTTGTGCTTTCTGGGCACTAATTAGGAGTTCCCAGTGAATTGCATTTTTCTGGGCATTTGCAGTTGCAGAGTTTTTGAAATTCTGCTAAATTGGGAGCAATCAGAAGAAAACTGAAAAGCAGGGGGCAGTTTTGCTCAGAGGGGTGGGATTTTGGCACTGGGGGCTTGCACAGTGTGCATGGACACCCTGAGCTTTAATGCAGATAAAGCTCTCCAGTCTCCTCCAGATCATGCCATTTGTGATCACTTTTTAAGGACTTTTTTCATGAAGTTCTGTTCCATGTCTGAGGGCATTTAATGGTTTTTTTGTGGACAATTATTTCCCCAGATAACCCTTGCTTGTATCTTTAGCAGAACCCTTGAACCTTTGTCAAATTCAGGATTCCCTGGACAGAGTTCAAAGGAGCAGCACAAGCCCTGCAGAGCAGGTTTTAACTCATTTGAGTTAAAATTTACTCACTATTAACTCATTATTAAACACCCTGGTGTTCAGGGTGTCAGATTATTCTCTCTAATGAAATAACCTCTTCAGAATACTTCCAGACTTTCCTTTGCACTGATTTTTTTTTTTTTTTCAGTCAAAGGAAACATTTGCTCACTTCAAATATGACACCAATAGATAAACAGCCTCTTTAAATCAATGTAATGGCTTCAAAGAGAATTTAGTGGCAGCTTTAAGTGAGTGGCAGAATGCACCAAATGCAATTTATGGTGGGATTGCCCCCAGATGTGAATGGTACAAACTCTAAGGAATCCCAGCTTTTTGTGCACTGCATTTGATGGGTGCTGATGTAAATAGCAATTGGCTGCCACAGATGGAAGCAGGGCTGTGGCAGGTTCCTGTTGTTGTTGTGATGATGGTTACAGTACAATCTCAGTGCCAAACCATGGAATTGGTGTTTTTCCATGGTCTCAGCAGCACATTTGAGAGTTGCAGAGGTGCTGGTGTGGTGCTATTGCTCTCTCCTAGCTGCAGTATCTAGGGGCTGGCTAGTCAACATTTACTGGCTAAATCTAAAAAAAAAAAAAAAAAACAAAAGGAGCTTTTAGAGTTAATTTGCATTGTGGTTAACAGTCATCCTCACAGTTTGTGTTCTGTGGATGAGACTGAGCAGCAGCAGCCAAACCAAGAAACTTCAGCAGAGCCTTGAAGACACAACCCCCTCAGCCTGTTGGGGAGCTCAGCCTGTTTCAGGAGGTTTTTTGTGCAGATCAGAGCAGATGATCACAATGTTTTCCTGTGCATTGCAGGGATCTATACCCAGCACAATCAGTTTGATTATAGCAGGTTTAGAAGCCCTATCTATAGACCTGAGGGAGTCAGTGAAAGTTCAGCCTTTTGCTGCAAATTGACTGACAGAAAATGACAAGAGTTTAAGTAAATGAGAAACCTGAGACTGATCTTGTGCAGCAGCTCAAGGCTGGGGCAGAGCTGCTTCTGGTCACAGACAGGCTGGATATCATCATTCCAGGATGGAAATCTCCTGATTTCAGGGCAATGGGGCTGAAGATACAGCCCCTAATAAACATCAGGAGGTGAGATGTAGATAACTAACAAATCTGCACTGACAAACTGAGAAATCTTTAGCCAACAGACAGAGGAGGTGGAACCACAGGGTCACATGCCTATTGCACCACAAATAAAACATGCAATATGCTTTTGTGGTTTGATTTTTCATCTCATGTAATTTCTGCTCCATAGCACAGCTGTTCCCTGAGCTTGAGCAGTTTACTTAAGCTGTCATGACACAGGCAGGGTTTTGCAGAGGCATTAGATTTTCCCAAAGCTCTGCTGGAGAGAGAGACCCACATAAGAAAAGCTGAACAGTAGAAGTTTGGGCACTTACAGAGCTGCCCACAGTAAAAGTTGTTTATATAAATACAAGAAACTGAGTTCCCAAACTGATCTGAAACCACAGAGCTTTTTTGCTGTCTGATCTGTTAGAAATCATGAGAAGAAGAATGGATTGAGAACTTTGCAGTGTGTTTTTGTGGATTAGCAGCCTGTCCCTTCTCTGTCTCCACAGCACATCAGCAATGACTCACTGTGGGCTGGCAACAGCAGTGGAAACTCTTTGGGTGAAGTTATTGTTAACAAACTGCTCTGTGGAGCAAAATGGCACAGTAATAAATGCTGGAGATCTGCAGGTGCAAAGTGTATCACTGAAATTAGGACTAACTGGGCTCCTGATTGCCCAAACCTGTGTGCCACCAGTGAGTGCAGCCCCAGGCAGAGCCAGGTGAGGCAGGAGGAGATGCTGGTGCTGCCAACTCCAGTGCCAAGGGGCTGCAGGAGCTAATGGAAAGCATTTGTGGGGAGATAAACTTGAGAAAAGCTGTGAATGGAAAGATTTAGAGTGTCAAAGGTTGCACAGTTGGATAAATTTATCTGTGTTTCATGCTCAAGAAAATAAAGTCATTGTCTGAAAGACTGAGATCTCAGCAATAAACCTATGGCTTTCCTTTTTGAGGAGAGCAGTCAGTGCTTTCAGGTGCTCAGGAGATGGATAAATGAAATATTTTCAAGAGCAGTGAAAGACCTGCTGTGGTTCAAAGTGACCAGAAAAGAAAATAAATTTATTTTCCCTCACCATCTCATCGTGGCTTAGATTTTGTTTCTGAACAAAGCCAGAAATGGATGAATAAGCCCAAATAATGTGGATTTGGTGTTGTTCTCTAAAGGTCTGTAGAGCACAACAGTGAGCTTGCAATCAGGGGTTGGAAAATTAATTTTAAAATCTTCTTCTTTACCTCTCAGCAAGCTAATGCTGGGTATTACTCATTCACTTCCAGGCCTGCAGCCTTCAGTAAGATTGAAGATTTGCAGTAATACATTTATTTTTATTGTGCACCTATGACTAGTGCATTTTTTTTCCCTGATAGTACCTGGAGGGAGGGAGTTAAATGAATCTGCACTTTCAAAATCTCTTTAGATAACACTTGTACTTATCCCTGCCTTTCTTAGAAAAACGATGTTCCTACTGAAGCTTCAGAAATTATTTAGGCTTTTGTGTTTTGCTGTGCAGGTTTTTGTAATGACCCAAGTACAAACTGTCCCAGGGTGTCACAATCCTGTTCTCCCCAGTGACAGGAGGAGGTGGCCTCAAGTTGTGCCAGGGGAGGATTAATTGAGATTAGGGAAAACTGCTTCACCCAGGGGTGCCCTGGCACAGCTGCCCAGGGCAGTGGAGCTCTGGGGTCCCTGGGGGGGTTTAAGGGGTGTGGGGTGGGCTCATGGCTGGGCTGGGTGAGCTCAGAGGGATTTTCCTGCCTGATGCTTCCATGGGTCTGTGTTCTGGGGCAGTAAACAGCTGATGGGATGAGCTGTTGTGTTTGGAAACGCCCTCCTGATTTTCATTTTTAATATTCTCCATCCTCTCATTCTGCCTGGCCTCAGAGCACCCAAAGCCCAGCCCAGTTTCTAAACCCACCTAAGCCCTGTCCTGGCTCAGGATCAGCCAGAGGAGAGCAGGGACCCTGAGGGTTCACCCCATTTCCCCCCAGGCCAGCTCTCAGGGGCACTCAGTTCCACTCTGAAATGCCAGAATTCAGCAGCCTGGCCTGGAGCTGCAGCTGCTGAGCCCATCCCTGCTCCTGGGGACACCTGGGGACAGCTGGGGACACCTGGGGACACCTGGGGGCACCTGGGGGCACCTGGGGACAGCTGGGGACAGCTGGGACACCTGGGGACACCTGGGGACACCTGGGGACAGCTGGGGGCACCTGGGGACAGCTGGGGACAGCTGGGGGCAGCTGGGGACACCTGGGGACAGCTGGGGGCAGCTGGGACACCTGGGGACACCTGGGGACAGCTGGGGACAGCTGGGGGCAGCTGGGGACAGCTGGGGACAGCTGGGGGCACCTGGGGGCACCTGGGGACAGCTGGGGACAGCTGGGACACCTGGGGACACCTGGGGACAGCTGGGGACAGCTGGGGGCACCTGGGGACAGCTGGGGGCACCTGGAGGCACCTGGGGACAGCTGGGGACAGCTGGGGACACCTGGGGACACCTGGGGACAACTGGGGACAGCTGGGGACAGCAGTGACCTTTGCCACTGCTCTCATCCCCGAGCCCACACCCTGCAGGGCTCAGCCAGAGCCCAGAGTGCAGCTGCTTGTCCCTGGTAGAGCCAAGGGAACAGAGCACAGACAAACCCTGACCTTCGTTTACAGCAGCACCTCTGGCTGGCTTGGGACAGTTATTCATGAACTGACAGAGATGTTAATGACAGTGCCAGGGCTTTGCTTGCATTTAGTGCAGAGGGGATCTTGAAGGATGGCTGGAAAACATGTGCCATGCAGGCTTTTTATAATTTTATTTTTTAATTGCCAGGGTTTATGTACAAATCTTTCCATTTTGTGTTTGTCAAGCACACAGGAGGATACATGAGGCACAGATAATGAAGTACAGTGTGCTGTTGGAAATCTTTGCTTTTGTGTCACTGACAGAAATGGGGAGAAAGAGACCAAAACATTTTTTTTTTGTTATTTGGGTGTTTGCCTTTCACTCAAACATGATAGTGGCACAGGGAATGCACTAAGAGAGAAAATTACTTGATTGTGCCAGACTGATGTGTTTCCATTTCACAGTCACACCAGGTCCTTGTACCTTATTACATCTGCAAAAAGCAAAGTGATAGCAGAAATCCCAAAGTCTGTCTAAGCTGAAGGAAAAAGAAAAAAAGTCTTTTTCACAGGGCAGTTTTGACCCAGCTGCTGAATGGGAGGGCAGCCTGTGCACTTCAGATGTCTCAGAGAGGACAGAGTGTGCTGTAATTATTGTGTCAGGGACAAATGGCTGATTGTTGGGTGGGTTTGTCCCAGGTGGGAAATCAATGCTGCAGGCACATTGGGAATTCTGATCCCCTGCAGTGATTGGCAGGGGTAAATTCCTTTGGAGCAGCCCTTGGGGACAGGTTTGAGAAAGGCCAGGTGGGATCCAGCCCATAAAACACCCTGGGACAGGTGGGGCTGTGTGAACTGGCATTTACACAGGGGAGAGCCTGAAAAATGGGGGAGATCACTTGAGTGAGCTGATTTCATTAATAAATGCTCTTTTAGGCCATTTCTCTGGTGAAACAGCTGGACTGTCACTGATGAGATTCTTGGGAGAGGCACCTTTGGATGGCACAGGAATGGGGAAGTTTGAATGCTCAGGGAGCAGCTTTTTTATTGTGTTCAGGTGCTCATCCAAACAGAGCAGAGCAGCAGTCAGGGCTGCACAGAACTGCTCTATCAGGGCTTCAAACCCTTGCCCAATAAAATTAAAAGGCTGAAATCTGTAAAAGCTGATAAGACATAAAAAGAGCAGTTATTTCAAGAGTGCAGGAACTCTGTATTCTCCATGTGAAGCAGGAAAACCTCTGGTTTCTTCCTCCTGTGTGACTGAGCACTTAGCACTAACTCCAAGTTTTGTTTCTAAATAGCCAGAGCTCAACATCAATAAATGGGAGTCCATAATTTAAAATAGGTATTTGTGCCTCATGGGATGGCTGCAGTGCAGGCTGAACTTTGGTAACACTTTTTAGCAGTTTGTTTAGTGTGAGTTTGTCATAAAGTGCAGGCACTGCTGGCTGGCTGAGACCACACAGTATTGATGGCTTTTCCAATCCAAATGTTTGTGTGTTATAAACCACAACTGACTTTTGGTCCAATAACCAGTAAAATGTTATTTACCACTGCTGCAGCCACTTCTGACAACTCAGGGTTGTTTTAAGTGGAGTGAAAGAGGCTCAGTAATGAACCCTGTGACAGGGGGGATTTAAATGCTCCTGAACTGGATTTGTTTTTTTTTGTGACCCTGCCAGCAGAGGCAGGATGTCCCCAGGAGCTGCCTGGTGTGGGTGATCCCTGCCAGCCCCAGCTCCAGAGGGGCTGAGCTGCAGGACCCCAAACTGATTGTTCAGAGCAGCAAATCCAACCTGAGCACCCCAAGCCCTCCAGTGCTTATTAATTTATGTTAATTGTGTTCAGTCAGCAGGTTTTGACTTGTGTTGTTTTATCATGAGCACATTTTAGCCAAGCTGCTCACATGTGAGCCTTGTCCAGAATATCCTGAGTTCATGGTCCTGCCACAGACCCAATGGGAACTGCAATTCCCTGAGAAGCTTCTCTTCCTAATAAACCCTGCACAATCAGGAGTTGTTGCTGTGTACATGTAAGAGATTTTAGATGTCAAAACCTCCCTTGTTGAGGTTTTCCCCCAAGTTATTTTTCATCTATGTTTTAGCAATAAGTGTAAAATAAATGCTTTGCAATAATTTAATTTCTAGTTGACTATTGTTAACTAACAGTGCTGGCACACAGGGAGCATTTCCTGATCTTTAACTACAAAAAGTGTCAGATGAAGAGCTCTAATTAACCAAACCTCATATCTGAAATAGGTGGGGAGTTATTAGATGGATGCAAAGTTATTATTTTTAGGATTAAAGCCCCTGAGAGCCACCCAGAGCTGTTCAGGCCCTCCAGGCTGGGCTCTGCTGTCCCAGAACTCACCAGCACCACATTTTGCTCCAAGTCCTGCAGGTTCCCTGCCTCTGGAAATAAACACCTGTGCCCTATGAAGTGATGGAAATCCTCCATCTGAGGATTTATGCAAGAGCAAGAAACCAGGAATAAGGATAACTTTTCATGACCCACTCTTTTGCTGCTGTTACCATTGCATGTGCTCGTTCATGGAACAGTTTGGAGCACTCAGCTTTTCTGTCTGCATCAATGAATTCCTTTTACAATTCCACAGTTATTTTTGCAATTCTTTCTTGCAGGCATTCCTGCAGACACAGGCAGTTTGCATCTGTTCCTTTTGGTGTGTGGGCTCCGAAGAGTCAAGGACCCCCTGTACTTGGTAGAGGTTTTCTCAGGTGAGCAGTGGCCATTTGAATATTCCTGTTTTGTCACTCAGTGCATTCTTTTGATGTCTGTGAGTTTGGCATGAGGTGTTTTATTCATTGCAGGAAACATCATCACGTATTTACATTTGAAAAAAGAAATTCTTATGTAAGCACTGATCTGTTGAGCACATTATTCCTGTGCTGTGTCTCTCCCATCCTGCTGGGAATAACAGAGCATTCAAATCAAAGCAGCATTTGATGGTTTCACTTGCTGAGAAAACTGTTTTGCTGTTACATGCAATATTGATGGAAGACAAAAGAAAATATCATCTGCTTCAAAATAACTTTTTTTATCTTGCTGTCCCGTGGCTGTTACATTGATTTGCATGTCTGCTAATTAATGCCATTGAAGCTGCACACAAATTTTACCACCCATTGTTCTGGCTCAGAGCTCAGACTCAGCTGAAGTTTTGTGTCTGTAAAAGATTCAAGCACTCTGAGCTGGAAATTCAGCCTGCACTATTCACTTTTACAGCCCTTTAAACCTCGAGGTGCTGAGTAACAAATGCAGTTTGTGGTGAACTGCATTGTTATTTCCTGGGAGCAGCAGATTTCTCCTGTGCACATTACTGAGTCATGGTTGTAATGGCTGCACTTACTTCCACATGTTCTTCACACAGGAAAATATTCAAGGAATTTTGGCTCAGTGGCCAGAGTGACTGCATTATACAGAGCATTGTTCTCTTGAGTGATTCAAAATTAATATCTGAGCTTAGTTAAATAACCCTTGAGTCAGAAGAGATTGCATGAAGCAGAAAGGCTAAATAGTAACTTTCAGATATGCTAATATTTGAATTCTGAGGAATAATGAGAGGGCTGGAATCTGGTGCACATTGTCTTTTAAGTAGCAATACAATATTTGTCTAATTTTTCTCTAATAGTGAAGCTATTTATACTGATTTAAAAATTAATAATTTTTATTAATAAAACAGTTGTTCCTCTGTTTCAGACTGGCACAGAAAGGATCCCAGTGTCCATCTGGGCATTATTGGACCTGCAGTAAGTTGCTGCTGTAATTTTTCATTTCTAAATATTTCCATTTACCTGAACCTGAGATGCACAGCTCTGTTCCAAGCTGAACCTAGGTCAGAGGATTTCTGTCAGAGATAAGAAGGTCCAAACCTAGACCTTGTAAAGGCTGTTCCCAACAGGACCAAACTGTGGGAGTGATTCCAGAGTTCCAAATCAAAGGGCTCCTGCAGGGCAGGGGGAACAGCTCCCAGGGCTTTCAGGAGACTGAGGCAGCCCAGCCCTGTTCTCTCACTGCCTCATTCCACCACAGAAAGGAGTTCTGAAGAGAAAAAAACATCAACATATTTGGATTTGACTCGTCGCTACTGTTGTTAGACACTCACAAACTACTAAAAATGTGTCCTTTATAAAATACCACCAATGCCTATTTCACCAGGAACAACTCAGAAATGAGCTAACAAGTAACTCAGAAATGAGCTAGCAAGTGTTCTGGAAGGCAGCAGTTGCCATCTAGGAGGGGTTTTTTGCACAGGCATGGCTGATGAGGATTTCTGGTGCTGCAAAGGAGTTCAGGTTACCTTGTCCTGCCATCCTTACATGGAGCACTGGCAGTCTGCCCCGTCTGGAATTTGGTGCCATTCCTGGGTGAGCACTGCTCCCTGTCCCATCTGGAGTTTGGTGCCATTCCTGAGGCACTGCTCCCTGCTCCATCTGGAGTTTGGTGCCATTCCTGGGGCACTGCTCCCTGTTCCATCTGGAGTTTGGTGCCATTCCTGGGTGATCACTGCTCCCTGCTCCATCTGGAGTTTGGTGCCATTCCTGGGGCAGCATTGCTCCCTGTCCCATCTGGAGTTTGGTGCCATTCCTGGATTCTGGGCTCATGCAGAATCAACATCTGTCAGCAGCTGCAGAGTGATCTCAGCCTCTGTCTGGCTCCAGCAGCAAGGACAGAGCCTGAGCTCACAAATCCAGCCCAGCTCCTTTTCCCTCAGAACCTCAGAGCACCAGAGCCTGGGACAAACAGAGCTTTTTATACATCCCCAGCCCAGGACAATCTTAAAACTGGTACCTCTGTCCTGGTGCTCCTGCTTCTGTGTAGGTTCATGCTGAAGTCACAGAACTCATTGCAGGTTTTCTGAGGGAGAAATCAGTGTTTTTCTGCTGCAGCCCAGGGCAGCCTGGCCTGGCTTTCAGCAGTGCCCAGGTCCCAGGTGGCAGCTGTGCCATTGAAACAAACTCTCACTGCTGCTTGAAGGGGACTAAAAGCTTCCCTGTTTCATCTGGCAATGTGTTCCCTCTGTATCAGTCTCATCTCTGATTCATCAGCCTGAAAACTTGCAGGCAATTTGCTTTATTAAAAAAAAAAGCCCAACAAATAGGCTCTCAGTAGGCAAATAAGAACCATTTCTCTATTTTCTCATTCAGTTTAATTCTTTGCAAATTTTGGGACGTAGGGTTTTACTGTTAAAAGCTGGGTTTGTGTTTTATTTTATCAGGGTTTTTTCCACACTAATACACAAAATGATTTGGAAGTGAACTGGTGTGGAAGGCAAATCTAGAGCAGGTGTAATGAAGCTGTGCTTTGGAATCAAAAGATGCACTTGCTGCCTCCAGTGAGGATTTCAAACATTTTAGTAGTCTTTTTAAATTTGCTTCACTTTTTCATAAGCTAATGTCTTTACAGACCAGAAATAACCCCATGGCAGTGCACAGGCTGCATCAAGGGCTGAGCCTCCTTAAAACATTTTAAAGCATTTTTCTCTCATGGAAGCAAAACATTGCTGAAGGAAAAAAATACATCTCAGCTCTATTGGTATTTAGCTGTACTCTTCTTATTCATGTTGCTTCTCAAACCACAGAAATCTTAAGAAAATCAGTACCACCATCTATGAAGCATGTAATTTTTATTGTGAATATTAAAAGCCCATACAATAAGATTATATTAATTAAGGAGAGAAAGAACAAAGGCCCACAGTCTATTTTCTGCTTTACTTCCATAAGATGATATATTTGCTGCCATAAGATTATATATTATTCCCTGTATTTTCTATTTCTGTGATTGTCTCAAATGGTGCAATCCAGGTAATGTTGCAGGATTGAGGCCTGTGTTATATAAAAATTTTCCCATTTGTCTCCACTTCCAGTTTTCCTTTTGTTCCTTTCTATAATGAAATTTGCAACAGCAGCTAATTTTCAGCACCTCCATATTCCAAGAATAGGAGCTTATGAAACTTTGAAAACAAAAGTTAAAGCCACAAAACTTTAAAGGTTTGTTTAAAGCTTCTGGGTAATCCCTGAGAGTTCATTTTGGGGTTTTTTTAGCAATTTCTGTTGGCAGTGCAGAACACTGCTCCATCAGATAACCTTTGCAAAGTAAAGGGGATTCCTGTCCCAGTGGTGCTGCCAAAACCTCACAAACCTGAGAAACTGAGGGGGTTCTTCATACTGAATATTTGAATTGAATTTCAATTAAATTCTTCATATTGAACACCTTTGCAGGTGCCTCAAGCTCTTCCCTTGTACTCTGGTGATACTCTGACAGAATTTTAAATTTCTGAGACCTGTTCTCCCCTACAAAGTCTGTAAAGATGTTCCCAGACCATTATTTCAGTCAGAGTCAATATTTATATGGCAGCATTTCAATATTGTGTGTTTCTAGAAGATTTGCTGGGTTTTGATCATGGTGGGCTCTGTGCTCAACTTTCCCTTCATCTTTGTGCAGCATTTGGTTTGGGACTTCCAGCACTGCCAAACAAGGGTAGAAGAACATTCTGGGATGTTTTTGGGTTCCTGGCTGGAAGAATGTTCTTTTCAGGGATTGAGAATTTTTTGTTATTATTTACTGGGGTTGCGAATTTTGTGTTTATTATTTACTGGGGTTGTGAATTTTGTGTTTATTATTTACTGGGGTTTAGAATTTGGTGTTTGTTGGATTTCCAACAGCTCTTTCTGGCAGAGCACAGAACGATGTGAGTGTCTCAGTTTCCATCCAGGCAGGTTCCTGAGCTCACTGAGACACATTTTCACTCAGTGAATAAAGGGACAGTCCTGGGCACATCAGTGCCCTGCCCCACACTCACACAGGAGTTGTCACACCAGGCCTTGGAAAAAACCAAGTAACAAACCTGTGGTACGATTTTAAATATCAGAATTTAAAATATTTTAGTTTAAAATGTGCTAAACTTTGTTTCTTTCTCTGGGCACTGCAAAGAACAGCTGCAGTGCTCAGTGCCACTGACCCTGTGTGTGCTCCTTTCTAGGTTGACCCAGTTTTTACCAGTGAAGTTCAGGAGAAAGTTAAAAGGTAAGAATTAATGTTAAACCTCCTGTCTGCTGAGTGAAAGCAGTTGGCTGCCCCTTTTTAAAATTGTCCACAAATGAATGTCCTGACAGATCTGTCAGGATTATTTGGCATGGAGCAGCCTCAGCCTGTGTATTCCAAACATGTGAAGTTTTACAATAACCAGCATGTTCATGTTTTCGTGTTAAATCCCATCTGATTTATTGTGATTTAGATTGATAACTTAGAGAATTGGTTTGTCTGAAGGATCCCAGTTCAGCTCCAACCCCAGCCATCTGGGCAGGAAGGATCAGCCAGGGTGGCTCTGCAGCTGCTGCAGCAGATTCCACCCCCTGGCTGTGTGTGCTCAGCTCTGCTGTCTCTTGCAGGGCCCCTGGGGTGCATGTGCTGCAGGAGCTGCCCCAGCAGGAGCTGCAGGCTGCTCTCTGCAGCTGCTGTGCCCTGGTCAACAGCTCCATCTCTGAGGGGATGTCTGCTGCCATCCTGGAGGTAACCCTGCTCCCTCCCTTCACCAGCTCTTGTCCCTATTTCAGAGACTGGGAAGACAAAACTGAAATATTTCTTTTTGTGAGTTTTAGCAATTAAGGTTTTCTTCCCTTGAACTGACAGTTTTTGATGTTTTCACTGCTTTTAAAGGCTAGAATGTAATTTTATCAATCCTGCTAAATTAATAATGCAGACCTGAGATGTAGAAATCATTCTGATTTACTGGGGTTGTCACTAGGCTTGATTCAATACCCACTTCCTTATAATGTTGCTAGAATGGACTTCCATTTATTTTTACATCCTTTCAAAAAGCAATCTAAGAGCTGTATTTGGTTATTTAATTCTGAAATGATTAATGAATGAATGACACGCTCAGTTAATCCTTTTGCCATCAGTATTGAAAATTAATAACCAGTTTTATTTTGTACCTGTCAAAGTAGGGCACTGCTTAGCATCAAGTGCTTTCTCAGAAAAATGTAAGTGTACTTGGAGTGGAAGTTCTTTGTTCCATTTGTTTTGGTGGTGCTGAATGTTGGTTCATCATGATCTCAGAAGGTCACAATAATTATGACACCATTTGTACTAATGAACCTGCCATTTCTGTTTCTGAGTTGCATTTCCACTCACCTTACAGTGCTCATGAGTAAGAATTAAGTGGGCACTATAAGAATTAGGAAGGGCAGATGATGGTGAGGCAGCAGAAGTGAATTTCCATCCCAAATGCCACTCAGAGGTGGAGACAGCTGCTCTTGCTCAGAGCCCTGCTGTGCTGCAGCTCTCCCTGCCTGCCACATCCCAAAATTGCTGCTGTTGGGCCAGGTGTGATGGGATGGGTGTGCAGAGCTCTGAGCCAGGTATAGGCTGAGCTTCTGTCTCACCAGGTGATGTTGGTGATGTTGGGATGGATGTGCAGAGCTCTGACCCAGTGCAGGTTGGGTTTCTGTCTCACCAGGTGATGTTGGGATGGGTGTGCAGAGCTCTGACCCAGTGCAGGTTGGGTTTCTGTCTCACCAGGTGATGTTGGGATGGGTGTGCAGAGCTCTGAGCCAGGTCCAGGTTGGGTTTCTGTCTCACCAGGTGATGTTGGGATGGGTGTGCAGAGCTCTGACCTGAGTGCAGGCTGAGTTTCTGTCTCACCAGGTGTGATGGGATGGGTGTGCAGAGCTCTGACCCAGTACAGGCTGAGTTTCTGTCTCACCAGGTGATGTTGGGATGGATGTGCAGAGCTCTGAGCCAGGTCCAGGCTGAGTTTCTGTCTCACCAGGTGATGTTGGTGATGTTGGGATGGATGTGCAGAGCTCTGAGCCAGGTCCAGGTTGGGTTTCTGTCTCACCAGGTGATGTTGGGATGGATGTGCTGAGCTCTGAGCCAGGTCCAGGCTGAGTTTCTGTCTCACCAGGTGATGTTGGTGATGTTGGGATGGATGTGCAGAGCTCTGAGCCAGGTCCAGGTTGGGTTTCTGTCTCACCAGGTGATGTTGGGATGGATGTGCAGAGCTCTGACCCAGTTCAGGCTGAGTTTCTGTCACCTCCTCCTCCCCAGCTCCATGTTCCCCCCAGGGCTGCTGATAGAGCAGTTGTCCAAGGCCAGCCTGGTTCTTCCCCAGAGGAGAGCAGCCCTGCAGCAGCAGTGCTGTGTGCTTGCTGGAGCTGCAGCACCACTGGGGTCAGTTCCAGAGGGTTTGGGGTTTGTTTGCTGCCCACTGCACAGTGGGGTTTGAGACATGATGCTAAAATACCCTTTCACAGTCCAGCACAGGGAAGCTCTTTGCTGGGATGGCCAGCAGCAGGAAGAGCCAGCTGCTGAGTTCTTGTTAAATAATGAGGCAGAAAACTCTGCAGAAAAATCTTCTGGCCCCAGGCTGGAGAAAACAGGCTTGAGTTTGGAGATGCAACTCTCACTGTCCTCAAAGTTCAACATTTAACAAGGTCATGAATCTGTAAACAGTATTTTAGAATGAGATAAATGTATAATAGATAAGTGAGATAAATATATAATCACATCTAGTTCAACCTGCCTCAAGGTATGGAAGAGCTGGGAGCCATCACTAATTACTTTGTCAGCTGCTTCTGAGATCTCTGAGATTTGACTGCAACTGATCTGTTTGTGCTTGGCATTTGAAGAAGAGAAAACAAAACATGATAGCAAGCATTAAAAATGCATCCCTTCCTCTGGGGGTTCTGCACGTTCCTGGGCACGGGATGGAGGGGAAGGCAGAGAGGTGCCTGTGCTCCCTCTGTTCCTGCTCCTTTTATTCCCCATTGAAACAAGCTTTGGGCTCCAGCACCAATTCTCTGTGCTCTCAGGAATATCCCAGTTGTTGTAAGAATCATTCCATTCTTATGCTTTCACCAAAAAGAAGCCAATTTAAAAAAAATGTAGAGAAGGAAGTTGGAGAGATTCTGCTCTGAGGCACAATCCAGCCTTGGCCAAGGCATGGAGCACAGGCAGTTTGGAATAAAAGCCCAGGCAAATTATAAAAATGAAAAAAAAAATAAAGATGAAGGGATGTTGTAAAGCAGTAAAATTGAAGAGTCAACAAGAAGATACATAGGCTAGAAGGAAGAAAATGAGGGACAATCCAGAAGACAAGGCAGTAAATAAACCCAATATTTGCTGTATTGCTGGGGAGATGCTTATTGGGAAACAGTCTCAATTTACACCCTGCATCCTCCTGCAACTGCAGTAAAACACATTTGCAGTCAAAATAATGTAACAAAACAGATGGCCAATGGACTAAAATGGAGTTTTAGGCTATTATTCCTGGAACCTAGGTCAGTAAATTATACATATTTTCAGCAATGCAAATGATTGTTTTTACTGCTTGAAAATAGACTAAGTATCTAAATTAAATTCAGAGCCACTTTGTGCAGTAATTATTTACAGCCCAACCCATTTGTTTAAGGCCAGGGGTATAAAGGCAGCCCTGCATCTCAAGTATTTGGCCATCTGCTCTGTAGCTGTAGTTCATTGGTACCTCTGTGTTTGGGGACCTGGAGATTTTCTTGTCCAGCAGCTCCTGCCCTCCAAGTCTGAGATGGACCAAACCTCTTTTCCTTTAGAGTCTGGAAATTACAGAATATTGAGTATAAACTTGGTGCTTGACTTCAAACAATCATCAGTTCTGCAGCTTTGAAAAGCAGAAGAGAAGGGATCTGTCCTGAGCCAGTTTTTGGCCCCAGGCACTCACACTCTGGCCACTGGCCAGATCTCCTGCCCTCCCTGGGAAGGAGCCAGACCTGCAACACTTCCACATTTTTGGTTTTTGAAAGGAGAAATGCAGGGGAGCTGCCACCACCCAGCTGTGGATTTTCAGCTCAGAAGTTCAGGTGAAATGTCTTTATCCCTGATCCAGTGATGTGGGATGGGGTCAGCAGCCTGGACAAGGGCTGAGCTGTCAGGAGGAGCTGGGTCAGGAATCCTGACCCTGCTGGGGCAGCTGCTGCTCTCTGGGTCCCAGTGCTGGGGCTGAACTGGGGTCACTGGGGCAGGAGCAGCTCCCTGCAGCATTGAGGAATTCTGCACTGCTGCCTGGCATTGGCTCATCCTGTGGAAAACAGGGTGACAGGGAGCTCAGAGCAAGGGACAGTGATTTGTGGCTGACCAAAGGCTGCCTTTCCTTCCACCAAAATGGCTTTTTAAAAAAGCAAATGCAAAAGTCTAGTCTGTAGTTTTTATATTTCTCATTTGTTCTGCTTTGTGTTCACATCATTAATCAGTCTGGATGACCCCAGATAATCTGGTGGTTTCTGCTACAAAGTGTAGAACAGGTTCTATCATTAAGGGTTGTTATTTTTAGCACCAACTGCTGCAAAGCAGATGTTTGTGCCAGGGCTATGGAATGGTCAGATAATACACCTGCAGTGGTGATTTAAACAGTGCTTTTCTTGGGTATTTTAAATTATTAAAAGTCCCAGCAGTCCCTTCATGTACCTTAGCCTGGGTATTTGTCTCTCAGTTTTGTCCAAGCTATAAAAAATCATGGTTTGCTCCTTGGAATTTTGTTTCCTTGCTATGTGGACTGAAGCAAAATTGCTCCTCATGCAGGATTGTAATGACAGCAATTAAAGATGCATTGACTGTGGAGTGACAGGGAATCAGCATCAAGAGATTGAAGATTTGGGGGAGTGCATTTCTTTGCCATTTGACACTGTGCTTAATTGCACAATATGAATATTTCTGGTTTTACAGTCTGTGCATCTCCAGACTTCCCAATTCATCAAGAGTAACTAAAGCCTCAGATCAGGCCCTGTGTGAGGAGCAGAGCTGGGTCTGCACAGCTCAGAGCTGAATTTTGTCAAGTGCCCTGGCACTCTGGGCAATGGTGTTTTTCAATTAAAAACTGGGAAAGAACTTTGGGTTGTTGTTTCTACTTTTCTTGTTAAAATTGTCATTGTTAGCACCTGGAAATGCATGAATCCTCAGAAACTGCTGTTTGAATTTTTTTTTTATATTCTAGGCAATGGATTTAGACGTTCCAGTGCTGGCAAGGAACATTCCTGGGAATGCAGCAATAATAAAACACAAGGAAACAGGGCTGCTGTTCTCAACTCCCCAGGTAAGGCAAGCACAGATCTTGGGGTGCATTTCCTATTTCCATTTTCAGGCTTGTCTGCACTCTTGGTGCTGCTCTCAGCAGCTTTGCTCAGCATCTGCAGTTCAGGGAGCTTGTACTAGGTGTCAGCCTTGCAGAATCTTTGCTGCAGCTGCCCAGGGCCACTTGTTGCTCTGGGGTTTGGAGTTTCCACAGCCAAGCCCTGCTCTGGATGTGCCACATTTCCCTTCCAGCAGTAACTGAGACAGGAGCTTGTGTCAGACAAGCTGCAGCTCCCCAAAATGAGCCTCAAGTTTCAGGTGGCACATTTTCTGTAATTTCTAGCAGTCAGTGTTAATGTGAAGTATTTTTAGATGCAGGATATTGCTCAGTCAGAGAAATTAATGATAAAATTAAGTGAAGTGTTGGATGAAGTTGAGTAAGGGTGGGGAGAGAAGGAACAGTACTCATATTTAAATGCTGGAATTTTCATTTCAGAGTGTTCTCCTGCATTAGGGCTTTGCTGTTACATATTCATGTATGCTGTGGGAAATGACTCTCAGAAAAAGATTCCCTCAGAGTTTTATCCAACTCAAGATTAAAAAAGCATACTAGAATACACCATTTGATAATTTTGCAAAGTAGAGAATGTATCTTATTTATTTACTTTGTGGAGTGTGTGATTAATGCATCCTATTAAGTTGTGTTTCTGGAAGGTGAATCCTCTTGGTTGGTTTTGAAGGAGTTTTTAGTAGAAAAACTCTTCCAGTTCAAGTATGGTTCTGCTTGCTTGTTTCTGGAATATTCTGTTTTTCCAGTGGTTTCTACAAAACCCAAACTATTTCTTTGATAACTAATGTGAATGTATTCCCTGAAAAAAGCTCACTGACTTCCAGCTCCTCCAGAACTTCCAGGACATCCAGTCCTGTTGGCCAAGGGACTGGGAGCTCTCCTGGTGTTAATTCTGGCACATTTATTAATTAATTCATTCTGTTGTTCTCCCCAACAACCTGCCTGCATTTGCCTTGGAATTCAAATGCATTATTAAGAGCAGAGCCAGTTACCATCACACATCCCTGCAAGGATGTGCATCCCTCCTGTGCTCCCCAAGCACCTTCCAGGGGCTGATTTGGGATCTGGGATCCATCCCAGCTCTGCTGCACCTTGCACCCAGGGGAAGGAGCAGTTTGAAGCACAGAAATGCTCCCAGGGACAAATGGCTGAGGGCTGAAGGACTCTCTGTATGTCACATGTAAATATGTCTAGCCCTGTAATTTTATTTTCTGTGAGCCCCTTTTGCCTGAGCTCCCTTCCCTGCACTTGCTGTGCCAAAGAGCAGAAGCCCCCTCCCACTGCTGCTTGCTGGCCCCTCTTTGCTGTGGTTCTCTCTCAGAATCTCTCTTAGGTGAGGACTTGCAGGTAAAATATTTGTCCTGGAATCAGCAGTGTTTGTGCAGCAGCCCTGGGAAGGGAAGATCCCCCCTCCCTCTGCAAAACAGCAATTAGAGCTCAGTTGATGGAAACCCTTTTATACTTATTGCTGTCACATGGTGTAATTCTGTAATTCTGTTAGAGTTTGCAGATTCCCCTTGTTCCAGGGGAATGCCCCAACCCCACTGCAGAGCTGTTGAAAAACTTTCTTCAGGCAGAGGAGCTCAGAATGCCAAACCAGCACTCCCAGGTCTGAAGATAAAGTTTCATTTTCTCGTGTTCCTTATCTCCCCAAACCACACCAAATACAGTTTTTAAACCACTGCATACAATCTGTCAGAGGCTGAGAGTCACATTAGATCAAAGAAATGCAATTAAGTTAAAGGACATTTTAATTGTTGGGAGAAGGGACTCTGCCCATGGCACTCTGCATGTGACCTTAGGAGAGCTGCTCTGGGTGAACTGGGACTGGAAACCTTCTGCTAAGAAATCTTTGGGTGTTTTTCACTTTGATTACTTTGAAATCTTAAGTATCTTTTCTGCTGTGCCCTCAGATGCATCAAGTTAGTGAGGAGAATGCCTTTAATCTAGAAAAGATTAGAGCTGTGTCCAGCTGCATGGGAAAGTCTGGCTGGCTGGAAGAGTCTGGACCACCAAAGATGAGAAAAGTTGGGTGGAAAAGGAATTTTCCTTGTGAGTTTGGTGGATCCTGTCTGGCTGTGAAGATACAGGCTGGATCACAGCTCAGGAGTTGGAGGCATTGCTTATTTCCAGCTGTTTCTGATCTGAGTACCTTGGGTATGAGCAGGTATCTTCTGAAAGCCAAATTAGAGGGATATTAATTGACCATTATGCAATGGGAATTGTTTGAAATTGTGAGTGCTGTTGGCTTTCTTCTTTCATTCTTGCTGGAAGTGAGCTCTTGTGGCTTCCAGGAAAGTGGGAAATGTTGTGTGTGACTGTAGCCATCCTTAACCATTTGCATTTGGCTGGAGACAGCAGGAGCCCTGCCAGCACTCAGATGGAAATGGTTAATCTGGGAGGGAAAGCCCTGGAACATTTTGTTCCTCACACTCCATCATTTGTGCACATTTCTTTTGAATCATGGGTTGATCCTGCTGCTGCTGCTTGAATTTGCAAGTTTATGGAATATTTGGCACTGAGTTAATGGAACCTGAAGTTTAAAAGAGTAAGAGATAAGAACGGGGCAATAAATAATGCAAAACTGTGTTAAAAGGGAAGACAAAGAGTTATTCAGCTGGCTGAGTTACAAAATTATTTGTTCAATGCCTGTAAAAGCTTAGGAAGGACCTAAATAAAGAGAAGGAGGTAAATAAACTTCAGAGGGAATAAAAGAGGGTCAGAGGTGGAGGGAGCTGACCTGGGGGTGTTTGGAGGGGTGCCCAGCTGGGAGCAGCAGCACTGCTGGGACATGCTTTTTTTTAATTTTTATTGTGACATGCAGAGCTTTCCTCTGCCAGACAGGCTGAGAATCAGCCCAGGTGAGAGCTCTGACCCTTCCCAGGGAGCAGAACAATTCTGGGGTTGGGGCAGGGCCAGCAGGTACCTGTGCCCCTGATGTTCACACATGGCCTCTGCTCCCTGGGGTCAGTGCTGCTGCTGAACAACCCCCCCCTTCTACCATGAAATGCTTTAATTGCAGACTTGCTTTCATGATATAAATAATATATTAAGCATGCATCTCATTTTCATTATGTGTGAGCTGCAGTGCCAGTGCAGCTCTCCAGGTAATTGAGGAATTATTCATTCTCTTTTACTCAGTGCACTCATTTGCCAGCTTTATCTCCTGGATACTTGTGTTTGTGTGCCTCTGTAAAATATTATACAGGATTTATTTTAGGTACTATACAGAGGAGTTGACATTTTCTTTAAGGGTGATTGGTCAATTTAGCAGGAGAAAAGTGTATTATGGATGTTGCTGCTGAAAAATGCCTGTGTTTGTGGAGGAGTACTTCCCATGAAAAGGGCAGATGTGAGAGTGCTTCTGGATGTACAGCAGATGATTTTCTCCCATTTTTCCGTGTTGTGACTTAACTGCTGAGCCTCAGCTTTTACACTGTGTTCTGCTGCCATCTGTAAATTAATTATACCCACTCCTGTGTGGGAAGAAGGGTTTATTAGGGATCTGGATGGCCCCAAGTGATAAACTGGCATACAGGTCACCTCCTTCACCTGGGCTGATGCAAGTCAGAGCCTTGGGTTTTAGAAGTGAAAGGCAGTTTGTGAGTCTGACCCCTCTGTCACCAAAACTGGAGCTTACTTCCCATCTACACCAAAGCACAGGAGTGCATAAATATTTGTGCAGGTATCACTTGCACAAATACAGCAGAACAGCTTCTGGAGATGTGTTACCTCCCTGTAATTACTTTATTTATCACAGGCTTCTGGGAAAGCAAACTGAAATGCTGGATTTTCTGAGAGAGCTCAGAGCTCTGAATGTCTGCATGCTGCACAAAACCACAACTGAAATGCAAGTCACTTGGAGTTAGGGGAGACACCTGAAAAATGAAGTTATTGCTACCTAAAGCTGAGCATCCAAACCTGGAAACAAGCTAAGCCAGCTGCTCCAAGGGCAAAGCCCAGATAAGTCACAGTGAATCTTCCCACTGGCTTCCAGTGGCATTGCAAGGGACCTGTGGGTGGTCACACTGCATTAGGGGAGAAGTAGGGAAAGGCTGAGAATTCCTCACACCCTCCAGCTCCTGGTATTTTTCCATTTGCTTTTTCTCTCCCCTGCATTTCCTCCAATTTTATGCTTTGTGCTCAGCCTGGCATTTTTTTCCTGAAATTATCCTCAGCCTTAAGTATTGTAACTGTGAATAAGGATCTGGTTTCTTCTATCATTTACATGTTTCCAAGTTTTTGTCCTCCATAGCCACATTTTCAAAGAATGCTAATAGGACTACCTGTCAAGAAATGTTACATTGCTGCTTCTGCTCTTAGGTAATTTACATAAATTATTTTAAAACATTACTTTAAATAAAATCCCCCACAGGAGCATAAAATCAAAGTTGGGGGTGTAGCTGGGTGTGAACAGTATTTATTGCTGTGATTTTCCTGGTAATTGGATGAAGCCAGCAGAAGGCAGGTGAGACTTTTGCCACCTTCCCTGTGCTGTCAGTGGGGCTGGGGCAGGTGTGGCAGACACAGCCTGGCTGCTCCCACTCCTTCCAGGAGATTTCCCAGTGAGGGGCTGAAATCCCAGCTCAGTCAGTGGGTGGGAGCAGGGGACACAGAGCCCCTGGCCAGGCTCAGCTCACAGCCAGCCCTGGGCTCAGCTGAGCAGCAGGGTGATGTTCACTGGAGTGCATGAAAATCTCCTTCTTCTCTTACCTGGCTCCAACCTGGGCACAAAGTGATCTGTGTCTGTGACTCTGGAATTGTCCTGCTGGTTTGTCTTGTCAGGGAGAGTCCAAGCAGTGATCATCCTATAGCCCAGAGCAGTGCTCACCCTGATACCCCAGAATAATGATCATCCTGTGCTCACCCTGATACCCCAGAATAATGATCATCCTGTGCTCACCCTGATTCCCAGGGCAGTGATCATCATCCTGTGCTCACCCTGATTCCCAGAATAATGATCATCCTGTGCTCACCCTGATCCCCAGAGCAGTGATCATCCTGTGCTCACCCTGATTCCCAGAATAATGATCATCCTGTGCTCACCCTGATTCCCAGAATAATGATCATCCTGTGCTCACCCTGATACCCCAGAGCAGTGATCATCATCCTGTGCTCACCCTGATTCCCAGAGCAGTGATCATCCTGTGCTCACCCTGATCCCCAGAACAATGATCATCCTGTGCTCACCCTGATCCCCAGAACAATGATCATCCTGTGCTCACCCTGATCCCCAGAGCAGTGATCATCATCCTGTGCTCACCCTGATCCCCAGAGCAGTGATCATCATCCTGTGCTCACCCTGATTCCCAGAACAATGATCATCCTGTGCTCACCCTGATTCCCAGAGCAGTGATCATCCTGTGCTCACCCTGATTTTATATTTGTGGAGACACTCAAGGCACTCAGTGTACTTGGATTTTCAAGTACAGTTGTGTACTCAAGCTAATGTTGGTATGAGCTCTGCTCTTACCTGTGCTGTTTCCTGTGTAAATAATGATTTTCCTCCTCCCATGCTGTCCCTGTGCACTGATCCATCCTCACTGCCCATGGGGCAGTAATGCATTATCTGAATTCTCCACTGCCACAGGAGCTGAGCCATGCACTGCTCTGCACAGATCTGAGCACATTTGTAATCAAGCTGAAGCACTGCAAGTTGTCTCTTGATGGGAAATTAGACCAGCTGCTCAGAATAGATTAGTTCAGACATCAAATCTCCTTTCACATGTTTGAAGTTCTCAATTTCTCTTGCCTAGAAGTAAATGAGAGAGGCAGAGGAACTGTTGTGCTCTTTGAGCTCTGGTATTTTGCCCAGTGAACTTAAAGGGAATAAATGGCTTTTTTGGTGTTTGCTTTACCTGTATCTGCCCAGGTGTGCATGCTGCTCTTACCTTTACACTGTGGTTGTGTTGGCACTTTTTTAGTCTTACCACAAAATTCACTGAATAGCAGCAATGAGGTAAAAGTTTAGCTGAGCTGACCTCAAACATCTGAGTCCATGCAGAGCAGGCAATTAATTTATAATAAAGATATAATAATAGATATAAATATAATGTATATATTTATTATAAATTTAAAATAATTTATAACCAGCCTGGGTTTCCAGCACATTTTTTGTGTCATTAAGTGTGTTGCTCATGGGTCTTAAAACTCTTGGAACTGTCTTTGATTTTGAATGTCTTATTTGGTGGGCTGTGTAAAATAATAAAATTATTATTTATTGGTCATTGTTTATAAATAAAATATGGTACTTGACTTTGAAAAATTACTTAGGACAGCTTCCTATATTGGCTCTCAGTGGAACAGGTGCAGCTCTTTCAGTGGCATTAGGACTTTTTAACTGATTGTTTCCTTCCTCTTTTGCAGGAGTTTGTTGTGCTGTCCAAGAGTTTGATGAATGACCCCGTGATGAAAAAGGAAATTATTGCAAGGGCCAAGGACTATGTGAAGAAACACCATTGCTGGGAAGGGGAAAGGAAAACCTACCAGGAGCTGGTGCTGAGACTGCAGTGACTGCAGGAGCCAGCAGGGCCATGGCACAGCCAGAGCTGCTCTGCTGAACAGCCCCAGCCACGCCTAACACACCTGCCAGGTGTGCACAGCAGCCTCACCTTGGCAGAGCAGCAGCTGCCAGGGAATCCCAGCACACCTGAGAGCAGCTTCCCTGCCACTGCCACCCCCTGAACAGCCAGGTACACACACCTGAGCCAGGTACACACACCTGAGCCAGGTACAAACACACACCTGAGCCAGGTACACACACCTGAGCCAGGTACACACACACCTGAGCCAGGTACAAACACACCTGAGCCAGGTACACACACCTGAGCCAGGTACACACACACCTGAGCCAGGTACACACACCTGAGCCAGGTACACACACCTGAGCGAGATATACACACCTGAGCCAGGTACAAACACACACCTGAGCCAGGTACACACACCTGAGCCAGGTACACACACACACCTGAGCCAGGTACACACACACACACCTGAGCCAGGTACAAACACACCTGAGCCAGGTACACACACCTGAGCGAGATACACACACCTGAGCCAGGTACAAACACACACCTGAGTCAGGTACACACACCTGAGCGAGATACACACACCTGAGCCAGGTACAAACACACCTGAGCCAGGTACACACACCTGAGCCAGGTACACACACCTGAGCCAGGTACACACACACACCTGGGCCAGGTACACACACCTGAGCGAGATACACACACACCTGAGCCAGGTACATACACACCTGAGCCAGGTACACACACCTGAGCCAGGTACACACACCTGAGCGAGATACACACACCTGAGCCAGGTACACACACACCTGAGCCAGGTACACACACCTGAGCCAGGTACACACACACACCTGAGCCAGGTACAAACACACCTGAGCCAGGTACACACACCTGAGCGAGATACACACACCTGAGCCAGGTACAAACACACCTGAGCCAGGTACACACACACACACCTGAGCCAGGTACACACTTGAGCCAGGTACAAACACACCTGAGCCAGGTACACACACACACCTGAGCCAGGTACACACACACCTGAGCCAGGTGTGAGCTCTTGTTCCTGGGCTTGGCTCACACCTGGCTCAGGTGCCTGAGCTCTTGTCCCTGGGCTTGGCCCACACCTGGCTCAGGTGCCTGAGCTCTTGTCCCTGGGCTTGGCCCACACCTGGCTCAGGTGCCTGAGCTCTTGTCCCTGGGCTTGGCCCACACCTGGCTCAGGTGTGAGCTCTTGTCCCTGGGCTTGGCTCACACCTGGCTCAGGTGTCTGGGCTGTGCCAGAGCTGCTTTGTTACCAAATCTACCTCTTGGTTTGCCAGTGCCATTGGCACCTCTGTGATTTTCTTATTTATTAAAAGATTTATGGGCCCTATAAAAAGGGATGTGGAGGTATTTCAGTTTACTGTGTCTTTTGCTACTGTTTGTTCTTATTTGTGGCTTTTCAGGATCTATTTCAATATAATGCAGCAGGCTTGTCCTAAAGTGAGACTGATCTCTGCTTAAAGTCCCCACTAATCATCCCTGCCAGCCCAGGGATTATGGACAAATCTTTGAGTCTGTAATTGCTCATCACAGGACTTGCATCTAGAGGGAAAAAACAAACCATGAGGGTCATATTTCTAATCATTTGTTATCAGGAAACTTTGCTCAGCAGTCACAGAGCCTGTGAAATGTTTTCTGTTGGCTTCAGTGGCTGCTGTGTCAGATTTTCTTTGCAATAATGAAGTTCACTGTGTATTTTAAGTTTTCCTCTCTGTTCTGGATGTTTTGCAAGGTTCTGGTGCAGTAAACAAGAGAGCAGTTTGATGTTGTATATTGATTTTTGCCAGATTTCCCTCCTTGTTCTGTGCTGGGGCTGCTCAGCTCTGCCTTCAATAACACAAAATTGGTTATGCTCAGGGGCAAAACCAGCCTGATTTAAAATCCCAGGACTTTTCTAACTGAGCCAACTTCAGGGTGTCCTGTTCCTCTCAAAACCTCTCAGAGATCTCACCAAGCTTATTTCTGATAACCTGTTTGATTGGCTTTGATCCTTGGCCATCCTCCCTCCCCTTCCAATAATATTGGTTGTCTTTGAGAAAATCAGGTTTAAAAAAAAATAAACACACAAAGCCTAAGCACTGAGCTAATGGTAGGTGATTAGTAATAGTAATGATTAGAAAGCCTTTTCTGCAGCCTGATACATTTATTACTAAGTTTCAACTATAAATATATAGATCTGGAATTTGTGCTATTCCCAGCAAAACAAAATATGTTCAAGTGAGAAATTCTGCTACACCCTCGGCATGTAATTAACATATGATTTTTCAGGCTGCATTTAATCTATAAATATGAAATCAGCATGCTCATTTGCATGTGCTAACCATGGCAGGAGCACAAACATGAAGGAAAAACCAGGAGAAGAGCCCAAAGTGGTGGCAGAGGCTGAGGAGTGTGTGCAGCACTCAGCTCTGGGCACCCATCACAGCCCCAAAGGCTGGGGCAGCAACTGCAGGGAATTTCATCAGCATAAACTGCTGCTGGATTTATGTTTTAAATTCCAGCCAGTCTTGTGTTCCAGGCCTATAAATATTCAATGAGTCTTGTAAGTCCTTGTAAGGAAAATATGAGACCCATGCAAGCAGTTTTGGGTGTAATTATCTTTGCAGAGACTTCACTCAAATGATTTTATAGGTAAGAATAATCCTTTTGTTGTCCTGCAGCCCTAATTACAGTATTTATCTTCCCCTTCCAAGCCCCACTCCTACCCAGGCAGCTTTTCAAGCAAAGCACACCTCGAAGAGATGCAGATACAGCTCCAAAAATAGCACTTGTTCTGTTTTTATAGAGAAAAAAACTCCATTGTGCATCTACCCCACGGCTAGTTCTGTGCTTCAGGACCTTGAAATGTACTGCTAATTAATCCAAATAATGCATTTTATTTTGCAGTTAACTCTTGCTGTTCCCTCTTGGCACCATCCCCCAGCCACGTGCAAGGGGAGTTTTCTCAATCAGGATTTCATTTGGATTAGCCCTAAATCACTCACATCCCAATTTTCAGAGCTAGTTTCTGTATTTTCCTAACCAGCCTGCCCTAAGATCACTCATGCTGGGCCAAGTTTTCCCATTTTTTGGGGTCATTGAACCCCAGAGCTCCAGCCTGGCATCAGGCAGTTGCTTTGAAGGTTTTTTTTAATCATATCAGGATTTAATTGGAAAAGAAAAACATTAAAATGGGTATTGGAAGATTTTAAAGTATTTGTTCCTCTTCTGCAAATCATTTGCCATCACTTTAGGCTGAGTATTAACCAAGCCAAACATCTGCAAATGCTACTTTTGGGTTTAATAAATGCACAGGCACTTCAGTCTCCATTTTCAATGTATTTTCTCCTCTCTCTGGGGCTCATGGCTCGTTCTGTCCCTCTCTCCCCTCAGTCTTTTTAATCTTTAGGTCAGGACTCACTCCCCATGAAAATAAAGGAACAGTTTTGTCAGAGGCTTGTCAGAGGAGATGGGAGCTTCCATGTGCAATTCAGTCATTTAATGGCTCAGTGGGATCTGAGCATTTTTTTTTCATTAAGTTGTCCAAAGTAATTTCATCACTGCAGAATTTGTGTCACTCCACCCTCCTCTGCCTGGTCCAGTTCCTGTAATTCCTGAGCTGAGTTTTGTACCTGTCCCAGTGCTTCAGTCCTGCCTGGCACACAAAGCAAAACCTTCATTTTCCAGGATTAACTGCACTGGGCACTCCAGAGAAAAGCAGCTACTCATCAAAATGGGAAGTCTCACACTCACCAATATGACAGCAAACTGTAGAGAAAAAACAGGATTCCTAATTTTTTAAGGAACAGTCTACATTTTCAAAAGGGGTGGATAATCACCTGAAATTTAATTCTCTCTAAATGAAGCATGTTTTCATCAAGTAATGATTCCTTGCCATTGCTATCACATCTCTTTGAGCTATCAAACACTGAGGGCATTTGAAATCTCACATCCTTCCCACAAAATGTGGGCCAGCATTTGTTTTGTCCAGTGCCTGAAAAAAAACCACTCTAGAAATAAATTTCCCCCAGAGAGCATTGCCATCAAGCTAATTAAAAACATTGGTTTGAAATCAAACAATACATTTTAATTAGGCCAGCAGAGAACATCTGGTTACTGAGGAACCAGAGTTGTGGACCTGACCTGAAAAATCATTCACCCTTTAACCCTTCCTGCTCCAGAGCAAGTGCTGCCACCCCTTTATGATATTTTAATGTGCTTCTTACTGCAATTCCTGGTTCTGTGCCCTTCAAATCTGCTTCAAAAATAAGTCCAACCACAAGTATAACCTTGCCAGAGAGAGGTCACTTATTTCATTTGTCTGATTCAGTCAAATTTCATTATTCATTGAAACGAAATGTTCCTCTACTGCTTCAGAAAGGAATCCCTGCCTTTGAAAAGTCTCAGTGTTATTTTGGAGAATTTACAAAGTGAACTGAGTGACCAAAACTTTAATTTAACAACTCATATACCTGAGTGTTGCCATTCCAGCTCCCAGCAACTTCCCAGGGCTATTTTTTTGTTTTGTTTTTTCTTTTAAAAATGTGTTTAGGTGAGTGAGAATTCACCTGAAATCATTTAAAATCTCACACAAATCCCAGGATTTCCAGCTCCACACTCTGCAATAAGGTTTGAACTGGGGCTGGCCTGGCCCTGGGATTTCCCCAGGATTCAGGCAGAAAAGCTGCAGCTTGTTCTGTGTGACAGCAGAGCCAAGGGAGAGGCAGGGACACGTTTAATCACCATTTTCTGAACAGGAGAACATCAGTGTTACATGTTCTGAATATTCATCCTCTAACAGCACTAAGAAAAAGGCTGGAGATGAAGCTGGCACTGCTGTGCTGCTCAGGAGCTGCCACATAATACAGATATAATATCAGATATAATATAGATATAATATTAGATAGAATATAAATGCTATTCTCCCCTTCCTCGTGGTGCCTGGAAACGCATTAACTCCAAGCCATTAAGGACTGAGCAAGAGAAACATGTTTGAAATCAAAACCTTGCTGCATTCATGTTGGGAGGGAGGGAAATAGAGAGCCCCATAAATATATAAATATACAAATATATAAATATATAAATACATACAAATATATAAATATAAATATATAAATATATAAATTTATATATATAAAATACATAAATATATAAATATATGAATATATGAATATATAAATTTATAAATATATAGATATATAAATATGTAAATATATAAATATATAAATGCAATAATGAGTATGTGCTGCTGATGCTTTCCCTGCTTTTCCCTTTGTTTATTTTTATTTTCAGTTCTCCCTGCAGCACAGGGTTAGAACTGCTCTGTCTCACATAAGTGAGGTTCTGCTTAAAATGAGGGAAGTCAAATGTTGCTATGGCAGTGTTGGAATTAAATGACAATAATGTTTATGTGTGACTGAGTATCCATACACACAAGAGGTGAAAATGACCTTTTAACAACACGTGTCAAGTGGCAGTACCTTGCCAAGAACTGCAAGAAAAAGCAAACATCATTAAAATTCCAAATCTTTTTAAGACTTGGAAGGACTCTGCTGGTTCAGAGCTGGGCTGAGGTTTGGGAAGGGCAGAGCCCTGGTGGGTCAGTCCTGAGCCTGATTCTCCTCTCCTTTATTAAAGATATTGCACCTGCAGTCAGAGGCACAAGTGGCCACTCCACTCCAAATACTGCTCCAAACATTTCAGTGTTCCCAGCGTTTTTCAGGCCAACAGAACATTCAGAGAAATCCAGGTTTTGCAGGGAAAAGTCTTTTTTTTTTAATGCCAACACTCACCAGGAAACCCCAGAGGTCAGAACCCCAAAGTTGGTTCTCCCCCAGCCCCTCCAGCTCTGCCCCATCCTCCCCATCAGCTCTCCCACCCCAGCTGCAACTCTGACAGCTCTGCTTGCAAATTCCCTCTCTGCACAGCTCCTGCTAAGAGCCTTAATATTCCTGCAGATTCAGAAAGGGGATTTCCAACAAGCATTAGGAAAATTAAACTTCTCAAGAGCTGTCTCAATCTGACAAGCTATTTCTGGCTCTTAAAGTGCAGTAAGTGAAAATATTCAAATGGGGGATGGGGGGCTGTAGTAAGAGCCAGAAATGAGGACAGGTGACTCTGGATATCCCCAAGGCAGCCACATGCACAGAAACACATGAATGTGAATTGTGTGAGGGCTCCTGCTGCCTTGGAATGGAAAATCAGCATCTCCCACCCTTTGGCTCCAGCCAAGCCACAGCAGCTGATAACAGCAGTGCCCCCCAGTCCTGCCCCTGCTCCTCTCTGCTGCTTCCCCCTTTGCAGCCCCTTCAGAGCTCCCAAGCCAACACCCCAAAGCAGGAGAGGCTTTTTATAGCCCAGGTCAGTGCAGGGGAGGGTGAGAAGCTGAACCAGCTTTCAAGATGTGAGGGTGTGACTCTGAAGGAGGAGATGATGTTATTTTCTTCAGGAGCATCAGAGTGGTAAAATTTAGCTGTTTGCAAATTTTTTAGTAGTCTGGCCTGGCAGTCTTGCTCTAAAACCTGGGAATTGGTTTAAGGCCTGGTTTGGGTGATGATGCCCAGTTTGTCTGTCTGTCCCTCTTTGCAGCAATCATCCCCAGCAGCCTCACAAATCACAGCTGACCCAGCTCTGCACAAGACAAGGGGACACAACAATGAGAGAGAACTCAAATCCTGTGGCTCTCCAGGGCTGGGGTGAGTGTGCAAGGACTGTGCAGGGCAATGAAAACAAATCCCTCTGAGCTTGCACTCGCAGCCTGCCAAAAATGCCTCCCCAGCTGCAGGAACTGCTCTTGCAAAAGACAATTACTGAGTGCTGCATTAAAGTCAAGGCTGTGTGGAGAGCTTGGAACAGAGCAAGAGCTGATCAATACATGGGATTTTTCACTGTTGCAAAATCCTTGCAGGCTGATACCATTCATTTCAGGGAGGAGCACAAGAGGGACTGATCTGACCTTGGTGTCCCAATGGGCAGAGCAGGAGGGAATGCCAAGTGCTGAGAGCAAAGCTATTGATTAGGCCTGGGAGAGGAACTGATGGAAGAGAGCTGTAAAAAGTTATTAAAGGCCAGGAGGAGCAGTGATTTAAGGGTTTGGCTTGATGACAACAGGATGGAAAATGTGTCCACAGCCATCAGGCAAAGGATTTGCTGAAGGAATAGGGAGGGATGAGAGGGAGCTGTGCAGGTGGGTGAGCTCCTCATGGACCCAGATCATCCTGGGCTGGGCACAGCCAGACTGTGCTGACCTTGCTCAGGGCCCTGCAAGCACAGCCCCCTTCTCCTGTCCCTGTTTCTGCCCCACTCTGCCCTCCTGCACTCACTGAGCTCAGGAAAATGAGCTATTGTTAGGGCTGAGCAGTGAAGCTCCTTGGATTGGTTTTTATGTCATTAGTGCATTAACTGGTTGTAGGAAGCTCCAATTCAATTATTAGGAACACAGACCTGAACATGAACAAGCACAGTGCCTGTTACACTTCAAAGCTGGAGTGTTCTGGGGCTGGGGACACTCACCTGGGCTCTGCCAGGGGTCACAGAGAAAGGGTGTCCAGCCAGGGGTCACAGAGAGATGGACTCAGCTGGACCAGCCCAGAAGGACCAGAGCTGGGGGAATTCAGGCACACAGAGAGATGGACTCAGCTGGACCAGCCCAGCACAGGACCAGAGCTGCAGGAATTCAGGCACACAGAGAGATGGACTCAGCTGGACCAGCCCAGCACAGGTCAGAGCTGCAGGATCCAGGCACAGAGCAGGTCCCAGCCAGGGCAGGGCAGAGCAGGTCTGTGGCTGCAGAAGGAGCCCTGCTGTGCCCCAGAGCAGGCTCAGGGCTGGGCACTGGTGTCCCTGCAGGTGTGGCAGGAGCTGTGTGTGCCATCAGCTGCCCCCACTGAGGAATGGCTGGCACCTGGCACCTGTCCTGCAGGACACACCCTCCTGTACCTGGACACACCTGTGCCCTGCAGGACACATCTTGCTGCTGGACACACCCTGCAGGACACACCCTCCTGCACCTGCATGCACCCTGCAGGACACACCTTGCTGCTCCTGGTCACACCCTGCAGGACACACCTTGCTGCTCCTGGTCACACCTGTGTCCCTGCAGGACACACCCTCCTGCACCTGGTCACACCCTGCAGGACACACCTTGCTGCTCCTGGACACACCTGTGCCCTGCAGGACACACCCTCCTGCTCCTGGTCACACCTGTGCCCTGCTGGCTCTGGTTTTTGGACTGCAACCACTCAGGTGTGTGGCTGCCGTGCTCCAGGGCACTGCAGGGCTGGGCTCTGGCATCACAATGAACATGTAGAAATATGTGACAGAGCTCCTGGGCTTTCAGGACTAAATAAATTCATCTCTGGGAGTTTTTTTACAAGCTTGAGGCATTTTGTGAAGGCACCATTTGGCAGTGACAGCTCCTTCCCCAGCTCACTGCTCAGTGATGCCTGCTGGACTGTGATCAATACACTGTGAGTGCAGCCAGCTCCCTGCCCAGGGGCACAGGGAAAGGCTCTGCCCAGCTCCCCACAGCCCTGCAGCTCTGCCTGGGCATGTCCCCAGCAGCACAGCCCTGGGGCACAGGGACAGCACACTGAGCACACCCAGAGCTGGACTAAAGCCCCCCCAGGCTGCTCCTTTCATTGACATCCCACCCTTCACAGAATCCAGGTGTGAATGTGGTTTCCAGAGCTCCTTGGTGCAGGCTGCACATGGATTTGATGCCTATTCTGCTTTTTCAACTCAGTAAGTTTTGTTTCAAACCAGTTATTTAGCTGCATTTCTCAGACTTGGTGTATTAATGCAGCTGGGTCTAAAGCACCATATATTTAAAAATGCTGAAGGGGAAGCTTTTAAAAGGAAAGAAGAGAGTAAAGAAGCAGCTTACCTGATTTATAGGACCATTGAGTTTCTACTCCTGATTGTAGTCATGCATAAAGTCTCTAAAAAGAGCCAAACTGTACCAGATAAATTTATTTTTAATCATGCCTCAATCAGTCTACTCACAGGAAGAGAGACTCCAACATGAAAATAAGAGGCAAGTGCAAAGAAGAAAACAGAAAGGTAATGAATGAGTCTCACAGGAGAGTGCTTGCTGCCAGCAGGGCCCTTCATCAGCTGCAGATTATTGTGTGCTCGCAGCATCTCAACCATCTCTGCCCCATGGGATGGGATTCAGGCCCCACATTTGCCCCTGGAACATCAAATTCCTCCCCTGGGATGCTCCAAGAGGGTTTTGTTTAAATTGTGGGAGAGGGGAATGTACACAAACACCCCCTCCCAACAGATACCTACACAGGAATCTCCCTGGGAGTTGATTTATTCTGCTATTAGCAGATTAATCAGTGCTTGGCTGCTTGCAGTGGCCACAGCTCACTCAGGATCCTGCACAGGGGCTTTAGCCAGGAAAGAGCACTGTGAACACAATTCCATTCAGCTGGGCACATCTGCTCTATTTCCTCACCTCCTCTCCTAAATTTGCCCTAAAGTGTGTTCAGCCGAATGTGGATCTTCCCAAGAGCAGAGAAGCAGAACCCAACCCCAGAAATGCCCATAACTGGGCTCTCAGGCTGCAATAAAAGCAGGTGGATTTATTTTCAAACCTTGGGGGGGTGGCTTGGTGCAGGTACATTTATTTTCAAACCTTGGGGGGGTGGCTTGGTGCAGGTACATTTATTTTCAAACCTTGGGGGAGTGGCTTGGTGCAGGTACATTTATTTTCAAACCTTGGGGGAGTGGCTTGGTGCAGGTACATTTATTTTCAAACCTTGGGGGGTGGCTTGGTGCAGGTACCTTTATTTTCAAACCTTGGGGGGGTGGCTTGGTGCAGGTACATTTATTTTCAAACCTTGGGGGAGTGGCTTGGTGCAGGTACATTTATTTTCAAACCTTGGGAGGGTGGCTTGGTGCAGGTACATTTATTTTCAAACCTTGGGGGGGTGGCTTGGTGCAGGTACCTTTATTTTCAAACCTTGGGGGGTGGCTTGGTGCAGGTACATTTATTTTCAAACCTTGGGGGAGTGGCTTGGTGCAGGTACATTTATTTTCAAACCTTGGGAGGGTGGCTTGGTGCAGGTACATTTATTTTCAAACCTTGGGGGGGTGGCTTGGTGCAGGTACATTTGCAGCACAGCACGTTGGTGGTGCTGCATGCTCTCCCCCAACACTGCACAATGTAAAATTCTGTGAGTAGGTGGTGCCAGGATCCATCCAAGGCTCTGTCTTGCTGCCAGGCTCTCTCAGGGTAAACGTTCTGACAGTCAAAGGAAAGTTCAGAGTACGAGAAAAAAAAAAAGATGAAGCCACTAAAATGCAAATTTTATTCACAGTTGGCATGTTTATAAATATATATATTACATTCTTACAATCTACAGTACATTCTAAATATAGAGGGATTCAATCTAAGTGTTTGTGGGAGGGTGGGTGTGGATTAAACTGAGCAACCCAGATTCAGTGGTGGAAGACAACAAAATGGGGGCAAGGACTTACTCCAGAAAATAAAGGGGAAGTTGAAATACTTTGATATATCAAATCCATTACCTGGATTTTAGTCAGTGCTTTGGCACTTTGCCACTGGAGGCTCCTGTCACAAGGAATGTCCTGGGGTGGGGGCTGGAAGGGTGAGCACTGAAATCCTGCCCTGTGTCCATCCTCATCACAGGGAAACAGGTGATCACCACCCTGGGAGAAACAAAAACTCTCTGCTGAGTTTAGCTGGGCAGGGCTCAGGGTGCAGCTCCCCCTCTGCCCTCCAAATGTGCTGGGCTAAGGGGGGAGCACAAGGAACTGAACCCCAAATCCTCCAGAGGAGGGCAGGGACAAGGGGAGGGAAAAGGGAAAGGGAAAAAGGAAAGGGGAAAGGGAAGGGGAAGGGAAAGGGAAAGGAAAAGGGGAAAAGGGAAATGGAAAAAGGGAAAGGGGAAAAGGGAAAGGGGAAAAGGGAAAGGGAAAGGGAAAAAAGGAAAGGGAAAAAGGGAAAGGGAAAAGGAAAAAAGGGAAAGGGGAAGGGAAACAGAAAAAGGGAAAGGGGAAAAGGGAAAGGGAAAAAGGGAAAAAGGGAAAAAGGGAAAGGGGGAAAGGGAAAGGGAAAAAAGGAAAGGGAAAGGGGAAGGGAAAAGGGGAAGGGGAAGGGAAGGGGAAAGGGAAAGGGAAAAGAGGAAAGGGAAAAAGGGAAAGGGAAAGGACCACAGCTTCCAAGGCTGCCTGATGTGGGAGGTGCCCTCAGGATACCAGATGGGAGCTCCAGAGAAAAGGCTGGGAATACAAATTCGAAACAGGACAGTCAAATAAAGTGGGCTTTTAAAAATAGCTCGTTCTCTCAAACTTTCCAAAACAGACCTTCCTTAGTATGAGTGATATTCTGAGTATAGATTGTATCTTCTCCTATTTTACAAATTAAGAAATACCGAAAATTGGCTGGCAAAGTTTATTACCTTGGCATCTACTTAAAAAGAGAGTTTCACTTTGAACTGTGTGTGTATCCATTGTCAGTGCTTGGGAGGCAAACATGCTGGTTTGTAAACAGCCCAGCTACCCTTCATCCCCTCCAGGCTCTTTGGAAGTCCTGGCTGCTCAGCTCTGGGAGCTGCTTCCTTCCCACTGTTGGTTTTTGTCAGCTTTAAATTAATGTTCCTGGCTGGGTATTCTCTGCACGTGCCTGGAACAACATGCTCTTTCCATGGATCTATTTATTCTGAGACCCATTTTTGCTTTTAACCAAAGCTTGCAATATTGAACAGTAGAGCTGTGTGAGCTTTGTAATATCCAAACTGCACTGGAGTTTGTTATATTTATTGATTTCCTGGGAAAGCACAGAGAGTGAGACTGTATTGTTTTCCTAAGTTTGGGTTTTTTTCATGTTAACATGTATCAAAAACCACACACATCTCTCTCTTCCATCTCTGAGCACAGAGCAGACTTGAATTTTAAGAGCTGTCCAGGATCTCTGCTCTCCCAGCTGCTTTTGGGTGGCTTCTTGGGGCTCCATCAAGTGATTATCCACCAGCTGATTCTTGTTAGAATACAAGGTTTTGCCCCACTACCCAAAATTAAAGGCAGAAGGTGAGTGAAAAACAAAGGAACAAACCAAACCCCAAAGGTTTCGTGTCTCGTTACGCATTTTCGTGTAATCTCTCCATGTAGTTCTTAAGCTCTTTGCACTCCCCCAGGTCCATGTCCTGGCAGACCCATTTAATGTCATCCTCATTGCTCATCAGGATGGAGTTGACAGCAGGACAGCCCTGCTCAGAGGAGATGGTGGTGAAGGTGGTGAATTTGACCCGTTTCCTCTTGGAGGTGGGAGAGGCGGTCGGCTCACTCCTGTGCTCCTTCCCCTCGCTGAAGGAGCACTCAGCAGACCTGAAGGACTGTCCATTGCTGGTTTTGGTGGCAGCTGTGCTGAGCAGGAACTTGCTCTCCTCGTAGCCCACGTCCCTGTCGATGGCTGTGATCTGCTCCTGCTGCTGGGGTGAGAAGGTGAGCTGGTTCTCCAGCAGCTCCGTCCTGTTGCTCAGCCCCACCCAGTCGTGCGAGTGGCTCATGCCCTCCTGCTCCTCCAAGGGGACCTGCTTGTTCCTGTACCTCAGTGCAAAGGTGACACAGTTGATGAGGAACACCAGGATGGCCAGGCAGAACACGCCCAGCAGGGCGTACATGCCGATCTCCAGGTCGCTGAGCCCCCGGGGGGACTGCACCAGCTCGCTGTCCCCCGTGTCCCTGGGCACATCCACCTGTGCAGGGAAGCTGGTGAAGTCCAGGGGCAGGTTCTGGCTGTCATCATCCAGCAGGCTGTCCCTGTCCTCCTTCCTGCTCAGCACAGCCCTGTGGGTGGTGGTGGCCCTGCCCTGCTCGTGGCCCATGGAGGAGCTGTAGTAGTGGCCACCCCCTGCCCCCCTCTCCTGCCAGGGGTATTTCTGGTTTTCCAGCTGGACTCCAGCACCCCTGTGCTTGCTGTCACTGACGTTGGCATCGCTCTGCCCAAACTTGACTTTGATGCTGCCACTGCCAACAGCCAGGATGCTCTTCCTCTTGGATTTCTGGCAGGATTCACTGATCACCATCTCCACCCTCACCAGGGCGCCCTGGCCCTCGGTCTCTGCTGCAATCAGCGGCCACTTGAACCTGGGGTCCTGCTGGATGGACACCACCCTCTCATCCAGGGAGGTGGCTGACAAGGAGAAGTCTTTGGAGTCATAGATATCCAGGGGCATGACAGATCCATCACTGAACTGGATCCAGCAGCTGATGGCTGCTTCCTGTAATGTATATAAAAAAAAAAAATAAAATTTACACACACTCAGAGCGATCATCAAAGGAATTGTGCTCTGTTCTGGTTTTCACCCTCCTCCTCACAAGATCCACGTACCATTAGTGATCAGAACAGAAATATGCTCACAGGGAGAGCAGTGGAATTAGTATCTTGCCAAGATGTGAAGAGAAAAATCTAAAACACTTGTTGAGGATAAGATTTGTTTCCACAAAGGTGCTCAAAGGAGCCACATCCCCTGGGCTCTGCAGGATCTACTTCAGCACCATAATAAATTGCATGCCAGGAAGCATTACCAGTGACTGAGATCATTTACTGTTGTGTATTTAAACAAAAAAAACCCCAACATTATTTCTAAACTGCTTAAAGTACAAAGTCTCCTCTTATTACACAAAGCACATTTTAAAGGATAGCTAATAGAGCAAACAGGTCCCTCCATGACTCCATACCTTCACTCCTGGATTTCTGCCTCCCAAATTAAATTAGCAGATTGTATAAGCAGAGGAAACCAATCAGTTGCTTCTTTAGGAAATGGCCAGGGTAATTTTTATGCTTGTTAGCAATTAAAAGCAAGACAATAATAAAGTTTAATCTCGTGTCACAGCAATGCAGATTGTGTACTCCAGTGTGTGGGGAGGCTTTCACTGAATGCAAATGAATCTGACCTGGGAACTAATCCTGTAACAGAACCTGCCTAGTGCTGCAGCTCTGCTGGGATCCTGACTTTTGGCTTCTGACTTGAAACATTTTCAAGTGTTTTTAAATTTCAGGAAACATGTCCTCACCCATTTCTGAAAATCAGTCTCTAAGGACTCTCTAATGGCTACTGAAAATTGCTGTGCCACCTGAAAAAAATCTTTGTATTCATACATTGATCATTTACAGACAGAATTCAGGTTGCTCTCCTGGAATCTCATCCTGCTCCTGATGTTCTGACTTGCCCTGGTTGGGATACCTGCACTGGAGAATCCCCACCAGCCAGATCTGCCTCCATCAGTGGATTTTCTGCTGTCTGAAACGAGATTTTGGTCAGAGCTGGGATCACCCTGCTCTGAGAGTCTGCAGACAGACAGACACCCAACCAACAAAATAATTTCTGAAAATCATGAATACAGAAGTTCTGTTTCTTTAAATCATCAGCTTTTCATACAGACTGTATTTACATTCCAACTCCTCATATGCACAGAGAACAAACACGTTTGATTATCCTTTAAATTGCACAAAGTCATTCACCTGCTCAGAGCATGGAGAATAAGCTCCCAGGCTTTTGGGATTGTGTGGTGCACAATCCACTGGCCTGATTCCCAAATCCTCAGAGGCACAAAGCTCCCCTGCTTCAATGGGGGATTTGCTTCTGTCTCTATTTCAGGACAGAGCCCTAAGACTTTGCTGACACTGTCATAAATCCCAGCTTTGTGTTTATTAATCTTTGGATGCTTCTTGAAGACTGCACAGAATTTATGTCATCAACTCTCATCCTCCCACTGTGTTGCTTAACCTGCATAATCATTTAATAATTTTGCACTGCTCTCCTGTAGGGAGTGTGCAGATGAGTGCTGAGCAATGGGGGGACTGGCTGCCTTTCACACCAGGGTCAGAGTGCAGGGCACACACAGTTTTCTCTCTGGTTTAGCAGCACAAGGACTGCCCAGCCTGTTTGTGGGGTGGAAATGCCAGGCTGGCAGCACAGTGGGACTGGCTGGCATCACCCCTGCTCCTGGGCATGGACTCCTTGACTCCTGAGCACGATGGCAGCCTGATTTTTATCACCCTATAAAGACAGAGCTCTGCATTATTTCTCATCCTGCATCCCAAGGATAAGAGCCCATGATGAATTAAAGCACCTCAGCAGCTGGCCAGACTTCAAATGTGCATGCCATGATCATTTACCTTTAAAGCTCAGAACATGCCTAAGTGTTAAGAGCCCAGTGCATCCTTGATGAAAAGTCCCAGACTGATGGATTTGGTTTGGAAAAAAAGTTTAAATGTCAAATGTGTACAGAAGCACAAGGACAAACACCAGGCAGGGACTGATGAGGACGTGGCAAAGTCCAAAAGCCCTTGGTAACTGTTGGTTCCCTAATAAAGGAACTAAGAGTAATAAGGGGGAAAACAAATGGTTTATGAAATCATGAACCAGGAAATGAGCCAGTGATGCTGATTCATATTCCAGCAATGACTCAGAATGAAAGGGATGTTCCCTGACTTCTTAAAGTGCTCACAGGAAGTGACTAAAGGAAAGAGAGTTTGGCACAACACGAGGCACCTTCCCATGGAAAGGTGGAATTAAAGGGCTGTGGTGGTGGCAGGATGTGCTGGGATCCAGAGGGTGCTGGATGGACAGAAAAGGGGCATTTGTGTGTGTGTGTGCCTGTTATTGATGGGATCAGCCACGGCAGGAAAGGTGTGTGGTGCCTGCTCAAACACAGTGCCCTTTTTGGGACATCTCTGTTTTTCTGTTCAGGACCCTTGGTGGCCTCCAGGACAGCCCCACAAACAGGTTTCCTGAGCACCCCAGAAGGGAAGCTGTGCTCAATTGCTGAAGGGGCAGAGGCAGTGCTCAGACTGTCCCCCTGGGCAGCAGTACCTGCTTGGGGGACTGCAGCAGCTCCTGGGCCACTGCAGTGGCAAAGATGGCCCTGTTGCTCCCTGGGCTGAGCTGCAGGGACAGGGACAGGCCTGTCACCAGCTGCACTCCCAGGTCAGTTATTGTCACCTTCTCGTCCAGGACTGTCACTGTCTTCTCAGCCAAGATGGCATCTGAGAGGGGGGACAGGATCTGGAAAGAAAAGCTGAAGTTAGCAGCAGCCAGTGGGGACAGCACCAGGAAAAATAACCACACAGAATTAATGTAACACAGCTGAGGGATGCTGATTGCAATGGGGAGGATTTCTCACAGCAGACACTATTAAAATATGATTAAATAGAGCTACTCACATTTTGAACCTCTTCTGCAACAACCTCTTCTGTTCTTCTATAACACCTTTCACCTGTGCCATTCCCCTCTGCAATATGCCAACCACATCTGCTCCAGATGTGGTCTGTAAATATAATAACCACATCTGCCTCAGATGCAGTGACTAGCTGTAAATGTAATCTTTATATAAAATATAAGTATTTGATTAATCTTCATGTTTTGAGGTAGCATAAATATAATGCAGTCTGTAGATTTATACAAAATCCACCGAATAAATGGTATTTATTTCTCTCCTGTGGAAAGGAAGGGTAATGTATTGCTACAATAACCTCTCATGGTACTGAATGCAAAATTGACAGAGGGGATTTGTTTTGGTTAAGAAAATACACACAGAGGTCAGAGCAGTGATACATGACATCCAAGATGCTCATTAGCAAGCAAGTTGAATTTAATGATCCATGCAGGGTACAGAGCATTTTGGAAGCAGCTTATAGGAGGTATTCTTTAAATGTAACTTGCTCCCAGCTTTTTACCCTTGGATTTTTCTTTCCACGGTTTTATGTGCATTGGTTGGAGCATTGTAAGTTCCAGAGCTTTAGAAAAGCATTCAGAAAATCTTTGCAGAAAGCTAAAAATCTCAAATCCCATTCCTCCAGCCTTGACAGGCTCATTACTGACAGGTGTGCTGGCTGCTTCCTGCTTGGACAGTTTGGGATGATAAGAATGTTTGGAGAGAGATTTTATCCCTGTCCTGGTGTTTGTTAACATGTCTCCTACTTCAGTATCACTGCAATAATCTCTCTCCCCATCTCCTTTTCCTTTTCTTTTAATTAATACTTGGATTGATATTCCAGTCTCACTTCCTTAACCAGCACAGGTGAATTTTCACTTTGCTCTGTCTGTGCAGCCTGGGAGGAGACTGAGCTGCTCCAGCAGCTGCAGGTCCTGTGAAAACCCAAATCCTGGCTCAAGGTTCCAAAGCTAGAACCTTGACAAAAATCAGAACCTATTGGACAAAAATAATCAGACAAAGCCTGCCAATACACAGGTTGGAATAATTTATAAAAACTGTGATGCACTACACTTTGGGGCAGCAGATAAGGAGAGGAAACCATCTCTTCCATGTCTTCCAGCTCTTGCTTCTGCTCTGCTCCAGCCCAAGCTGCAGTTTTGGCTGGGAATGCTGGATCACCATTCCCAGGTGAGTGAAGGCAGGAGCAGTGTCACTGTCTGAGCTGTCTCCTGACCCTGAGACCCTCACAGGACATTGGGTGGGTTACAGTCCATGTTCAGCACTGAAGGAGATGCAGGGGGCTGTTCTCTGAGGTTTCCAAGGCTGTTTATTGTTTCTTACCTGAGGAATTCTTTCTCTAGCTGCCAGCAGTCTGTTCAGCATGTCCATCCAGGGCACTGCCAGAGGGCAGGTCCTATCTTATACACTCCAAATTACCGACCTAATATTTGCAATTCCTTTCCAACACATGACAGTTTTATTACACTGTCCCACACCAACCAAAGAATGCCAGGCTGGCATTCAACATGGATGGCATGAAGAAGAAAAAGGAAAAGACATACCATGCCCAAAATCCTCCATATTAGCTATGAACTACCTAATACAAACATTGTTAAAAGATTGAATTTTTAGAAATCTAGTTTTTACTCCGCTTATTTTTTATGACTTGTAATTCTCCCAGGAATGCTGGCATGTTTCTGCATGGAGTTAAGTGCAGCCCCCAGGATCCCTGGGCAGCAGGCAGGCTCTGAGACCCTTGCAGGGTGTCTGGGAGCAGTCAGGGCAGGTGTCCTACCTGGATGGTGGTCATGCCGAGCTCCAGCCCCACCAGCACCTGCCCCTCCTGCAGCCGGGCGATGCGCGGCTCCTCCACCTGCATGAAGTCCCTGACCAGGTGGGTGATGTCCAGCTGCCAGTCCGAGCCCAGCAGGTGAGCCAGGGGGGCCCCAGGCTCGGGGGGCTCGGCCACAAACTGTGTGAGCACCCTGACCGTGGCGTGCTGGTACTGCAGGGTGCAGCCCCGGCCCCGGCGCTCCTCCTCATCCTCGTCATCGCTGTCCCTGGCTGGCCTGGGGACAACAGCAGGTAAACGTGCTCAGGATGGCAGGGAATGTGCTCAGGATGGCAGGGAAATGTGCTCAGGGTGGCAGGGGAATGTGCTCAGGAACATCAGGGAAATGTGCTCAGGATGGCAGGGAAATGTGCTCAGGATGGCAGGGAATGTGCTCAGGATGGCAGGGAAATGTGCTCAGGATGGCAGGGAAATGTGCTCAGGAACATCAGGGAAATGTGCTCAGGGTGGCAGGGGAATGTGCTCAGGATGGCAGGGGAATGTGCTCAGGAACATCAGGGGAATGTGCTCAGGATGGCAGGGGAATGTGCTCAGGAACATCAGGGAATGTGCTCAGGATGGCAGGGGAATGTGCTCAGGAACATCAGGGAAATGTGCTCAGGAACATCAGGGAAATGTGCTCAGGATGGCAGGGGAATGTGCTCAGGATGGCAGGGGAATGTGCTCAGGAACATCAGGGAATGTGCTCAGGATGGCAGGGGAATGTGCTCAGGAACATCAGGGAAATGTGCTCAGGAACATCAGGGAAATGTGCTCAGGATGGCAGGGAAATGTACTCAGGATGGCAGGGGAATGTGCTCAGGATGGCAGGGAAGTGTGCTCAGGATGGCAGGGAAATGTGCTCAGGATGGCAGGGAATGTGCTCAGGAACATCAGGGAAATGTGCTCAGGAACATCAGGGAAATGTGCTCAGGATGGCAGGGGAATGTGCTCAGGATGGCAGGGGAATGTGCTCAGGATGGCAGGGGAATGTGCTCAGGATGGCAGGGGAATGTGCTCAGGATGGCAGGGAAGTGTGCTCAGGATGGCAGGGGAATGTGCTCAGGGTGGCAGGGAAATGTGCTCAGGAACATCAGGGAAATGTGCTCAGGATGGCAGGGGAATGTGCTCAGGAACATCAAGGAAATGTGCTCAGGAACATCAGGGAAATGTGCTCAGGAACATCAGGGAAATGTGCTCAGGGCACTGCAGCAGCTCTGCCTGGGCAGCCCCAGACACCAGGGGTAACTCAGCAGCTCTCATGATGCTTGTGGTAATTGAGAAATGATTGGTGTTAGTCACAGAATTTTCCATGTTTGTATACAGCAGAATATTTAAGAACACGGACCTGGATAAAGGGAGATGGATGATCAAACCCACTCTGTTTTAAATCCCTCTGTTACTGAGTATGGTTTCCTAAATAAGTTGTATCTACTGACAGCTTGCAAAACAAGGCTTGCACACAGCCCAGCACATCCTGCACAATCACATTTCCTGCCTTTGTGTGATCAAACTATCCACTAAAGATCAGGTTTCCCACTTCTGGATTTTATCTACCCAGACCATGTGGTTACATGACCCATTGCCCCAAGAGCTGTTCCATGAAGTTTGGAGGTTTCTTTGCCCACCACTGCTTACCTTGCAGAATTACTCCAACAAAACAAGAACAATTATTGATTACTACAAGGAGAACCATCCTATAAAAAGGGAGCTGCAAACCAAGTTGGGTGAAGTGTGGAGTGGGGGTGACCCCTCATGTTTTCCCCAGCACTGCTTGCTCTGTCTGTGCAAAAATAAACCAATCAAAATTTTGCTAAATACAGAGACTTTGTTTCTCATTTATAACATTCTGATTTTGAAGTTTGCAGTTTATTGTAAGGGGCATGGGTGTACAGGGCCCTGCTGAGAGCTGCAGCTCAGAGCAGGATGGAGAGAGGTAAAAAAGAAATAATAGTGTGGTGGCAGAAGTAAGAGGTAAGAGAGGGATTTTCCTGTTTGCAACACAATAAATCTTCTTCTCTGTTGAGCATTCTAATTTCCACTATTTACAACACAATAAATCTTCTATGTTGAATATTCTAAATTCCACTAACCAATCTAATACAACATACAAATCCTATAGCATTTACACACAGCCTATAAGAATCATTACATTACCATAATGTGTTATATTTTAAACCCTAAAAGCTGCTCTTTGGACCCCTCTGCCAAGCTAGCAGGGTCTTCTCTGACCTTTGCACCATTGTTCTATCAAGAGGGGATTACTTTCCTGGCCATCCTATTGTATTGCAGTTATTTAGTAGCTAAGGTTTGGTATCTCAAAGATGGCTTTCATTGCAATCTCACTGATGGTTTCCATATTCTCAAAATCTTTTGAGAATAAGCACTGATATTTATAAGGTTTTCCTGTTTCATCCTTTCCAACAGCTGCCTGAGGCCAGGCTGCTTCCTGCAGGTTCTCCCACTTTGATCCTGCATCTCATGTCCAGAACTCAAAACCAGCACTGGCCATCACCTCCCAGCTTTGCTGCCCCACTGCCCTCCCCAAGTGCCTTCCATTGTTTTCCAGGTCAAATCCTTGCTTTCAGGACCTTTAAGCTCCTTTTCTTTCTGGATCTTCCCATAAACATCTCTGTGTTGCCATGGAAATCTCCTCTGCACCTACACACATCCCTCTCTGCACAGTACAATTTGAAATCACATCTCCACCAAAATGTCTCTGCTCTGGTGCTAACAGAAACATGTAATAAATGTCTTTATTTGCAGGTGGTCACACCAAGTTCCTACTCTATCAATTTGCTCCTCCTGTTGTTGGTAACACTGACCAGAGGTGCAGACAGGTCTGTTCATCCTGCTCATCCCTCCTCTGTCCCGTGGGCACTGGCAGTGTCCCACAGCTCTGTCCTGACTGGGGACACTGGTCAGTGCAGGCCCTGCAGGGTGTGCAGCAGGATGTGCTGATTGTGACCACTGGATCCATGAGCTGCCAGGACCTGCAGGCTCTTGCTGATGCCTCATCCTGCCCAACTTGACCAATTGCTCTTCCCATCTCAGTCATTAGTGCTACAAAAGGAAATTGATTTCCAATCCAGGTTCATGCAACCTGCAGCTTCCATTTCCCTGACAAATCCAGTGCAGGAGCCTATTGAATAAATGTCTGCTGACCTTCAAATTCACAGCAGAATTGCATTAAGGCCAAATGAGCATGTTCAGATCCACTGGTCCTGACAGGTCCCTGGCAAGTGCACAGCCCAGAATGAACATCCTCTAATGAAACCTACCTCTTATTAGAGATGATGGGGACTCTCCACCCCTTGATCTGATTTAGTTCTGTGTCAGAGACCTCTATCTGCAGCGGGAGACGAGGAATCCACACTGTCATTTCTAAAGGGGCACTCAGATGCTGGTAAGTAAAATTAACTATGACATTCACTTTGCCTTTCATTTCCTTGCCGTTGACAAAGACATAGTCACATCTGTCAGAAACCTGCAAATAAAAAGGAGAAGGGAAAAAAAAAAATTAATGAGTCTCTTCACTAATTATAAAGTTCAGCACATGCTGGTGAGTGGGTGGAAGAGAAAGGATCCAGGTTTAACCAGCTGCAGGTTCAGAGGACAGCTAGGAATAACAGTGTGCCCTTCATGGCCTGTGTAACTCAGCATCACCTACACTGGCTGGATTTTCCTGCTATAAACAGTTCCAGTGTGAGCTAAGATAAGGAAACAGCTTTTTTTGGTCTTTAATTCCCACAGTAGGACAGAGCTGGGATTCTGGCAGGGAGAGAAGGTTCCCCTCCCCTCCCCACAGCTCAGACTGCCCAGCTCTCCCTGTGTGCAGCCAAGGAACCCCCTCACCTGGGAGAACAGGTGAGTGCTGCAGGGAGGCACAGGTGTCCCTCATCAGCCCCAGAATGGGACAGATTCTTCAAGAGTCCTGTCACAGGTGCCAGGGAATGGGGAGTCCCAGCCAAACCTCATCCCAGGGGGGCCCAGGGGTGTCCCCAGCCCTGCCAGACCCTCCCCCAGCCCTGGAACAGCAGCTCAGACCAGCTCTGATCTCACTTTATTTATCACCTGCAGCTCTGGACATCAATATTGCAGAGAGTTAGTAAATCTCACTCAAGCAATTTAGCAGCTACTGCAAGGATCTAGGTGAGCTGACAGGACCTGTTCATTACAGTTAGTTAAAATATATGAGTAAATGTACACGTCAAATAATTTATTAACTACCACTTTCCTGTGCTGATGATCTGAAGGAATGATCTATTAGAACCCTGAACTCTTTTCACAATCCATTACCAGCCAGACCTTCCATTCCATTCCATCAATGTATTTAATATTTCCCACTCTGGGATGTATAGCCTCATCCTTGCCTGAATTTAATGCCATTTTCTACTTTTCTGTTTAAATGCTGAAAGAATTTAAATCATATTTAAATATCACCAGCTTTTGTAGGGTAATTGGCATTCCTAATATTATTATCTTTGAACAACAACAACCCCCTCACAGACAGATCCATAGCAAATGCATTTCCACCCTGCTTTGCCTGAGCCTAGGTAACACACCAAAAAAAGGTTCTCATGGCTCTTCAATGCCTCCCTTCCAAGCCAGCTCTGTTTTAAGGTCAAACTCCTGAGCTGCTGCTGGTTCCAGCAGGAAATAAGAAGTTGGTTTACAGGCAGATTTATGTTTTTTGGGATTGCCTCATGTAAGCCTGTTTTACACCAGCTCCTGTCAGGATCCAGTCCCAATGTGCTGCACAGCAAGGAAATCCAGCTGCTGTCAAAAAACCCTCAAAACATGAAGGAAGGAGCTGAGAGCAGGCAGCAGAGCACAGGAACATTAGGGCACTGATGGTCCATCCACTCCTTCCCAGGGCTGGGCTGGGCTGGGCTGTGGGAGAAACTCAATGTGAGCAGCAGGAATGGCAGGAATGGCTCAGGTGCATCCCTGGAGCAGCAGGAATGGCTGGAATGGCTCAGGTGCATCCCTGGAGCAGCAGGAATGGCAGGAATGGCTCAGGTGCATCCCTGGAGCAGCAGGAATGGCAGGAATGGCTCAGGTACATCCCTGGAGCAGCAGGAATGGCAGGAATGGCTCAGGTACATCCCTGTGAGCAGCAGGAATGGCAGGAATGGCTCAGGTACATCCCTGGAGCAGCAGGAATGGTTGGAATGGCTCAGGTACATCCCTGGAGCAGCAGGAATGGCTGGAATGGCTCAGGTACATCCCTGGAGCAGCAGGAATGGCAGGAATGGCTCAGGTGCATCCCTGGAGCAGCAGGAATGGCAGGAATGGCTCAGGTGCATCCCTGGAGCAGCAGGAATGGCAGGAATGGCTCAGGTACATCCCTGGAGCAGCAGGAATGGCAGGAATGGCTCAGGTACATCCCTGTGAGCAGCAGGAATGGCAGGAATGGCTCAGGTACATCCCTGGAGCAGCAGGAATGGTTGGAATGGCTCAGGTACATCCCTGGAGCAGCAGGAATGGCTGGAATGGCTCAGGTACATCCCTGGAGCAGCAGGAATGGCTGGAATGGCAGGAATGGCTCAGGTACATCCCTGGAGCAGCAGGAATGGCTCAGGTGCATCCCTGGAACAGCAGGAATGGCTCAGGCATATCCCTGGAGCAGCAGGAATGGCTGGAATGGCAGGAATGGCTCAGGCATATCCCTGGAGCAGCAGGAATGGCAGGAATGGCTCAGGTACATCCCTGGAGCAGCAGGAATGGCAGGAATGGCTCAGGTACATCCCTGGAGCAGCAGGAATGGCAGGAATGGCTCAGGTACATCCCTGGGGCAGCAGGAATGGCAGGAATGGCTCAGGTACATCCCTGGGAGCAGCAGGAATGGCAGGAATGGCTCAGGCACATCCCTGGAGCAGCAGGAATGGCAGGAATTATCTCCTTGCTGGAACTCAACACAGACTCTCCCAGGCCACAGAGATAACTCTGAATTTGCTGGTCAGGGATGGAATCAGGCTCTCAGATTTTAAATTCATGAGTGCTCAAGCAATAACAAGAAAACTTGGCAGGCAAACAGACCTCAATTCCAACTTTATCAGGGTTTACTGCACAGAGAGAGTTAAAAAAAAATCCATCCCTAAAAGACCCCTGTATGAATGATTAAATAAATACCATAACCTTATGCCTTCAAATTATGATTTATATAGCAAACTGGTGGTCAGGAAAGAAATGACTCTGCCAGGGATAGCCAAGTGTGCCTGTTTCCCTGGCTGTAGGGAAGCAGCTGTGAGCTCACTGAGCTCCCAGCCAGCCCTTCACTGTTTGAATGAATGGGCATCACTGTTCTGCTGCAGTTTGCATGCAGGCCTGACAGAGCAACATCAAAACCTGGGGCAAAGCACAGGACATTTCCATAAAGGAGCCAGCAGAGGCAGGAACAGGTGCATGGCCAGGCAAGTCAGGTGTGCCTGTTCCTGCAGCCACACCCCAGCATCCAAATCCCAGCAGCAGACAGGGCTGAAGGGATGCAGGGGGAGAAAAATCGAGCTGCTCTCTGCTGAGCCTCTGCTTTGGAAGGTGTTAATTGGGAAAGGGGCAGTGACCCAGGCTGGGGTTTCTCCTTTGCCCCCAGATCACCCAGAGGGACATGAGGTGGTTCAAACCCTGGATTTCTCTGAAGCAGCCAAAGAGAAATTGCTAGAGATGGTTTTCTCTTGTTCCAAGGATTGTTTATTATTTCTTATCTCAGGCACCTTTAGCCTGGCCAGCAGGGTCTGCTCAGCCTGGCACCCATGGTGGGATCTGCCTGGTGAAGGCAGGGCTGATCTTATATAGTTTGTACTATGTATTACATGTTTACAAAATGTTCCCAATACAATTTTATTAAATGTTCCACCCCTGACCCCATCCAATCCAAGAGTGCCAACGTGTCACCCAACATGGATGACAGGGAGAAGAAGGAGGAAAAGGTGTCCACCCCCCAAATTCTCCATCTTGGCCACGTGTCCCTTTTCATAAATATTCAAAAAAAACTATTTATGTACGTTCTGAAGGTCCAACTTACACTTTACTAATTTTGGTGGCTTGTTTCCATTCCCTCTGGCTTTGGGTTTTATCGCTTTTCCTAAAAAATGATTTTCCTGTTTTTTCCCACTCCCCTGTGTGCAGGCTGTCTGGGGGAGATCTGAATTTGTGGCTGATATTCCTTTGGTCTCATAAACTCTGTCTTAGCTTTGGGCTGAACAGAATCCAAAACCTAATGGGAGGGAGGGGAAGGGGAAAGTCCATCCCAATTCCCAGAAGAGGCACTCACAATCTCACTGTTAACTCTTAGAAATTAATTTCTTTCCCCACCTCATTATCATTATTAAATTCCCATGGGATAACAGCAAAACCCACACAGGAAACTGTTTTTCTGCTACAGTAATTCTGCTGGAACCCTTAGGAAGTCACAGTTAATAAAACTTTGAAAATAAGATGCATCTTGAGCAGTTTAGGTCTACACATCTCAAGGGTGGCCAGCTGGGAATATCCTCTGATATTACCCCATAAAAATCTGTACTTTGGGATCCCCATCCGTGTTTCTGGAAAGGATCCTTCCCCCTACAAGTGCCCTCTGTGTCTAATACCCACTGCAAACACAGCCCTACCACCCTGGGGAGCCCAGGGGATCTCTCCTGGTTCAGCACTGCTCACATTTTCCTGGGTCTGCCAGCAGAAATGGGGATATTTAGAAACCTAAGTTATGATAATGAGCCCTGCCTAAATCATTGCTGTCAGAAGAAGAATGGGGGAGTCTCTGCTAACCATTAAAAATGAATGAGGAGGGAAATAAATAAGCAAAAGCAGCTCATTTGAGCTATAAAAGACTTGAGAACTCAAGCTGTGTACCAGGGTACAAAAGGATGAGGCATTATTAGCTCTGTAAGTCATTAATAAATGACTCTGGGGAGGGGGAGCTCTGCTTAACTGAGCCCAGCCCAAAATGAGCCAGGGATCAGCAAGAGCACAGAGCTCAGCCCAAAGCTGAGCCCAGGAGGGACCTGCCCAGCCTGGGCCTCCTGAGCAGCTGGGGCAGGAATGTCCCCAAATGTGGCTCTGTAAACCCCAAATGTGGCTCTGTAAACCCCAAATGAGAATCTGTAAACCCCAAATGAGAATCTGTAAATTCACAAATGTGGCTCTGTAAACCCCAAATGAGAATCTGTAAATTCCCAAATGTGGATCTGTAAATCCATAAATGTGGATCTGTAAAACCCCAAATGTGGATCTGTAAATTCCCAAATGTGGGTCTGTAAACCCCAAATGTGGGTCTGTAAAACCCCAAATGAGAATCTGTAAACCCTAAATGTGGATCTGTGAACCCCAAATGTGGATCTGTGAATCCCCAAATGCAGATCTGTAAATCCCCAAGTGTGGATCTGAAAATCCCCAAATGCAGATCTGTGAACCCCAAATGCAGATCTGTGAATCCCCAAATGCAGATCTGTGAATCCCCAAATGCAGATCTGTGAACCCCAAATGTGGATTTGTGAATCCCCAAATGCGGATCTGTGAATCCCCAAATGCAGATCTGTGAACCCCAAATGCAGATCTGTGAACCCCAAATGCAGATCTGTGAATCCCCAAATGCAGATCTGTGAATCCCCCCTGGATGCTGCTGGAATCCCACTCTGGAGGGATAACTGCACACACAAACCCCTCCAAGGTTTTTAGGGCTTGTTTGCTGCCAGGCTTTGCAGTGACACCATACAAACCCACAAACAGATATTAGCAGAGACCTGGGCACATGAAAAATGGTTTTTAGTGCACTGATCCAGCTGAAGCATCTCATGGAGCATATTGATTTAGAGAACTCTGATACCAGTTCATTTCTGAGAACTATTTTGGTTTGCTCTGCAGCTTTGTGGCAAACATCAATATCCTCAGCTGAATGTACCCGAGTGAGACATGCAGGGGGACACTTTAAAGGGACTTAAATCCTGGGCAAACATCCAACTGGAGCTGCAAGTTTAATAGTTCCTTTGTGATCTGACACAAGGTCTGCTGTGTGCTGGTGCTACCAACTGAAAAATCCCCTCATTAACAGTCTCTCCTCGGGAATCACCTTTTGCTTTTTATAATCAAGATTTTAGGGATAAAACTTCAGTGTTTTTCCCTCTTTTGCCCCCGTTTCCAGCACCAAGCACAGCCAGTTCTCTCTCTGTGCATTTGCACAGGTTTTTATTCATTTTCTGGGGTTGTAGGGACAGAAGAGCAGCTTCTGCCCAGCCCTTTGTGAGCACATTTTGAAGTGTCTGCACACTCTGAGATTTATTTCTGTCCCTGGGCTGCCTTTTAAGAGCTTGTCCCTACTGGTCACTGAGCTCAGACCTGCCAGGGGCCACCTCAAGTGTCCCTGGGCTCAGTGTCCCCTCCCCAGGGTGAATCCTGCATCTCCAGACACCCACATCTGCTTTCCTTCCTGGGTCACGGAATTCAGTTCCATTTCAATTTCAAATGATTAAAATTATGTAAAAATACCACAACATCAAGGAAAAAGTTATTTTAAAATGAAAAAAAATCAAAACATTTCATTTCGGAAATGTCAAAACAAGTTGTTTCCTTGACACAACAAGAAGCTGGTAGCATCCTTTTCTTCTTTTTTTCTTCTGTCAGAGATTAAATTCCAAGGAAATTAGCATTATTTCACCAAGCTGCTTTACAGGACTGCAAAATCTGACTGAATAAAGCCTGTCAAATTTTCCCCTGTAAGCCTTAATCAAGTGGGGCCACAAATCAAAACAGAATCATCACTCTGCTGAATTAAATTGCAATCCCATGGGACTGTGGTCCCAGGGGCAGGAAGGGACAGAAAAACCCTTCCACAAACCTGGATTCACTGCCAGCTCCCTCACACCCTCATGCTGTGTGTGATTTATTGACATCAATAAGGACACTGAAGTGTTAAATTCCCACTGAACTCCAGAGGAGTTTGGTGCTGAATCCTCTCCAAGAATCCAGACTTTAATCTGCCTTTGATGTACTTGTACAGCAAGGATCCCATCCCTTGTTTTACAGGGATTTTGCAAAGCCTGATCTGGAAGAATCAAGGCAGAGCTCAGGTGCTGGAGTTACCCAAGTGCATCTTTCTGCTGAAATGAAAATTTCTGTGTGTTTTTTTTTGGGGGCAGCCCTTCACTGCTCACCTGCAGCAGGTGAGGGCAGGGGCAGAGAATCCACTGCTGCTGCCACAGCCATCCCTCCTTTGCTGCTGCTGGGCTGATTATTCCCTGATTGATTCCCTGATGGATTCCCTGATGGATTCCCTGATGGATTCCCTGATTGATTTCCTGGTTGATTCCCTCATGGATTCCCTGATTCCCAGCTGGAGAAGGGAGTCCCTGCCCACCTGCAGCTCAGGATGCTCTGTCAGCACAGCTCCTGCTGCAGATTTTGGGAGCCACAATTGTGATCAACCAAGCCCCTGCTGTTGCTGAGCTGAGCCCAGGCTCCTCCAGCATCTCTCAGGGACAGAAACCCTCCAACCCCCCCGTGAACAGAGGTCATTATTTTGACAAATTAGTTAAATCTCTCTCAGTCAGCAACGAGGACCCTGAATTATTCAACATGCATCTGTCTTTTTCCCTTACAAAAATGGCCTGTGAAGCAATAAGTGTATTTCACTTGAACCACTTCTGAAAGATGTGAGACAGTTTGGGTTCACTCCAGTGCCCCTTGAAGTCAATGCGAGCCTTTCATTTAATTTTCATTTAATTAATTTCATTAAATTTGCAGATGATGCCAAGCTGGGAGGGGTTAGAAGTTCTCTGGAGAACAAGCTTAGAATTCAAAATGATCTTCATAGTGTAGAAAGCTATCTGAAATAAATAGATGAGATTGGAGAAAGGTAAGGGCAAAGGATGAAGTTGGATAGAAACAATTAAGAGCAGGATGGGGAAGATTGGCCTGGTGACATCAGTGGAGAAAAGGATTTGATCTAGAGAGGATCTGACTAGAAACTCCAACTCCAGGGACCACTGAGGACTGGAAGATGATAATTAACAACTGCAGTAACATTTCAGATCTGCTTAGACAAATGACTCTCAGGAATGTTTTCCATAGCTGGAAATGTTCCTTTCACCTCAGTTGGGGAATTCCAGTGATTTTGCACCTTATGGTGAGATATGGGATGCACAGCCTCCCCTGTCTGCAGTCCCTGCATGTCACCTACAAGAAATTCAGTTTCCTGGGCAAAGAGGAACACAAGTATTTCATCTTTGTGTCTCAGATTCAATATTGATCACAAAGCAGAAGCAGCTCCTGTTGTTCTGCAATGTGTTTTGCACAGTAACAGAGCACAGCCCTGTGAAATCCTCCCCTCTCCACCTGCAGAGAGGACAAAGCACTCTGCTCAGCCCCCTTCCCACCTGAAATAAAGCAATTCCTACTCCTCATATGCAATTAGATAAGTTTGCAGTGCACAACACTGCTTCTTTCCTTTTTAGATGTGAGAAAATGCTAAAGAATTATTCCCACCTGTGTTTGTAGCATTAGCTGTGAAGCATTCTGACGTGCAAGACAAACCACTGCCTGAAAATTGATCACATTTCATTAAATCAAGAAGATTCAAGGAAAAAAAAAACATATTAAAGAGATGGAAGAAAAGGCATCCTGTTTTCCTCAGCTAAACAAAAGCCTGGTTTAGGACCAGGGAAATCTCTGTGGATCAATACTGTTTCATTCCTGTGTCTCTTTCATTGCACAGTCAAGTAAAATTACAACAACAATGGTGCTGCTGATGAAGATTTTATATTTCAACTATTCCCATTATCTAACAGCATTTCAGCATTTTGCAAAAAAAACCTCCTGACAACACTTTGTAGAGCACATAGTGAGGGCTCAGTGCTTATGACACAAACGTGTCTCTGTGTTCATATCAATACCTATTTCTGTAGTACAGATATCATTATCCTCATTGTGGGGGTGAAGGAATTAATTGTTTGCAAAGCTTTTCCCATGGCCACAAAGTGCTGGGGAATGTTATCTGCAAATGCTGTGTGGGTGAGAAATGCAGTCTCGTCACTGTGACACTGGACAATAATCAGCTAAACCATGAAAAAAGCTACATTTAGCATAAACAGGAAAGGCAGGCCAGAAAAAAATTCCTCTCACATGGAAAACATTATTAAACAAGCCCACACTTGTGGAATGCAGAAGTGCAGGTGAGATGAAGAGCTGCAGTTCCTGTTTCATCTCTGCCATTTGACCTCGTGGAAGGTGTTTTTTGTGCCCAGTTTGTTGGTGAATGTTTCACTCAGGGCTGCAGGTGCCACAGCAGGGGCTCAGATGGGCACAGGGGCTCAGTGCTGCTGCAGGGGCTGTCCCAGCCTGGCTGTGCTCAGCTCTCAGCAAGCAGAACAAACCAGGGGCTCTGGGGACAGGCTCTGACAGCCCCACAGCACAGGCAGCTCTCAGAACATGCCCAAGGTCAGTGCAGAGCACAGAAACAGCAGATTTTCCTCCCCACAACCAAATCACAAAGCCAGCTGTGCCCAGCTCCCAGAGCAGCCAGGGGGAGGGCAGAGGATGCTGCTGCCAGCCTGAGCACACAGCTCCTCCAAGCTGCCTCTTCCTCTCAGAATGACAGCAGAACACATCCAACAGTGTTTCAGGAGCTGGTTTCAGTGAGGATGGGGAATCCAAGGTGGAGGATAATTTGAAAGCATTTTGTAAGATTTTAGCTGCTTGTTCCCTATTGACTCTGAAGGGAGCTGTGCTGCTTTGATCTTCCAAATGCTCTCACACTCCTTCCATCCTGACAAGCACTCATAGCACTGATCTGTTCACTGGGAAATTGAGGTGAGTCCTGGGGCTTGATATCTGAACTACCTCCAACAACCAAGAGAAAAGAATACCAGACTGCAAGAGAGGCTCCATCTGAGCACAAACCACCCTGGACACACACCCTGCATGTTCTGGGCTTAGGAACTGATGCCAATAACAAAGTCTCCTGGCTGATCCAGAACCCCCAGTGAAGCTGGATTTCATGTAAGGCTGGATTTGATGTAAAGCTGGATTTCATATAAGGCTGGATTCCATGTGAAGCTAGATTTCATACAAGGCTGGATTTCATGTAAAGTTGGGTTTCATGTGAAGCTGGATTTCATATAAAGCTGGGTTTCATGTGAGGCTGGATTTGATGTGAAGCTGGATTTCATATGAAGTTGTATTTCATGTCAAGCTGGATTTCATGTGAAGTTGAGTTTCATGTAAAGCTGGATTTCATACAAGGCTGGATTTCATGTGAGGCTGGATTTCATATAAGGCTGGGTTTCATGTGAGGCTGGATTTCATATGAAGTTGTATTTCATGTCAAGCTGGATTTCATGTGAGGCTGCATTCCATGTGACAAATCTCAGTGTGGAGTTATCCATCCCTTCAGGACTGCTGGGAATGAAGCTGCAATTCCAATTCATTGGTTTCCAAACCAAAAGGAGTTGTTCATCACCCTTGGATACTGAGAGGAGGTTTCAGCACAATTTCATCTGGATCTTTGAGGGCTGCTTCCCCCAGACAGGGGAGATTCCCATTCCTCTGCAGGAGACAGGGACAGACACTCAGATGGAATCTGAGCCTGTCCCACCTCCTGTTATGTACAAAAACCATCCAGAGAATGGCCTGGACAGCTCATTTCCCCAGCAGGGCTTTTTTCCAAATCCCCACTGCTGGCATGGCATGGCACTGTTCAGGCTCTGTGGGTTACAGCCATTCCTTATTCCCTCAGCTCCTTGTAAAACTTGGGGCTAAATTGATGAGAAAAGATAATTTCCTTAATACAGCTGCAGAAGCATCTCCCCTGCAATACATTACTGCTCACACAATTTTAAAGTTCATCTACCTTAAGCAAATCTGGCTGTTTCAGCTAAAAGTTGTGCAGCCTTAGGCATTCTTTATCAGATGAGCAGATGATCTTTTTAACACCTCCACTTTCTGAGCTTCATATCATTCACTAAATCAATCTCCCTTTCATGATTTGTATTTATACCAATGCCCAATTCTATTACAAGTCTCTCTTATGCTTTCTCAATTTCCTCTATTATTCTTTTTTAGGTCTACAATAGAATTTCAGTGGCTTACTCAGAGGCTGTCACTTCGTATTTACTGAACTGAAACTTGAATGTGCATTATTACTTTATTTTTATGAAAATCTGTGATAACTAATGCAGTGATTCAATTTCTACCAAGGGGCTTTATGTTTGGCTTCCTATCTGCCCTCCAACCTTCATTCCTCCAAACAAACTTTTACATCTCTATTTACATATTGGGATCATTAAGGTTCTTTTCATCTCCCTGTCTCAATGGCTTCAGAAGCTGTAATGGATTTAGGCAGGAGTTTAATTAGGAATTGCTCTTTTCTGTATTTCAGGCCACATTTCACGTGAAAGGGTAAAAAATGCCCCAAACAAATGAAAGACTTGATGTGAGCCCCCAAGAGCCCTGGGCCAGGCAATTTTAGTGGAGCAGACAATTAGACAGTGGGAGATCCTGCTGCTGGGTCCATTCCATGGGAAGCTGGCATTCATTTTATATGAAAAATACAAAATCACCCTCAGCACTTTGCCTCTGTTCTGCTTTGCAGACACAATCAGGCTGTTTTCAGCAAGGTTTTTCCTCATTTCCCCTCTGCTCTTCAGAGAAGGAAATCCTCCCTCACTCATGAGATTGTGGGGCCATCCCATTCATTCCTCTTCCCCAGGAATTTCTTCTCTGCAGTTTTCCTGTGTTGAGCACACTTTATGCTGCTCAGTGTCTCATTTTACCCACTTGACAGCAACAAAACAAGCAGCCTGTGCAGGAAGGCTTGTCAGTAATTAGCCCTGCTGGAGGTCAGATGGTCACTGGCAGCAGAGGTGCAGGATGGGGTTAATCACAGCTCCAGAGAAAGGAGAGTCAGGGATGGGAATGGTGCCAGCAGGATCTGCCCAGGGAGGACAGAGCTCCAGGTGAGATTAGACACACACACTGTTTAACCTGGGAACAAAGGGCAAAAATTGGGAAACTGCTTGTCAAGGTGTCTTCCAAAATCAGCAGAGTGCACAGGCTGCTGCCAGGGGGCTGTGAAATCCTCACCCTGGGATAACTCTGCCTTTGCTACCAGCCTGGAACTCAGCTCAGCATCAGCCAAAGGTGTGAAGAGCCTTGGGGGCAGCAGGGCTGTGTCACACACAGACACATCCCTGCACCCACAGCCCCCTCCCCACCCCACAGCACAGCCATCCATTGACTGCACTGCCTTCAATTTGGGTTTTCAGTGGCAGAAACAGCCCCAGCCATTGACAGGAGTTGTGGGGGTGGGTGCATGTGACACTGACTTTTTCTTCAAGTGCAATTAATATAATGCTCACAGACAATGCATAAAATACACTTTATGCCATCCCCTGTGCCTTCAGAAACCTCCCCACCAGGGCAAAGGACACTTCCCTTCATTACAGAACTTTCACTTCTCCCTCTCTGCCTTTCAGTGGAATGAAATGGAGCATGTAATGGAACGTTCATATTCATAGATTTCATTCTGCTATCAGCTCCAGGTCTGCACAAAATCTCCAGCACTGCAACAGCTTCTCACAAATGCTCCAAGAAATTGCTGAGGGCACTCAAATCCCCAAGTCTAAAGAAGATGCCCTAAATTTACTCAAACAAAACCCCTTTACAGCTGAAAAATAATTACCTGCTTGCAAATAATCACATTATTTTTAATAGTTATTATATGGAACAGATTATTTAAGCTGGGAGGAAATATCAGCTTTGTATAATACCCACCTGCTCTAAATACACAGTTACACTTTTAGTTAAAATTGAAGAGCCATTAAAGCCACTTTTTGTAGGTGCTTAGGTTTCTAATTTGCAATTAAATTAATTGGATTTGAATGCCTAAATTGATTCAGAAATCAGGCTTATCATCCCATAACCAGTTAAACAGGATGGTGCTGCAAACCAAGGCTGAACAGGGAAGTTGTTCAGCATTTCTGCTGGGGGAAACCAAAAGCACTGGTGTGTCCTAGAGAGAAATCCCAGTGCCAGAAAAGGAGAGCAGAGCCTGGCACACGTGTGGAGCACCAGATTTGTTACTGATGATCATTTCTGCACCAGCTGACTCCTGGTGTTCTGGCACCTTGTGCACTTTTCATGTTTTTGACTGGTTTACATTCTTTTCTCTTGAAATATTTAATATTTTTTGTGTATAAAGAGAAAAAGTGCATGGGTAGCCAAAAGTCACCATCCTAAAATGAATGCAAAATGGTCCAGACAGTGAATAAAAGAGAAGAAATCTTCAATCAACTGACCTGCAGAGACTCTGCTACATAAGAAATCTGAAAATGTTTCTGAATCCTTCCTTACTCAGCCACTGATGACAGAATTTTCCATGGGCTGTGATTAAGTGAAAAGTAACAGGGGTGATTTCTGGAGGGTCTGTGCTCTGTCCTAGTTAGGGTTATGTATGTTATTAACAGCCCTGATAATGATGCTTATACATTGCATTCTGTCTCAGAGCATTCTCTGGGGATTTAGCATTAATGCTCTTTATCTGCCAAGGTAATTCACACCATTATGCACCTTTTGTGTGTGACTCTGCTGAGACAGATCAAATGACTGTGCCAGGCCCCACAATGGCAGAGCCATGTCACAGCTGAAAGCTCCTGCCAGAGCCACTGTCACCTCCCTGCAGCAGCCACGGGCAGAACAATTGCTCCCCAGCCTCATTAAGGGAGAAATGGAAATCGAGTGTCACAGGCTGTGTGCAGCCTGAGCCCTTATTAGAATCTGCAATGCCTAAAATCCCCTCCCAGGTTTGAGCAGCAGAGCCTGGTCCCTCCCTTCATCAGAGCAAGGCAGAACAGGACAGCATTCCAAATTCAGGTTCATTCTGCCCTTTTGACCCTTCCTAACTCTCCTTTGCCACTGATGATGTGCAGAACCACCCCCTGCTCCTCCCAGTGCCTCTGAGAGCTCCAGGAATCCTGAGCTATTCCACAGCTGATGCTCAGGATATTTCACCATCCCTCTGTTAACTCCAGAACATGATCCTTACCCCAGCAAGCACAGTCCTTCCATCTGAGCACACTGAAACCAGCTGAAAATATCCTGTCACATGGATTTTTATTTTAGCAAGACCAGCCCCTTCCACACCTATTACAACATCTAGACATTCTGCAGATCACAAGCAAAAGCAAAGTAATTTAGTGGCTGTGAAAAGTCCTAAATTGGGCAGAGCAGACAGTCATGCAGTGGCACTGTGAGACTTTAGTGGGTGGTGACAAAGCACAGTGAGCTCTGTGCTGGGCTGGAGGGTGCTCAGAGCTGAGCACCTGCACCTCACCTCACCAGGGACAGGGGCACTGGGGCTGCTGGACACACTGAGGAGGCAGAATGGCAATTTATCATCATCAATTAAAGCAGCTCCTGATGGCAGGCAGGCTGATCTGAGCCCAGTTTAGCTCTGGGGCACATCCCATGCCAGCAGGAACTCATTCCCTCTGCATGCCCTGCTCAGTTTTCTCCAGAGATAACCAAAAATCTCTTCTCACAGAGATGATGGAGCATTTCCAGGGAATTTGGGCATTGCCACAGGGAATCTCCCACTGCACAGGTGTGACCCTCCCAAACAGGGGAGGCACCTGGAAAAGCTCCAGCCCCCCTCCTGAGGGGATGCAGGGGCACAGGGATGGGAATGGAGTCAGGAAAATGATGTGGCAGCAAGGGAATGCCTGTGCAAATTTGGTGCCATTTAGCCAAATTCAGATTTTGCCTCATTCTTTTCATGGCTGTAGACACATTCCTCCCTAAAAATGAAAATACCACAGGAAGAGATTATCATCCCTGGCTCTACACAAACACATTTTTTCTCCCATGAAGCACAAAAACCCAGATTCCTCAGTGTCTTCTGTAGAATTGTGAAGAAGCCTCAATTCAGAAATTATTTGGATTTTCTTTTCTATTACACAGAAGTTTTTTTATCTTATAAGCTTACAGCCTTTCAGAAATATAAAGGAAGTGCAGGCAGTGGCAGTCCCAGTGGGGTTTTCAGGATGGATGATTACAAAAAGGCAAATAACACCACAGAAACCTCATTACTCCCCAAGATTCACATCAGAATGATGAATTGGCAGAATATGAAAGAGACAAATCCAGTCACTTCAACAGCTTTAGGTGAGTTTCAGACAATTCCTGGGAGAGGTAAGTCTGTTGTATTGGCTCCACATTCAGAATTCATCTTTGCCACGTCTGTTTTTCATACCAGAGATTAAAATTGTGTCTTCTCCCTTTACAGCCAACACCAGCAGCCCATGAACTGAACTCTACAGTCATTATTACAACTCTCAGTTTGACAGGGCATTTCTCTGAGTTTGTCCTGTATCCTGATCCCTAGAGCAGAGCACAAAAAGCATTTTCATTTTGGAAGTTGCTCCATCCTAAGGTGAAAAGGTCAGATAGAGTCTGATGTCAAACACTGAAACTGAGTAGAAATGATAGGACATGATTTCATCATTTTCTATCAAAATGAAATGTTTAGGCATTGCAGAAAATAAAAACATACATTTGCTGGCTTAGATCAAGATTATTTCCAAGATGGATCAAAATTTTGGGGGATGGAATAAGGCAGTTCAGCTGCTGGGAGAAATCCCATTATATTATGGAAAATCATGGCATGAACTTGATCTTCACTGAACTCTCAAGATTTATCTATGCTGTTATAAATTATGTATATAAAATATTGCACATTGTGCTCAGGCAGTTTAACAGATCACTGCTTCCCAAACCAGGGCAGGATGATTCCCTCCATCCTGCTCTCCCTGGGTGAGCACAGGGCTCCCCCTCTGCCCTGCTCAGTTTTCAGACTCCCTGACCTTCAGTCACCCTTAGCTGGGTTTAAACGTGACAGAAAAGCTGCAAACTGGGATTCTTCCCACTCCTGGTTGGAAAGTTCTGTATGTTCCACACCTTTGCCCTTTCAGCTGGGAATGTGAGCACACAGCCCAGGGTGGAGGGTGAGCATCACAAAGCACAGAGCTGAGATCTGCCAGGGCTGAACTGAGGAGCAGAGACAATCCCGGACTCCAATATCCTCTCCCTTTGATTTTTTCACTCTGTCACTCCAGTGATTCAGAAGAATTCCACTCCTCCCTGAAGTGCACCAGTGTGAGGAAGAAAAGGAACAGCTGCTGAAAGTTTCATGCTTTAGAACACTGCCTGCTTCAGGCAGCTTTAAATGCTCTGACACTTCAGCTTCTGTAAAATCTGTCACATGATAAGCAAGTTATTGTGCCACTGATAAAACCACACTAAGTGTTAGTGAAAGATTCATTAGCCTGCAGTGATATTTCACAAATTGCCAAGTGTGCTGTTCTCCCCTCTAACACACTCCCAAGTGTCAGAGCAGAGCAGCTGCCAGCCCTTCCCTGGGCCAGAAATGAGTCCCCATCATGGACTGCCCAGCCCTGCACATCCTGGGGTCAGTGTCCTGGGGTCAGTGTCCCTGCCTGGGGTCAGTGTCCTGGGGTCAGTGTCCCTGCCTGGGGTCAGTCACTGTCCCTGGGTGGGGTTATGGGTGCCAGGGGTCAGTCACTGTCCCTGGGTGTGGCACTGGGTGCCAGGGGTCAGTCACTGTCCCTGGGTGGGTTATGGGTCCCAGGGGTCAGTCACTGTCCCTGGGTGGGTTATGGGTCCCAGGGGTCAGTCACCAGCCCTGGATGGGTTTATGGGTTCCAGGGGTCAGTCACTGTCCCTGGGTGGGTTATGGGTCCCAGGGGTCAGTCACTGTCCCTGGGTGGGTTATGGGTCCCAGGGGTCAGTCACTGTCCCTGGATGGGGTTATGGGTGCCAGGGGTCAGTCACTGTCCCTGGGTGTGGCACTGGGTCCCAGGGGTCAGTCACTGTCCCTGGATGGGTTATGGGTGCCAGGGGTCAGTGACTGTCTCTGGATGGGTTATGGGTCCCAGGGGTCAGTCACTGTCCCTGGGTGGGTTATGGGTGCCAGGGGTCAGTCACTGTCCCTGGGTGGGGTTATGGGTGCCAGGGGTCAGTCACTGTCCCTGGGTGGGGTTATGGGTTCCAGGGGTCAGTCACTGTCCCTGGATGGGGTTATGGGTCCCAGGGGTCAGTCACTGTCCCTGGGTGGGTTTATGGGTCCCAGGGGTCAGTCACTGTCCCTGGGTGGGGTTATGGGTGCCAGGGGTCAGTCACTGTCCCTGGATGGGGTTATGGGTGCCAGGGGTCAGTCACTGTCCCTGGGTGGGGTTATGGGTCCCAGGGGTCAGTCACTGTCCCTGGGTGGGGTTATGGGTTCCAGGGGTCAGTCACTGTCCCTGGATGGGGTTATGGGTCCCAGGGGTCAGTCATTGTCCCTGGGTGGGTTATGGGTGCCAAGGGTCAGTCACTGTCCCTGGGTGGGGTTATGGGTCCCAGGGGTCAGTCATTGTCCCTGGGTGGGTTATGGGTGCCAAGGGTCAGTCACTGTCCCTGGGTGGGGTTATGGGTCCCAGGGGTCAGTCACTGTCCCTGGGTGGGGCAGTGGGTGCCAGGGGTCAGTCACTGTCCCTGGGTGTGGCACTGGGTCCCAGGGGTCAGTCACTGTCCCTGGGTGGGTTTATGGGTCCCAGGGGTTATTTGGGGTGTCAGGGCTGGGCTCCATGGCACACTGGGTGACACACACATTTCAGGAAATGCACAGCATCACACAAAGCAGGGGCAGAGGGACTCAGTCCTGCTCCCTGTGTGACTTCTGGCAACTTTCAGGTGTCTGATCAAACAAAATGAACAAAAAGGAGTTTTCCTTTCAAGGCAACCCAAATGCAGATTTTCAATTAACTCATCAAACTGAAGACCCAGAGCACTGAACATGTAGCTTTGGAAACTTCCAGGCTTTGTTGAGCCTTGAAAATAAATGGCCATTTGGAAAGAGAAATCTTTTCAAAATGAAAGATTAAAAGAAGCTGATTTTTCTTCTCTCCTTACTCTTGATTAAAATCATCTTGAGAGTTTTAACTCAGTAAAAATAAAGTCTGCTCAAAAATTTCTCTCTTATGTTTTTTCCCCATTAGTTCAGTAGGGGAATGAATTAGTTCATTTTCATTAGTTCATTTGCTGTCTCCAAATGGTCAGTACCTTCCAGCACTTGGAACTTTACACCTTCACTTTTCTGTGTCTCACAGTCCTCACTAGTAAAACAGAGTCTATAACAAATCTCCATTTTTGGGTTATTCTGTCATGTTCAACCACATAATTTCTGATAATCATTTGTCAATTAAACTATTGTTTCAATGGACTAAATTCTGCTCTGACATATTCAACCAAGTTCAGGTAGGTGCAGCTTGGCACAAAATGATCAGCAGAGTTTGGAGCAGCTCATTAAAGTTCTTTGAACTCTCAGATGAAAGAAGTGAGTAATAAATGTGGACCCTGAAACGAAAAGAAGAATGAGGTGTCCTCATTCTGCAAGGAAAATGAGCTTAACCTCATCATTAATCAACACCAAAAAGCCAGGAATAAAAGCTAAGCCACCAAGACATAATCAATCTGTTAGATGCTACTTGGCAGATGCACTGAAAAACAGCAACAGAAGAGACCCAAAGAAATGTAATCTTAATCTTTATTTTTCAATGGGCATCTTAAGAAGAATTTTTTCCCGTTTTCTATTCCCTACTCTAATGCCCAGAGAACAGAAACTCTAATTACTGCTGCATGCTGAAGGCTGGCCAGTAATTATATATCTTTATCTTCATTAGATGCCTGAGAACAAGGCTGGGTCTGAAGCAGAGCAGGTAAACTGCAAACCCCAGACACATTTTCAATTAAGAGCTCACTTCAAACTGGCAACTCCTTTCAGCTCTGCAGAAACTGGGAGCAGCTGCAGGAGCCCAGCACAGCCTGGAGTGAGTGGGGCTGTCACTGAGTGCAGAATTAATGCTGTTTGTGGGGACAGCACCCAACACTCAGCACTGACTGACTGGGGTATCCATGTCCTTGCAGCAATGGCCACAACTCCAGAAAGAAAACCTGATTTTTTACATGTCTTCCAAATGATGTATTTGCTTTCAAAATGTATTTTTTTCCAATTAAAAAAAAAAAAAAAAAACAAAACAAAAAAACCCCATTCAATAGGAGATGAGTGAGCTAGTAAGGACTTAGTCCATTAAATCCCACAACCATTTTCCTTCTGTTTTTAAATATAAATTAAGTTCCAACAATTCTCTATATCTGGAAGATTTACCAGATCCAAAAGAGCTTCATAGAAGGAAAAAAAAAAAAATCCAAACCCCAAAGGTTCCTAATGGTACAGCCAGAAAGACACATTTAATCAGGAAACACCCATATGGTGGTGGGACAGAAAATGGTGATTTTGTGTTTGGCTTGTTGCTCCACTGAAGCAAGCTACAGAGCAATAACAGCAATAATAAATCTTGGTGTTCCAGCAGGAGGAAAAGGAAAGAACCTGTTCCATCAGAGAACAGCCCTGCCCTGCAGATCCTACCTTAATGACATCTTCATCTGACGAGCTGCACTCCACTGACTCCACAAGATCTGTCACAGTCCCATCATCTTCCACAGAAACCACCCTGACAGGCACAGCCACTGTTTTCCCAGTGAGAACAGCTGTGTTCAGGATCTCTGCTTCCTAAGGGAAAAGGAAACAAAAGGCCATTTCAGACATGTATAAATATATTGCTGTTAATTCATTAGTGCCACCTGGGTTCAGCTTGAATTCCTCATGGCTATGGCAAGAGCTGCTCCTGTGTGCAGTCACAGTTCTGGAGTGTTTTCAGTGCTGGTATCTCTTCCCCACACCTCTTGTTTCACCTTTTAGAGAGGTTTGTGCAAACCCTCTCTCTGACAGAGGGATGCTGAAATTTCCTGGGCTCTTCAAGCAGAGCCACTGCACAGCACATTCCTCCTGTTTGATTCACCACTTGTGCAGAGTGCTGGTTACCTGAGGAGCATCAGACTGGGCAGAGCTCTCTGGCACTGGTGTCACCTCACAGAATCCCTGATTTCTGCCAGGACACTGAGCACAAACACTGCCTGAGTCCTCCCACCCTGCCTGCAAACCCTGCTTGTTTTTGGGAAGGTCTCTGAGCTCCCACAGCTGTGCCTGGAGCTGGGACCATCCTGCAGAACAAAAGGCTCTTGATTCCACCTGGCTCTTGTGCAATAAAGGCTCCCAAAGCCCCCCAGGTGCTAAATTCTCATTATCTAAAAGCTCCCACTATGAGCTCTGAGACTGACCTGATTTTCCTCCTGCAAGACAAGAAAGTGGGAGGTTGGAACCAAGGCACCAGAGATGATGACTGCTCCTTCTGCCTCTTGAGCTGAAGGGGAGAAGCTGAGATTTTTCTCTTCTAAAGTGTTCACAGCAAAAAGAGCTTTTCCTCTTACTTAAAGAAACAGGCACACTTTATTCAGACTCCAAGCAATATTTAAAGAAAGAAAAAAACTCTCCTGGTCACTTGGCAGCTGCTTTGCTAAGGTTGCCCCATCCTCAGTGTGATCTTCAGGGAAGGCAGAAAGAGGATTTCACAAAAAGAGAACTTGAGAAGAAAATCCTCTTCCTCCTCCAGCACAAAAGCCCTTCAGAAATTTTGAAATTATAATTCAACAAAATCTGCCTGTACAGTCAGGTCTGTGGAGCACACACTGCTCTCAGGGCAGAACATATTGCCAGGCAATGGAGCTCTCACATTTGCAATTAATTTTCCTGGTTCTTTGTTTTTTTCCCCCATCTGGGCTCTGCACCCAAGTTACTCAGAACTTTTTGCTGCTCCACAGAGCTGCAAACAGAGCAGCCTGGCAGAGGCAGTGCTGCAATTCCAGGATCAGGTGCTGCTTGGTGGTTTTGTCAGCATTTGGGAATAAATCTCATTTCACTGGGTTTTGGGGGTCACAGCTGCTCACACCTGCTCTGAGCTGCTCCCAAGCAGCAGCAGCTCCTCCCTCCCCTGCCCCATCAGTGTGACCCTCACAATTATTTTCTACAGCAAAGGGAACTTCAATAAGCAAGCCTTTGAAACAGTGTGATTAATGAGCTCTGCTTACCAAAGGCAAATGTAATTTCCCCTGGTAAGAGCCAGCAAGTGAGAATGATTCTCAAAAGCTCCATGAATTTCTTTTGAGTCTCTGAGTTTCCCAGTTATCCTGAATATTCTGAGCATGGAGTGCATCCCAATCCAGCTGTTCCTGCCTCTGGATGGGGATGCTGCAGCTCCACTGCTCTCCTGCACATCTGGAATTTGGGCAGCTCTGTGCCCACTGCCAATAGCTCAAGGACTCCAGGATATTTTTTTTTAGGTTTGCAGCTCACCCCAAACAGGGAGGAACAAGAGCTGTGACACCACCTCCCCCAGCAGGGCACACTGAAATGCTCTCAGGTGCTGGTGGCTGAACATTCCCCAGGTGAAAATCCCTTCACTTTGAGGAACATGATGCCTATTTAGCTCCACTGAGATTTATAGTTCAGAGCTCAGCATGTAAGAGCTATAAATTGAAATATTTACTAATTTAAAACTGTTGCTTTTTGCTGCTTGAGTGAAAAAGGGATCTCCTGAAGAAATATTATGTTCTCTATCTGCAATAACACAGATTACAGGAGATAAGATGCCAGGACACTTCAGTTATGTTTTTTCAAAGCTACAGCCAAAAAGTCACTGCCAGAAGTTGATTCCCTCAGCAGCTATTAAAAAGATGCTGAACTTTAACTATTAGCACAGCAAATCTTTGTAATTCACTGACACTGAGCCCCTCCAATAATAACATGAAATAATCAGAGAAAAATATGTTTCTTCATGTACTAGAAATGGAAGACCAGGTAATCTTTATTCTGAAATTGCTACCATGGTAAATAAATAGTAATACTTTAAAGAAAATGCTGGAGTGAGAGTTCTTTGCTTGCTGAAGAGATTCATATTAAATAACTGAGCATATTAAGCCCTCCAGCAGAAACATATTCAGAAGATGTACACAGTAAGCATCAATTTAAGTTGAAGTGCAGAAGTGAATACCTATTAGGTTTTTTTCAATTTTAATAGGCAGCTTCCCTGAAATTTAATTTCCCTTCAGACATCTTTTGCCTTATATTTCCTAGGGTGAAAAAAAGGGACTTTAACAATATCTTTATAAATTGTTCTGAATTTCTGCTCCTGCCCCCAGTGATCAGTGCAGACACAGATTTCCTGGTGTTTGTGTGTATATGTATATACAGAACTTTGGAAAAAACTCACTGCCTTAACTAACCCACTGCTGCTGTTCCCTTGAAGTGAAGTTCACCATTCCCACACCCCAATCCACAGGGAAAAGGAGATTAAACCCCCCATGACTCTGTAATTCCTGCTCTAGAAGCACAGCAGATCTCCAGGGGCATTCTTCATTAGAGCAGTCAATACATCTTTGCAGGCTAAAGATCTCATTTCAAAAATCAAGAAAAAGGGGGAAAAAAAGGGAAAAAATCAAGAGTGTTCCTCTTGGGTTTCAGGAGGTATTTTGGCTTTGGGGTTCTGCACAGGAAGAGAATAAACAGATCCCTGAAATCTCCTCAAGTCCAGAGCACACCACAATCAAGACTGAACAGAAAATCCCTCCCATTTGCCATTCCTCAACATTCTCTATTTTCTTTTTTTCCATGTATTTTCTATTAATCAGCATGTAGAACATTAACCCAGGGTCCCACCTTGAATCTTTTCATTGTTTAGCTAAAAGAATCCCAGATTTGCCTCCTGTGCAGCCAGCAGCATCTTCCCCATATCACACAATCCATGCTCCAGTCATGCATAACTAATTTCAAATCTTATTTGGCATCAAGTCTCAGAATTAAGGAGCTAAGTGACAGCTGTTTAATTAACTCCTTAAGCTGATTAGAAAGCATTACAGAAATCCCCCCAAGGAAGAGTTTATAACTGTCAAGAGAGCCTAAGGCCATGTTAATGCTTCTGTTTAAATTTAGTAAGCTTCTAAACCAATAAAGTCCCAATGCCTGACATGCTCATGGATGTGGTCAAACTCAGCTTTTTCCCTCCAAGGGCAGGAGACAAAACCAGTGGCAGAGCAGGGATTTGAGGAGTCAGGAAGCAGCAGCTGAACAAAAGAGCCACGAGCTGCATCTCCCCCAGGAGCTCGTGGTCCAGCCCTGGAATTTTTGGGATTAGTTCTGAGCTGGGGTGAAGCTGAGCTTGCACCTGAAGTGCAGAGTCATCTCCAGCCCCTGCAAGGAAAAAGGGTTTGTTTATCAGCTCTCAAAAAAACCTAAATCCACCTGTAATGATAAGATTGTGGCAGCTGAAATACAAGTTTTAGAAGCAGCTGGTGGGGGTTGATACAAGGTGCTGCAGAGGAAACCAGAATTGCTCCAAAGCAGATTTCCTGCAGTACATTATTGTCAGCTCTGAGCTTGCAAACAGCTTATAAATATAAATAAATAAATAAAATTAAAATATTTTTCAAATAGATTAAAAAAAAATATATAATATCTTTCTGATTTCCTTATTTCCCCTGTTGTTTCCAGATTCTTTAGGATGCACTGGAAAAATTATTGAAAAATCAGCTGCAATTCTTCTGTGTCCAAAGGAATAAAGGAGCAGCAGCCAGAAATAACCCAAATTAATTTGTGAGACCTTTAATATAAACAGAAGAGTTGAAAGTACAAGTTGAAATACTGCAAATATGAGAAATGATGGTGAAAGCTGAATGAGAAAATGTGAAAAGACTGACATGAACTTCAAGGTTAAATGTTTGGTGTAATGTGGGCACCTTTCATCATGCAGAATGAAACCTGAAGTCTTTGGGAATGGGAGAGAGGAGGGGGGATATGAGCAAATGAATCCCATTTCATTCAAGCCCTTGCTACTTAATCATTTCCCTTTTTGCTCAGAACAGGCAGGAGAGCTGCACGGTCAGATGTGCTGACACAGGGTTAAAAATGAACATTTCCTCTGGACAGATCCACCTGCTGACTCCCACTCTTCCTCACAGCTGCTGGAGAGGGGAAAATGGATTTTTTGAATGGTAAAATGTGATTGCAAACCACTGCTTAGAAAGGAGTGGGTGGCAGAATCAATGCTTGAATATATTTTTCATCCTTTCCTCCTCAGCCTGTGATTCCTTGAATAATTTTGATTCCATATGATGGGAGTGACACCTCCAGTCATCCTCTCCCTGCTCCTCACTGGGGCAGAACCAGTGGAGGGAGCAGATGTGGCAAGGACAAGCAGTGAAACAAAACCCCAAACACACACAGAGCCCAGCAATCACAATTTCCAGTCAAAAAACAGAGAATAGCCAATGGCTGGATTGTGCTGTAGGGAAAAAAAAAAACACTTGGGATAATCAGAGACTGTCTGCCACTGCTACTGTCACACACAAGGCAGCCAGGAAAAATATCTAATTACATTTAATCCCAGACTTAACTTTTGCAGAGCTTTAAGCAATTTTACATTCTTACTAACAAACTTTCATCTCGGTGTAGATAAAATCTCCCACTAAGGCTGGAGGAGGGGGTGGAGGAGAAGAGCTAAAGATGTGAGACAGTGCTGAGCACAGTAAATAGATAGAGGAGCAGCAAAAGGAGAGGCAGGTGCTACAAAGGAAAAGGGGCATCATTAGAGGATGACCAGCAGTGAGAGGTTTCTCATTACACAGCCTGTGATGCTCAGCAGAAGGCTCAAGAAGGAAAGAAATGCATCCCAGCAGGAAATGCAGGGGCTGCAGGCCAGGCTGGCAATGCCCTGGATTCTCTGGGTGTGCAGGGCACACAGGCAGTCCCAGCTGGGGGCACTGCCTGTGACTGCAGGATGCAACTCCACGTCTTTTAGTGATGAAAAAAGCCAGGAAATAAATCATCTCACTGCCAGGGAGAGAAAAACACATCTGACTGTGGTGTCCCTTCTCCTTGCCTCTGTCTGGCTCAGCTGGAATGGCTCAAAACAGGGAACTTGGATTTGTATTGTGTGTGCAGGGTGCAGCCCAGCTCAGAGCCAGCTAACAACAGGAACAGCTCCATTCTGTAAAACAGGGCAAAAACAACAGTTCCATTCTGTAAAACAGGCAAAAACAACAACAGGAACAGCTCCATTCTGTAGAACATGGCAAAAACAACAGGGAACAGCTCCATTCTGTAAAACAGGGCAAAAACAACAGGGAACAGCTCCATTCTGTAAAACATGGCAAAAACAACAGCTCCATTCTGTAGAACATGGCAAACCAACAACAGGAACAGCCCCATTCTGTAAAACATGGTAAAAACAACAGCTCCATTCTGTAAAACAGGCAAAAACAACAACAGGAGCAGTCCCATTCTGTAAAACAGGGCAAAAACAACAGGGAACAGCTCCATTCTGTAAAACAGGGCAAAACCAACAGGGAACAGCTCCATTCTGTAAAACATGGTAAAAACAACAGCTCCATTCTGTAAAACAGGCAAAACCAACAGGGAACAGCTCCATTCTGTAAAACAGGCAAAAACAACAACAGGAACAGCTCCATTGTATAAAACAGGCAAACACAACAAATGCAGAGCAAAGTCCAGGGGAGGGCTGTTTCCTCCTTTCTGGGGCTGTTTTTTACAGCTCTGCTCTGGCACCTCTGGATTTCAGGTGTCCAACAGTGACTTCACTGAGCAGCAGCTGATTTTAAACCAGGTTTCTGATTTTTGGGAGCAAACAGCACTGTGCAAACTGCAGAGCTCAGCTGGGATGGGCTGGGGTGGTACAGCAAGCCCTGGCAGCTTGGGAGGCAAACCCTCCCAGGGGAGCTCACTTTTCCTCCCTGCAGAGGCAATGTAAATTCAATTTGTCTCAGGTTTAACAGACAGAGTCCCTTTGATGTGTAACAGTCAGGAGCTGTGTTAGCATCCTTCTGGGGAGCTGTGCTGTGGTTCTGGGTGCTCTGCAGAGCTCCCCCCATCCCTGGGAGCTGTCATGCCCCTTCCCTGCTCATCACAGTCACACCCAGGAAGCCTCAGAGCTGTCAGGCTGTGGTTCTTCAGAGAAATTGCTAATTAATTCACAGGCCCCAAAGTGTAACTCCACCAAGCTGTTGTGCATCCTTGATTTCAGGCTCTAGACAGGCTGCTCGAGCTGATAATGACTCTTAAAAGCAAACAAACAAACAAACACATGTATTTGGGGAGGATTTCTTGGCTTTCCCCCAGCAGGCTGCCAGGCACCATCCCAGAAGGACAGGCTGATCCTCCCAGGGCTGGAACCTGCCTGAGCTTCAGGAGATCTCTGGGTCTGATCACAGGGCAGGGCTGGGGAGGCTGTCAGTAATTTGTGCCAAACGAGCCAAAGCCCATCAGGATTTAACACAGGGTCACAGGAGGGATCCCAGCCCTCATGCAGGGGTTTGGGAGCTCTGCAGGGGCAGACTATGGGATGTGATGTTGGCATTTCCAGGGACAAAAGGAAATCTCTGGGATGTCACTTCAAAGCAAGGATGCCAACTAGACTCTGGCAATGCAGTTTAAGAGAATAAATATTTGGTGGGATGTGCAGCAGAGCCAGCATGGCAGGGATCAGACTGGCTGAAACAGCTCTGCTTTCACAGAGGGAAGCATCAAAAACCCCCAAACAAATCACCAGCCTTGTTTAATATGGTTTTTTTTAATATTCTGTTTCTTTCACAGCTGGGTGCTGTCATTCCCAGGCTGCACATGAATCCTTCCCCTCTCCCTCCCTGTGCTGGCCCATGGGCTCTGTGGTTAAAGGGAATAAAAACCACAGACATGGCTGGGAATTGCCCATGGGCCAAGCACCTCAGAGCAGCCCTTGGGACACAGAAATCCCCAGCAGAGGAATTTGGCAGGGGGATGTCTGAGCAATGTAGGACATGCAGCAAATGCTGCTCTGGGTGCTGGGACCCTCCCTGCTCCCACACTCCATCCATTATCCATCCATATCCATCATTATCCATCCATATCCATCATTATCCATCCATATCCATCCTCACCTCCCACAGGATCACATGTGGGATGGAGCCTGTGCACAGAGCAGAGCAGGGGGTGCTGCAGATCAGGAACTCACAGTCAGTGATCACAGAGCTGCAGAAGCTTTGCTGCATTCTGCATTTCACAGGTGACAGAGGTGTGAGTGATGGGTGTGTGTGTCACTGGCAAAGGCTTCCCCAGACCCTGACTTGTGAGAATCAGACCCCATCAGAGCCCTCTGAGACATGCAGAAGAGCTGGAACAAAAGGAGATTTATTTTCTGAAGAAGATTTTCCTATTGTTTTACCATCAGACACGTTCTCACCTGAAAACAACTTTGGTGTAATCTCTCCATGTGAGCACACATCTGCTGAGCTCTGCCTGCCAGTGCTTCTCACAGCTTTGTACCTGGAAGCCCTGCTGTGAAACATTCCATTAATTCCATTTCCATCCCAGTTTCTCCCAGAGCTGCCCTGGTGGCTCAGTCTGCCCACCCTGCAGTTCCCTGGGGGTGTCCCCATGTCCAGCCACTGCCCCTGTGTCACCTGTGCCCCTCCCAGGCTGCTCCATCACCTCCTACAATTTTCCCAGCTTTTAATGTCTCTTCCACCAGCACATCCTTGCTGTTCCCATGCCACCTGCAGAGCAGGGTACTTCACAGCCCTCTTTAAAATTCAGCTCTGCCACAATGATTACAGGATGCTGCAGATCTCCAGCAGACTCCTTTGTTCTCTCCTCCCATTTCCCACAGCTTTGGTTTAACTCTGTGGGGTTAAGCAAGACCCATCAGTAAAGCAGGAAAATCAAGGTGCACACAGAACCATCAGGGTTGAAAGAGACCTCTGGGATCAAGAAATGGATTTATCAACACATTTATCGACCCTGCCTTGATTTCCCCATCGTTGTAGAGGTTGTGCTGCTGCTCCTGCAGCTTTCCAGAGGGGAAGATGAAGGGCAGTGAGTTATGAGCTGCCCATGCTCCCATCCCTGGGGCTCTGCCATCCCATTTCCCAGCTGCACCTGGAAAATCCTGACAGCAGCATCCACAATGTACCAAATGGGGTGGCAGGACAAGGAGAAAACAGCACTGACCATGAGAAAACAGCAGATGAGCAGGGATGGAATCTGCAAAAATGTGGCAATTACTGTAAACTCCCTTGGCAGAGCCACAGAGCAAGGACCAAACCAGTTTTTCACTTTTCTAAAGAGAGGGAAAAGGGCTGTAAGGAAAGGAGAACTCGTGTTCTGCAGGTCACTGTGCAGAGGAGAAGTGACTAAACTGCCTGCTCCAAAATTCCCTTCCAGACTGGCCTGGCAGTTTGTGCAGCACATTCATATTTAGGAATGTCAGGCAAGAAGCAGCCTGAGCTAAATTGGGACCATCACAGGGCCCTGGAAATCTGCCTGCAGCCCAGCAATTCATTGATGAGAAGGGCTGCAATGAGCTCCTGAGCCAAGCTTTAAACAGAAACACACAAACAAACACAGGGGACATTCAGGAAAAAGATGCTGTGCCAGCTCCCATATGGCAAATGGGGCCAAAGTCTGCTCTGAGACATGTGAGCATGACCTGTGTGAGGACAGCCTGGTGGCCAGGGCAGAATCTGGGGCACAGCACATCCTCAGCAAAATCCCTGGACAAGGATGGACAAGGAGGGTCCTGCTGCACTGGGATAGACCCAGCACCCTCTGCTGAGAGGGGCTGCACACCCTGGCTCTGGGCACAAAAACCATTTATCATTTATTGCTTTGGTTCTAACACTGCCATCCTTGCAGCTGAGAGCCAAAACCTTCAGCTCTTTGCATTTGGTCTGGGGAAGAAAATTATTTTTAATTTTAATAGAACATAAAGTTTTATTTCTAGCAGCCTCCCTAGTTACAGATTCCATGTGCAGAGAGGTGTTTTTGTGCTGGGCTCCAGTGGCACTGCTTACAGAACTTTTCCTCTGTGATTAGCCTGTGACAAGTGCCAGGATTTAAATGGGTGCAACTTTGCTGATTTTGCAGATATGCCAAGGAAGTGACCCCTACATCTGCCACAGAAAAAGGCTGTGGTAAAGGGCAGGATCAGAATCTGAATGGAGATAAAACATTTCTAGGTCTAGAAGTAGGCTGAGAAAGAAAGCAGTGAGCCTGCAAGCTCTGCTTTGATCATTTAGCTTTTACAGATTTGTGACAAATTGTTTTTTCTGCATGAATCTGAACTGATACAGATTTACATGAGTAGTTAAAAAGTAATGCCAATTGGGAAATAAAATCCCTAACAGCACAGAAAAGCAATAAACTTAAGAAGCAGTTAGACAAACAGAAGAATGCTTTACAATAGGAAAAAAAACATTAATAACAGAGAAAAAGAGAGGTTGGACAGTTGTAAAGCTGGTTGTGGCAGGCTGAAAGCAGGGAATCCAAAAAGCCATTTGAAAAAAGACATGAAGAATCTTGTAATAATATCCTGGGGAACATGCTTGCTTTGCATTCACTGCCTCTAAGACCATATTGTGTGTTCTGTGCCTGTTGTTTAATGCCTAATCCTTCTGGTAGAGAACTTGTGCTGGTATCAGCCCAGTGTCCTCAAGGAAATAAACCTGGACTTGACATGAAATTACATATTTTTGTACCCAGAACATTTGAAGTGTTTTTCCACTCTGGTGTATAACAATAATTCTTCTGATGTCAGTGCAAGAGCACCAGTTTCATTTGCTTCTTCTCACCTTAAATGTGAGAACACCCCTAAGAATCCAGCCCTGTGCTCAGAACAATTCACTGCCTGATGAAGCTCTGACCTGACCAGCTGCAGGCTGCACCACTCACCTGAAAAATAAATAAATAACTGCTGATAACCTGATAAATAAATAACTGCAGCTGCAGGGGAGGCTGTCCAAGGCCAGAGCAGCAAGGACTGGGGCTCATCCTGGCTCAGCTCCTCCCTGCCCTGACACCAAACCTGACGGCCAAGAGCTCACCTGCCCTCCCAAAAGCTGAAACAAACCCAGCTGGAACTGCCTCAAGGTCTTCTGGGTTTGTTTTTTGGAAATTCTAGAAGTTAAGAAATACTTATGGAAGGGAATGGGTTCTGTCCAGGTGATTAACAGCTGTGAAGGAAGGGGAAGGTGAAGAGCTTTTTTCTGAGAGTAGATAAAGCACCTGATGTGATCAATAAGTGCCTCAGACGTGGTTTTGGTGTTCCCATTTGCCTCCCAGCCTGCCCAGCCCCAGCCCAGCTGTAAATAGAGGATTTTAGCCCAGCTGAATGAGTATAAAGGATAAATGGCTGCAGGGGCTCAGCACTGCTGTGACAAGCTGGTTATTGGGTTAGAAAGGCAGGCTAAAGCCTTCAGGTGACAATAATAGATGTTCCTTCTTCAAGGCACTGCCAGACACGTTGGATCAACATAATCTGACTTTTGCTTTTATTTGGTCAGGTTTTGCTGTTGGTTCAGAATTTACTGCAAGCTCCAGGCCCTGCAGCCAAAATCCACCCACAGCTCCTGACCTACCTTGGCAAAGGACAGCTTTGCTCAAAAGCCTCTTTTCCAAAATCAGTCCTGTCCAACCTGTGCTTGCTCTGGCTGCAGTCAGACCCAGTTTGAGCTGAGCTGGTCACTCACAGCAGAGGGTGACAAAAATCTCCCCATCAATCAGAGCTGGTTTTCTCTTTCCACTTCAAGAATTCCACCATCAACTCCCTCATCACCAAAAACAAATAATCCCTTCTGATTTCCTTTTCTAGCCTGCTTGAATTATTTCCTGTGCATGTCCAGGACAACTGAGAAGGGCCCCATGGGGCCAAAAAGGTGAGGCAGGAAAGAAAAGATGAGTGAGAGACCTACAAGAGGAATTCCCAGGAGGATCAATGGTCCAAGAGCAGAAATCCAGAGTCTTCCATCACAAGTGGAAAGGGAAAATACCAGCTGGCTGGGCTCAAAACAAAGACTGAGAATTTCCAAATAGTGTAACTGCATCAGGAAATCCACGGCTGCAGAAAACAGTGATGTTTATATGGACTGACTCCCCTGCAATTGAAGGGAAAGCAAAGTAATTAAAGGAGGGAAGAGGTGGATCCCAGCCCTAGATCACAGGGCTGGAATGCAGCTGCTGGAGAAATGCAGAACAATCCCCAGCCCAGCCAGGGGGATTCTCTGCACAATCACCCTCTGTTTCCTGGAAAAGGAGAATTCAAGCTCCTTCCCACTGAATTGTTCCTCTGCTGCAGGGACCCAGCTTGAAGAATTGTACTGGTTAATGGAATGGATTTTGGCATTAGTAGAAAATATAAGCCCTCAATATCAAATATTAAATTATTCCTGATTAATTCTTTTACGGGCTCGGACTTGCAACTGATTTAATACTCCTGGATAATTACTTCTGTTATAACTCTGCCTTTGATTTTTAATTAACCATACAAAGTTTCTCATTCAAATCTAATATTACCTTTGTTAACAATGTCAACTCTCTGTTTAGAGATTCTGCTCACATTAAACTCTATGCTGAGAAATTAAAATCTGCTTTTCCACAACTGTGTGAACAGATTCTGTACGAGGCTTATTTATTCTACATAATTATCTAGGAAAATATTGTTTCTGGTATCCTGAGCACTGCTGTCTGCCAAGTAACCCCTCTGTGGTACCAGCACTGCTCTCTCTTTTTTTTTGCTCACCTAAATTCTTTCTTACAGATGTAATTAAGTGAATTTACACCATGAAAATTCAATACAAGTGAGCTGGCAGGGAATTGCCTGCTGAGCAATTGAAATCCAGAGTCTGGGTCTGAGTTTGGGTGTCACACCTGAACCATGCACATCAGAACCTGCTCCTTGCTTTGGAATGTCAGGGTTTCTGCTTTAACTGCCCTGGGATTAGATTCACATTCACCCACAGACTGAGGTTTGTGTCAGTCTTTCAAAGGTTTTTTGGCAGCTTCACTGGGCTCAGAGACACAACCTGCTGCTGGTGTGTGGCCTAATGGAAATCATTGCTGAAGCTGCCTATAATCAAAATAAATGCTTTGTTTTTTCACTGCCTAACATTTTTTACAAAGGTTATTCCTTGTAAAAAGGAGAATACATTTCTTACATTAAACACCTTTGGTTTTGGGGAGGACAAATTCAGGCTTTGCTATTCCCAGTCATGTCCTGGCATTTTTTCAGTCCATTCTGCAGTTTGTGACCCAGGGCAGCAATTCCCAGGTGTGAGCCAAGGACTCAGAGAGGGAGGAGAGCTGGAATATGGACACTGACTCCTGCCCTGACTGAGCTGCTCTGTGCTCAGCAAAGGTCACAATCCTCCAGCCTGCAGGGTTTGGGGCAAGAGGGATGCAATGCACTCACTGCTGTGATGAGGCACACGTTTAAAATATAAATATATAGATATATGTATTAAAAACTAAGTGTGTGAGTGCTGCTGACTGCCAATTCTCACAAATGCTAAAGATTTCTGAGAACCTCCAAAGGTCTGCCAGGATTTCTAGATATTTTAAAGCTTTCAGCTGTTTTCCATTAGGGTTCTCAGAGCTCAACTGAGAATCAAAGCTTTGCAGAGAAACATGAAAAATGCAAACACAGGGATGGAGCAAGGGACTGAGATCAGGGAGCTCAGGCTGTGCCCTGGCTCTGCCCAGCCACTGAGTTACCCCTGCCTGCAGCCCAGAGAAAAGGATGCTACAGCTTATTCCATGGTTCAAATCAAGAAAATGGAGTCTAAGAAAATAATTATGTTGTGCTTGAGGAAATATGGAAATGACCATGAGCTGTTGCATTTAACAGACTTTTTGAAATTAAATTATTTGTATTCAAGTATGTGCAAAACCAATGATCATTTTTGGTTTTGATCAGCTCAACCTGTTCTTTGGGGAAATTAATTTGATGCTCTGGGTATAAACACTGTTTCCAAATGCTCACTGTGAAGCAATGTTTTCCTCCTGCTCTCCTTAGCACCAAAGCAATTTTCAAAGCATTCCCATTGATAACACAAACAAAACAGAGGAACCATTTCATGAGGAGGAACCAGAAACTGCAGTCAGAGAATACTTAAAACCCAGTTTAATCCATATTCATCAGCAGGCCACAGAGCAGGAACAGAGAGCTGTGAGTGCTGGGGCTGCAGGAGGGCACAGAGCAGCACATCTGGAATAAACTGACACCATCCATCCCTAATTGAACATCTGGAGTGTCCCAGCCCTGTGAGACCCTGGGGCAGAGCTGCTCAAACCAGGGGATGGAGGGGATGGAACCCTCACTTGTGACAAACCAGAATCTGCAAATTTGATATCCCTGCTGGGAAAAGGAGAAATGGGAGCCAGGGAGGGATGGAGGGAGAAAAGGAGGGATGGAGGGGAGAGAAAAGGAGGGATGGAGGGGAGAGAAAAGGAGGGATGGAGGGGAGAGAAAAGGAGGGATGGAGGGGAGAGAAAAGGAGGGATGGAGGGAGACAAGGGGGGATGGAGGGAGACAAGGGGGGATGGAGGGGAGAGAAAAGGAGGGATGGAGGGAGACAAGGGGGGATGGAGGGAGACAAGGAGGGATGGAGGGAGACAAGGAGGGATGGAGGGAGACAGGGAGGGATGGAGGGAGACAGGGAGGGATGGAGGGAGACAAGGAGGGATGTATGAGCTCTCCATCCCTTGAGCCAGCACAGGGTGAAGATCTCTGCCAGGCTCACTTTTCTCCTCAGCTTTGCTCTGTGGGTCTGAGCCAGCAGCAGGATGAGATTCCTGACTGGGGTGCACTAAACCTTTAGTGAAGAACTGGAGCAGACACCCAAGAGCTGAGACATCCTCTCAAGGTTCACCACCAGCCCAGCTGTGTCCATCCCACAGCAGCTCCAGCTGGAGGCTCTGAGGGGCTGAAAGAGGGAAAAGGGGCCAGGCAGGTCCTGTCCATCTCTGATCTTCAGAAAAGCAGAGTGGGATTGGAACTTCTGCTTTCCCTGTGTACCACAGAACTTCATTTCCTTCCCAGCTGGTCTCTAATGCCCAGAATTAGCAATATCAATATCCTCATTCATTTTCTTTCCATTCCTTCTGTAATTGCTTGGGGATATTAAGTGCTGCCAATATTGGGGTCATTATTAATCCCGGGAAAAATGTGCATTGGAAGGCCACAAACCTTGATTCTTGCCTTGTTACCATAGTTACACCTGACCAGGAGGTGACACCTGAACTCTGCCTTCAGGCTCTAAGTAAGTGATGAAGAACTAAAGAATCTCAGAAAATGGAATGGCAGCGTTTGAAGAAGAAAAGGTCAAGCACACTCATGGGAAAAAACTTAAAAATTTAAGCTCACACTATTAATTTCTATAAACAACTTGTTATCACCCTGCCTACACAGATCTGATGAGATTATTCTTGCCAGCTCTTGATCATGATACTGTGCAACTGCATATTGAAAAGTTCTGCCTTTGATCACAGGGAGCACAGCTATCACAGATAATGTACACACTGCACACCCACTAATCTTATTCTGATTTTTCCTGGGAAATGAGCAGCTCTGAAACATGCATCTCGAGTCAGGGAACTTCCACCAGCCCAGAACGAGCAGAAAACAGGCATTAATTTGAAATCGTTCAAATCTGACAAAATGATTGATGCCAACACTCACAGCCCCGGATTTCTCCATCTGTCAAAATGCAATTCCAGCGGTTCCAGATGTGCAGCTGCTGGGCCTGAGCAGAGTTGCTGCCCAGAGTTCTGTGAGCAGGGAGCAGTGCTGTGCTGAGCTGTGCTGTGCTAGCAAAGCTGCTCCTGTGCTGAGGGGAGAGGATGAGGATGAGGAGAGCAGCCACCCACACTGGGAATCACTTCCCTGCTTTCACTGACATGACACTAAAGCCCCAGGGATGTGTTTAGTGACAAAACACACCACATCTGTGCTGGGGGTTTTTACAGCTGCTGGAGAAGGTGCTGAGACAGGCAAAGGCTTTTTTTTCCTTTTCCCCTTTGTGTGTCACAGCTGAATTAAAGCAGTGTCAACTGGAGCAGGGTCAGATCAGCCTGAGCCCAGCAGTGCCTGTCACACAGTCCCCACTCTCCTTGAGGTGTGACATATGTCACTTCACTGCTGTCACTGAGGGTTTCATGCTAGGCTAGATGTGAATTTTAGAAAAAATAAAAATAAAAAAAGAAACTCTGCAGTCATACATGTCCTGTCAGATTTATTCTTGCCATGGAGAAGATGACCAGCCTCTGAAAGAAAGGCTCAAAAAATCATTGTTCAGGAGATGGACACACCTGGCTTATTCTGTGATTGAAGGACAGTTTGTTGTTTTGGGGTTTGTTTTGATTAAAGCTAAATAAAACCAAATAATGTATCAGAAAATCATGAATCTTTTCACCTATTGCTACCCTTCCTTTGGATGTTCAAAATCTCTTTGACTTCTTTCCTCCTCAAACCACGCTCCTGGGAGTGGCTGAGTGTGTCTCAGTCTCTCAGTTTAGAATTTTAACAGTGAAAAAGCTGAGCAGGAGGAACTTGCTCCAGCCCCAGATAAATCAGGCTGGCAGCCACGTGGCCCCAGTAATTCCAGAATTCTCCCTGTGCACTGGAGGGTGTCAGATCTGCATCCTGGAAAGTTTATATATCCCACAAAGTTTGCATTCTGCACAGATCCACGTTCCATGGTGAAGCAGATCTTTTACAGCACAGCTAGTGAGGCAAACCTGGTGCCATGAATCTGAAAAGCCAAGCTGTCAATCCAGAGCCAGCGTGCTCATTTTCCTGAACAGCTCTCAAGGACATTTACCATAAATCTCTGAAAGGAGAGCTACTTACAGGTCTGGGATTTATAGAAAGTGCTGCCTATTTGTGCTCTGTCTTCTGTCAATAGCATTAAGATTTGCAGTTTGCACTGAATTATCCAATGACCTAAATCCTAGCAAGCTATCAAAATCTGTTTCCCAGATAAAGTCTGCTGGAGTTTGATGCATTTATCAGTGCCAGACACACAGCTCTGCTTACAAGCAGAAGATTTCCCAAGTCTTCTTCAGCAGCAGACAAAAGGGAGGTACAAATGAACTATTCACTCCAACGGTTTAAAATAATTATCACCCATTGGAAACTGAGTGATACAATTGTGATTTCACCCAAACTGCTGCCCATAATGAGGCACTGTTTATTGAGATCTTGTGCTGACAGCTCCAGAATGATTTATTGTTCTCCCATTATGCTAAATACCTGGGCTAGATCCTGCCCAAATCCAAAATACAATCCCTTGCCATTCAGCTATGGGGGGACAGGGACATTCCTCTGTCCCACTTCTCTCCAGCACCACAGGGGTTGGGGACAAGGAAACAGAAAAAACTTATAAATATGAGTGCTAAGAGAAAAATTCTGAAACCAGAAGTGAAATAGAAATAATAGCAGTTTTTGATTGTGGGGCTGAGAGTAACCATGTGAAGGTTTGAGGGCTCTGCCTTTGTTCAGGTAATGCCAAATGCCACAAATACCAAAGAGCCAGCAGACATCCTGCTCCAAGTCTGGCAGGAAAGGTTTAGAGATAAGGTTTAGAGATAAGAAATCCATAAAACATGGTAATGTAGTGATTCCTATAGGATGAATGCAAATATTAGGAAATCAGTATGTTGTAGTAGATTGGTTAATGGAAATTAGAATATTCAACATGGAAGAATACTTATTGTATTGTATTGTATTTTTACTCTCTATGCTCTATTCTCTCTTATTCTCTTTTACACTCTTTCCCTCATATACCCAACCCTAACAATAAATTACAGGACAGACTCAGGAGCTCTCTATATTCTGGTTTTGAAGTTTGTAATTTATTATTAGGGTGTGGGTATATGAGGGAGAGAGTGTAGGAGAGAATAAGAGAGTAGAGAGAATAGAGCATAGAGAGTAAAAAGGATAAGAGAACAGAGAGAGAGATTTCCCATTTACAATACAATAAGTATTCTTCCATGTTGAATATTCTAATTTCCATTAACCAATCTGCTACAACATACTAATTGCCTAATATTTGCATGCAACCTATAGGAATCACTATATTACCATGTTTTATGGATTTCTTATCTCTAAACCTTTCCTGCCAGACTTGGAGCAGGATGTCTGCTGGCTCTTTGGTATTTGTGGCATTTGGCATTACCTGAACAAAGGCAGAGCCCTCAAACAGACACAGCAAACTCCACTCTCAGCCTCTGACAGCAGCACTGAAGGCTGGGGCTGCTCTGGGAGATCACAGAGCAAAGCTGCAAGACAGAAAAACATCCCTCTCTTATCCACCTCAGGGAAAAACTGTCCACCAGGAGGAAAAAAAAAAACCACTGAAAAAATCCTACAGTGAGAATTGAAGTTTTTTAAGAGCCTGTGAGAGATTGTGAACAGCTTTTGGAGCTTTCTGAACTCTGAAGTCTGCCTTAAGCCAGGTTTATGTTGCATAAACACTTGCTTTCAGATTTATTATGATGATGAAAGCTACAACATGAGCATAATAAATGACTGTGGTATTAAAGCACATTTTACAGCATCATCCTGAGTGCTGCTTCCCTTAATGCTCTGCTTACATGCCATGGAGGGATTTGCTCTGGGACTGCATTAGGATGGAGGGATGGAGCTCATAGGACAGCCCAGGACAATTCTTCCTCTTATCTCTGAACAATTCTTAATATCCCCAAATCTGAGATTTGGAATGCAGGTGTCAGTGCTGGCTTGCTCAGTGGGAAGGGGGTTAGAATTTGAGGCAATCTGTACATATATATATATATATATATAAATAAATAAAGATTGTCTCATGTTTGGACCAGTGCAGAAGAAAAGGTGTCCTTACAGGGGGAAAGAAATGAATAAATTGGAGCTTGGCCTGGCAGCAGAGCTCAAACTGTGCTGAGATGGATCCTCCCAGCCCTGGCTGCCAGGTAATGCAGGGATTGTGTTTTGTATTCAAGCTGCAGATTAAATGAGCTGTCTAAAATCACTGTGACCCTGCATGTTTACTGGGAAAAAAATAAATTCAAACTTCAGCTTGAAGGACTGCTCCAAAATAATTAATTCTCTGGAAAGTTCTAGGCAGAATTTTGGTGTCCAAAGGTAATAAATTTCTTTTCATTCTCATTGTCTCCTGGGGTTAGGGTTTTTTTTTTTGTTGGTTTGGTTTTTGTTTTTTTTCCTAATAGGAAAAGAAAATGCAGACTTCCAGGAATACAGTTCTGAAATTGTGCAAGATATCCATAATTTCACTAATAATTCACCCCATCAGGTAACAGAGACTGAGGCAGCAGAGCTCTTGTAACAAATGACTTCTGGCTCCCAGTTAGTAAATGTTGCTGCCAGTTTCCCTCTGCTCCTCCCCACAGTTAATCCACCTCTGATTGCTGAAATGTTCCCTATAGACAGACAGATTGTTTGGGTTAACTTACAGCATTTACATTCGTTTTTCATTTGTGACTGTTTCAATTAGCAGTGCCATCTATTTCTGAAAGCTTTTTACTTTTAAATAATTAGGGTTTACCCAAGAGGTTAGCACATAAAAAAAAAAAAAAAAAAAAAAAAAAAAAAAAAGTATTTGAAATGCTAATCCACCACCTCAGACAGAACTGTTCCAGCAAGTTTAAAATCCTGTTGCTTGTTAACTGTACCAAAGGACAGGGTGGATTCCATGCAGTGGAAATTCTGGGATAGCTGGGACTGGGCACAGGGATTTAATGAGCACAGTAATGGGCTGAGCATCCCTGCAGAGACCAGACCTAACACACACAGACATAAATATATTTATATTTATATTTATATTTATATTTATATTTATATTTATATTTATATTTATATTTATATTTATATTTATATTTATATTTATATTTATATTTATATTTATATTTAATGCCACAGCAATTGGATTTCTTTTGGAACACATTCCTTTTTTCTAACTACATTCAAATCCAGAAAAGAGGAAGAAATCTCTTGCTTTGGGTGCAAACCATTCCTCATCTCTGGATTTTCTGCTTTTGCTCTTTTTCTTCTCATATTTGATGCACTTGGACCTAAATCATTAGAACACATGCTCAGCCTGAAGAGCTGGGAACACTGAAACTGTGCTGAAATTGGGCAGCTGGTTACAGCATCACTTTGTGCCCAGTGGCTGCTCTGCCTTTTGCCAAAATGGAATTAGGAACCAGCTCCTGGCTCAGACTGGGATGGCAGCAGGGCTGTGGGTTCCCCCTCTCAGCTCCCAAAAAGCCACCAGGACACCCCTGGGAAAGGCTGGGCTGGGGAGAGGTGGAGACACAGCAGTGCCTGGAACTTTCCTGAACCTGAGGAAGTTTTCTTTCCACTCATAGGGAGCAGCCAGGGAGGTTCCATCTCCTGCACTGTTCCTGCAGAGCACAGGGGTTGGTGCCTGTCTCTGGGAGAGAAGGAGTTTATCAATAACTCTATTTTTTGGCAGTCAGGATTTATGTGTGATTGTTATTGGTTTTCTCTCCCTGCAAACAGGTGATGGATGGGGAACCACTCCTAAATTCAAAGGCATGTTGGAGGTTCATGAATACTGCTATCACCCATATTCTGCAGAACCTGGCTGCAAACTCTGCTCTTGGGTACCTAAACAATGACAAAAGCCTCCAGGTGCCTTTTTTCCATGGGACAAGAGAGATTCCTTGGTGGGGTGCCCTGTGCAGACCCAGCTCTGGGGAAGGGGAGGGCTCAGGACTCAGCTGCTCAAAACTGCTCAGCTTTTCACCTGGACACATCCAGCCTCTTTTAAAGGCTTGTTTGGCCAGAGGAAGAGTCTATGCTGCTGTCATCACTCAGAATTATCTGAGTTTATCTCCTCTGCACACCTGGCACACCTGCATCACTTGTTTTTACAGAGTTCCTCACAGCCACTTTGGAAAAGAGGGAGATTTCAGAGGGGCCACTCTGGTTTGGGAGGGGTCTGGGGGGTTCATGATGTGCCTGTGGCACATCTGGTCCAACAGCTGGCTCAGGGTGAGCTGAACACTGGCAGAGGCACTGTCAGAAATAATCAGTGATTCAAGAGAGATGAACTCACAGCATTTCCCAGAGCAGGGAATCATCCCAACAAAAGAAGGAAAAGAGGGGGTGAGGGGCCAGAGGGGCTGCAAGCAGGAGCTTTAGGATTAAAGTGGGCAAAGGAAAGCACAAACTAAATGTGGAGAAATGTTTCCTGCCAAAGCCCTGACTGTAAAACCCCAGTGAGAGCACAAAGCTCCCAGCTGTCTCACTCAGATATTTAAAAACACCCAGAACAGGAAAAATCACTGAAGGCTCTGACCCACTGCCTGTTTCTCAGGTGATTTTCCTCCAGGCTTGTAGAACACACCCCAAAATGTACAGCTGGACATTCTGCAGGGATGCAACAGGTGCTGAAAACTCAGCCACAACTGCACAGCTTTGAAGAGAAGCTGGTGGGAAGAGAGGCCACCCCAAAAAGGTGTTCTGGCCATTCACCTGTGCAGGATGCAAAGCTGGGTGAGCTCAGGAGCTGCTCTGTGCCCTCTGCCCTTCCCTCCCAGTGGAATGGGAGCCCATCCCTCACTCACCTGTGACTTCACCAAGGACACGCTGGAGTTGTCATCTGTGCTCACATCATTCCATTGCACTGCAAGCTAAGTGCCTTAATGTGCCCTGAATTAATTTTCTTGGTGTTAAAGTGCAAACTGGGCTAATAAAAGTGACACATTGACTTTTTCTGGGGAATGATGTTCAGCTTACGCAGAATGGCAGCATAAATGAAAATTAGCCTCAAGACAATGTTAATTACATTTTATCCATTAGTAGGAGGGTAATTGAGCCACTCATTTTCACTGCAAAGAAAACCCTTCTGGCTTCATAAAGGGAAACTATGTGTTTAATGTGCAAATTAAAGTCCAACAATGGAAAAACCCTCAATAGAAAGAAAACCAAGATGCAGGTAATGTATGTCCATATATTGCAATGACCATCTTGGACCTGATCTGTGTTCTTGCCCTCTTGCTGAGCTGGGAGAGACTGCAGAACGAGTGACAGAGCCCAGTCATCTGAAGAATCAGCCAGGAGTTACTGACATGGACATAAAATATCCTGAAAAACTTGATTTAACCAAGAAAACTACACTTATTGCTGATAGTGCTATTGGGACTAACACTGTTCATGAGCAGCAGTTGCAGAAAATGGTCCTTGCTGGTTCTAAAATCTCCCCACCCGTGTCTATTAGATCTGTACATGGCTGAAAAAATGACATTTGCTCATTCTTAGACAGAAAATCCCCCAGAGCACTGAAGGCACCTGGGCACATCTGAGCAATCCCAGGAAATCAGGGAGCACATTCTTTTTCAGGACTGTATCAACAAGTGTTCTGACACCTGTCAGCAGCTGCAGTCACCATCTGACTTTTGGGAAACACAGGATACATTAATAAAAGTATTTTTTTGTTTTCTGGACTGCTGGAAACACTTGGCTGTTTATTTATATTCCATGATATCCTATTGCCTTTGGACCTTCCATGGCTAAATAGCAAGATTTTCAGTTCTGTTATAGAAAATTCTTATTCCTCTTACCTCCAGCTCCTTTTCTGCATGCACATTATCCACCCTGGACCTCAGTGCACTGAGATGAAACATTTCTGTCTGGGATTTTCCAAAAGAAGAGCTGGGAGTTCTGGCAAGATGCAGTGAGATCAGAGTAAGGAGGAGAGCTGCAGGTAAAGTCATCAGCAGCTCGTGCCAGCAGGTTTATCAGTTTATCAGTTTATAGTTTATCAGTTTATCAATGCTCATCAGGACATCAAAAACACCAGGCAGAGGATTTCAGTGCCAGGTAAATACAGCACAGCAGCCAAAATCTGCACATGGCCACAGGCTGGGGAGAGTCTCTGGGATGCTGAGGGACAAGCCAGAGCTGAAATCAGCTTGTCACCTCTGAGGTCAATAAATCAGGGAAGTGCACCCAGGCCTGAAAGCTGCTTGTGCACAAAAGCCACAAGGAAATCCCACAAGTACCAAACCATTTTCATCAGCCAAATCAAGTGTAGGTGGAACAAGATTGAGTTGCAGATAATATTATGGATTATCTGCCCCCTGGGCTCAGTGGAATCCAGATCAGACCCTTGAACTTCCTGACCCCAGGAGCAGCATCTGGGCAGAGTCACAGTGAATTCAGGATTCCTGCTTCTACAAAAGCCAAAAATACATTCCCTTATTCAAAAATAATAATTTTAAAATCAGCCTTTATCATAATATTACTACGAGCATTGAAAAGGATTATCTTATTACAAAAATGAAATTACTTAAATTTACCCTCATTATTGTTTCCCAGGGGAAAAAAAGAGGCTTTTTTTATTTCATTGTGGATGAAGCTGCTATTTGCATTTAAATGAAGACATCTGAAGAAGAGGAGCTAGAAAGTTAGGGTGGTTTTTTTTTTTTCTTTTAGAATGAGATTTCATTTCAGCATTCTATAATGCAAACCCAACTCCACTTTCTGCTTCATTAAACAGTCTGTCACAAGCTGCTTTCCAAAAAACTGTCATGGGGAGTGAGACACTGATTATTCCCAGTTGAGGCTCTGTGAGGCAACAATGCAGTGCTGGTATCCCCTGAATTCCTGACTTCAGCAAACAAATGAGGGATTTCCATACTTGCTGTACAGCATGTTTGGGGTTTTTTTAATTGACTTATCAAAATTGACACACTTAAGCAATCTTCTTTCTTAATGCTCTGATAGAAACAGGCTTGTATCAATGAAATTGGGCAGTTCATAACTCATATGTGGAGAGATGGATGAGGTTTTTTATTCCCTTTTCTCTAAATACACCTGGATTAAACTAACAGGTGACAAATGCCTTTTTTTTCCTTGCCCCCTTTCCCCTCCTCACACTCCCTTTCCCCTTTAGATGTGACTCACAAGGAAATCTCTCACAAGCCAAGGTTGCATTAAAGGTTTTGTGCTTTGCAGACATTCAGGAAAATATTAAATCCTACAGGTTTAGTCCTAGAAACAGTAAATAAGCCAGCAAACCTGCAGACACTTTTGAAGGTTGGTCCATGTTTTCCTGTGGAAGGCCTCTAGCAAGAAATAATATAAATGACACTCCCACATGAAGAAAAATCACCAATTCACTCCTTTAAAGTCATTTTGAAGAACACTTGATGATCTTTTCTACACTGATACCAGGGCAGGAGAAGGGACGTGAACACTTGTGGAACAGGAATGATTCTGTCTCAAGGGGCTCCAGAGGGAGCTGATGTGAGGCTGGTCAGGAAAAGCAGCTCCATGGGCCTGTGACTCACAGCTCTTCTCTGAAACCTTTATTAATAAAGCTTATTTTCATTTCTTTCCAGCCAATTCTGGAAATCAATCCTTTTGTCAAATGCCTTGTGAACAGGGCAGCTGCAAGTAATTCTGCAATCACAAAGAACTGCAGCACACAGTGCTGTGCTCCTCTTCTGCCATAAATAATTCCATTTGCTCAGTGGTGGGGACTGCAACAAACACAAGGTGTGAAAGGTTCACTTTGTCTTTTCTCTCCAAGAGGCAGGGAATGGATGTGGAAAGAGAATCAGGCAGAAATAAATAGAAACAGCAGAAGAAAAGTTGTTCTTTGGCCACAGAGAGATCAGTCTTTCCTTAAATAAAACCAATCAGAGCCCATTAACAGAGTTTTCTGTCACTGCCTTCAGGGCACAGTGACAGGTAAAATGTTCCCTTCAGGTGCAGCTGGACCAGCATTTGTTTTCCACAGGGGTTTTTCACAGGCTGACATCTGAAGTTATTTGTCAAATACCTGCAGCCCAAAGCAAAGCTGCTGCTCAGGGTCACCAGCCTGGTCCAAGCCCCCACAGCACCCACACTGCTCCTCAGTGCTGCTGAGCATTAGGAGCTTTAAAACAGGAAACAAGTTAAATTCCTTCTTGGAGCTGTTTGTCCATGGAGCAACTCTTGATTGAATCCATTTAGGATAAAAAGGAAAGAATGAGAGGAGATAAGAGTTCACCTGCAGGTATTTCTAAATGTCACCCTGCTAACAGAATATTCTGCAGCTGCTTCCCTTCCCTTTCCCTTCCTCCCACCCCACATCCCTTCTGTGCATCAATTACCATCACTGAAGGAATTTTACAAACACCCATTTTCCAGTGGGAGCAGTGACTTTTGAAAGGGCTGGGCATCCTTTCCTCTGTCAGGGGTGCTGCAAAGCACAGAAAGTTTACCAGGGAGGGTTCACAGGTGATGCTCACAAAGATGAAATTAAACTCCAAGCAGGAGGCTGGGAAAGCTTCCCAGCAGAGGGAGGACAGGTATGGAGGTGAGACAATTAGTGGGCTCAGTTTCAGAGCATCCAAATTCTTCTCCCATTTTCAGGCTCTGTGAAATTCCTGCTGGAGGGATGCAGACTGTTTGACAAAGGTTGTTTGAGTGAGACCTGCTTCAGAAGAGAGGAACCAGCCCCCAGGGTGTCCTGGCACAAGGGAACAGGGCAGGCACAGAACTCAGCTGTGCCAGAGTTACTCAGGCACATGGAGAGAGCCAGGTGAGAGGAGAAATGCCAAAAGCAGTCCCTTCTCCTGGCTCTGTACCCAGATGTGCTCCCCAGATGTGCTGCTCTCAGTGCTTCTCTCTGCCATGTTCTAACTTGTGTCATTGGTCATGCCCAGAACCTGTGACAGCCAAACTCCAAGGTGCTTTCCCAGAGACAGCAAATGCTTTTTTTACACCATTAAATCCCCACCTGCAATCTGGGTTTTAAATGCCATAGCATTGTTGTGGCTACATATCAATGCCCTGGGTGTTTTTAGAACAAATTTCTCAGCCTGTCCAGTGTGGGGATGAGGCTGACACTGCTCAGCAGCACAGACAGCAGATCCCAGAGCAGCTCTTCCAGCAGAGCTCTGAACCTGCAGCTGCTCAAGCCAGTCCCCAAAGGAGAGCTGTGGATTCCTGGATTCCAGCTGCAGTACAGATCTGTTCTTCCCTGCTCCTGTTTAGGACAAAATTAGGTGTATATTTTACATATTTTTACATATGTTCAGCTTTTTACCTCTCTGTTTTAAATGTTGAAGTGCTTTGTTTTCCCCCCTCATGTCTAAGCTTTTCACTTTTTTTAGTGGTTCCTGTTATCACCTTATCAGCAAGGAGCTCTATACATATATTAGACTGTACCCAGTTCTGACAAGGAAACTTAACTCCATTTTCTGATGTCTTTTTAAGATCAAAGAGAAAATACACATGTGAAAACAACACACCTTCGTTCCACTGAAATGGAGAATTATTTTTAAATTCAAAGCTGGTTTGCCTCACAAGTATTACAATCAGAATTTGGATTTTTTACCCTGAACTACAATGAAAAATCTCATCACTGTAGTGTATTGCCTTTCTTTATGAAAATACATGTGGGTCTGATATTTCTAGATAACTTAACAATTATTTGGTTTTACCAGTTGGAACATTTGAAATTCCAGCAAGTAATTTTCAAATTGTCAGGGCTGATTTTCAGGCCAGGTGTGGAGTGGTTTCAATATCAATGTTCCCTCTGTTTGGAGCTGATGGGTTCAGGAAATAGAAGTTTAGCATTGCAGGAAAAAGTCACTTTGAACTGTAACTACTGTGTCTCCAGGGGAGTAATTTTGCAGAATCCCACTCCAGGGTAGTGATTCTGTTATTTTATGATAGAACTACCAGTAAGTGGTATAAAAAAGAACCAGGCTTTTTTTATTTAACATTTACATTCCTTACATGCCTATAATTTAGTCTCTTTAAATGTCAGGCTTTTTAAAATGAGCACTTTCCACATTTTGATGTTGTTGGGTATTTTTTTTGTATTCTCCTCACAATTAGAAATGAGATCACTGGTTATAAAACAACATTAGGTATTCCAAACTCTCAGCTGTAGAGATTTCCTGTTTCACTTTTTCCTCATCTTTTCTTTGAAGGTCACAGGAGGCAGATGTGACAATCAGCCCCAGAGGTGACACTCAACATCTGCCACTTGTGATCCTGGTCACTGCCCACCCCACTGTCCCTGAGCACATCCCACATGGAAAAGGAATTCTGAAAATTCCTGGAAGAAGGAAAGAAAGAAGGAAAATTGGCTGGAAGAAGGATGGGAAAAGACAGGCAATAATTCTCTTAATTGACTACTCTTCTTACTACTTGTAATCTAGAGGAAATCGAATTAATTCTACATGAAGAACCACTATTCTGTGGTGAAGTGTAATTCCTGATCTCTGGGGCTTCAGCTTACCAGTTGTCAAATTATCCAATTACACACTTGTTAAAATCCATTTTGGGGAGATTTTCATGGCTCCTAAACAACTGATTTCAAAATCTTAAATCCCCAGAAGAAAAAAAAGGAAAGAAAGAGAAAAAAAAAATGAAGCCCCCAGCCCCCAAATGGTAGCTCAGAATTAGGAAAGACATGTAAAAATAATGTCAAGCCACAGGAGAATGGAACTGGGAGCAACAGGAGAAATGGGGATGGGTGTTTTCAAGAAAGGTGCCTCAAAATCAGAACTGGTGGGAGCTGAGACATGACTGGGAGAATGGAAACTCTGTTTTATGACATTCCAAGTCCTTGACCTGTCTAATTTCAGGAAGCAATAGGATATATTTCTGAAAAGAAAATGGTTGCTGGCAATATCACAATGATCCAAAGGTTTCTCACTTTGTTAGGAGTAGGTTTCATCTGTGATTCACTAATCATTTTGATTTAGAAAGGCTCCTTTTCAGCACTGGGTAACATTTTAATTAAATATTTGAAAACTTGCCGAGTACTGTAATTGCAATTTAAAAGCTATGAATTAGGAAGGTAAAAGCTTTTATCTACTCTCCAGACATCTCTTTCTTTTTTCATAAAGCTGTCAGGGGAAGTCTTTAGGAATATTCCTCATTGCATGTGACTAGGACAGAGGCTGATGAGATCCTGCATTTCCCAGGCAGAACTCAGGCTGGCCCCAGTTAAAAACAGATCCCTGAATCAATCCACATCCTCACAGGGGGCAGATCCACCCTGCAGAAAAGCACAGATTTCCCCCAAAAGACTGCCAGGATGGATTTCCCATTCCATTTCCCATTTCCCATTCCAGCCCACTGGGAATTCTGCCTGCACAAGCAGCCTGTACCAGAACAGGAGCTGTTCCAGGCTGGGGTTTCTCCTTTGCCCCCAGATCACCCAGAGGGACATGAGGTGGTTCAAACCCTGGTTTTCTCTGAAGCAGCTGAAGAGAGATTGCTGGAGATGGTTTTCTCTTTTTCCAGGGATTGTTTATTATATTTTATCTCAGGGACTTTTTGCCTGGCCAGCAGGGTCTGCTCAGCCTGGCATCCATGGTGGAATCTGCCTGGGCTTATTTTAGATAGTTTGTGCCACATATTACATGTTTACAAAATGTTCCCAATACAATTTTATTAAATGTTCCAGCCCTGACCCCATCCAATCCAAGAGTGCCAACGTGTCACCCAGCATGGATGACATGGAGAAGAAGGAGGAAAAGGTGCCCACCCCCCAAATTCTCCATCTTGGCCACGTGTCCCTTATCATAAACATTCAAAAAAACCTATTTATCTATGTACTAACAATCTAATTTACACTTCACTAATTTTGGTAGCTTGTTTCCATTCTCCTTGTGCTGACAACTTCCCCCAGGGGTTAGAATTCAGCACCTGTGACACCAGGGTCTCACTCAGAGTTTTTGAGACCCTCACCAGGGGGATTTTGAGACCCCCAAGGGGGCCAGGGGTAGCCCTGGGCTCCCAGAAGGAGCAGCACTATTTAACAATTAAATGTGACAACTACAGGTATTTATCAGGCACTCATACCCTGGCTATTTATAAAATCCATCAGTGACAGCCACTGCCATGCTGAGCCCTGTAATTATCAGAAATAATTTTAATACAAACAAAAAAGTTTCCTTTATAATAAATAGCCTTTTTACTGCCACAGTTGGTTTTATTTATTTACCTGGTCTACTTATACAGCTTCCCATGCTCATGGCAAGTAGAACAGTGACTTCCTGTCAACATGTTTGTTAAAGTTTTAAAAGGAACATCAGGAGCAGGATGAAACAATGAATTATCTAGAAGGAATAATGTTAAATTGGTGTTGAGGGTTTGGGTACAATTATTGAATATGACTGCCAGAAATAGGACTTCTCAGAAGCCAAAATGTGTCTGATGGCTCTGAGGACAAGAGCACATTCCTTGGCAAGAGGAGAAATTACATCACGCAATATTTTCATCGTGCTTATTTCTAAATGGAAGAGAATTTTTTTAATTTTACTTTAAATTTGCAAATTACTAGCAGCTTTTCAAGGACTCCAGGGAAAACTGAATTATCAAAGCAATCAAAGTTGGACTCCTGCAAAGGGCTGCAGCTGAGTGATCATTTCCTCAGCACCAAGTGAAGCATGACAGAGATCTGGAGGTTTGTGACACCCTGGGGTTCCCCCCCTGGCCCTGCAGAAAGGTTGAGCCATTCCCAGGTGTGACTGACCCAGGGATTTATCTCTGCCTTGCCTCTCCCACACCTGCTGCCTTGCAAATGCCATCTCCTGAGCCCCTGGAGCACAGCTCTGTGCTGCTCAAAATGGGCTTTTCCTCATCCTTAATGGAAATTAAGAGAGTGAGCTGATTGGGAACTACTGCCAGCAGAATCTATTTTTGCTCTCTTTGGCTGCATTTTGCCACTATATCACTTGATAATAAAGCAATCACGGGCTGTGATCACCTGAGCACAACTGAGGGTTTGTGCCTCCACTGGGGAAGAAAAGCTTTTATCTTCCCAATGATGTATGGAGAAAAGAGAAACCCCAACATCTCAGATTACCTAAATCTGACCCTCAACAGCCCAGGGCCCAGCTGACAGCAGAGCTGGAGCTGATGCCCCAGCCCAGAATATTCTGTGAAATATTCCCTCCCAACAGCTGCAGGGCTCAGCAGGAGGAGCAGCCATGCACAGGGTGACACAGCCCCACTTTCAGCTCTGGCACACACCAGCCACCACAAGAGGAAAATGAGCTTTTGGTGAAATAAACAATCACAACATCTGAGCAGTTTGGAAGTTGGTAAATATAAACAAGAGCAGCTTTTCTGTGACTCTGCAAGTGAAGAAAACACCTTCAGTCCCCAGTAATGGCATCATTAACTTGCAAACATCCAGGTTACATTTTTTTAAATGCTCTGAGATTGATTTTTGGTTTTCCTTCAGCACTAAATAATATTGTGTCAATATTGCCTAAGAACAGAAATGAGGCACAGCCAGACCTACCCAAGGGCTCCATCCCTAGAAACAAAGGAAGGGGAGAGGGAGAGAAGAGGAAATGCACATTCTGTGCTCCCCAGCTAATTAGAAGTCACTCAGAGCTCATGCCATTCCTCTCCTTTGCCCCTCTCAAATGGATATGGAGAGCTCAGAATCTGGAGGTGTCACTCAGGAGTGTGGAGCATCCCTGCTGCAGTCAGAGCTGAGCCCCAGTGAGTGCCCAGCACACCCTGTGCTGCACCCAGAGGGGTTCTGAGCCATGGGAGGGCAGGGACTCGGCCTCTGCCTCCAAAATTCAGTGTACAGGCAAAGAGCAGGGCTTGCCCCCCAAGGGAGGCTCTGCCCTCCCCTCTCAAGGGGTTTCTTCTGTCCCTCCCTCCCCTCTCAGCTGATCCTTTGCACCCGCCACATGCTGGAGCTGTGGAGCCCTAAAATACTAAAAACCTGCAGAATCCAAGCAAGTCCTTACCATAGCCAAAGGGAGAACTCCTACCAGGTCCTTCTGGCTGACGTAGATCTTGGAGATTCCCAGGTCAGACGTGGTGTCTCCAGGATATTCCACCTGCCAGGTGATGAGCTGGGTCTCAGGCAGGTCACTCAGGTCCTCAATTTCAAAATCAATCTGCATGATTTCAGAGGGACCCTCCACACTGCAGCAAAGGAAGGAAAAATGTTCATTCACATCACTGATAAGCCAGGAATAAAATTGCTTTTATATTAATAAAACCTTGGATTAAGGCTCCTTCAAAGAGAGGATTTGGTGGGATGATGGTTTCAATAATGAATTCATCATTTGCACTTGTCTCAAGATTTCAGGGTATTTCCCACCAATTCAAGTGGCTCAGCAGCACTTTGAGACATGGATCACTGTGCATGCTCCATTTCATGGGGGAAGAAACACCCCAGATCAAAGGGAAAAGAGGCTGAACCCACAGCCCAGCCTGACCCCCAGCCCTCCCTTGAACAAGCACATTTTGCATTCCCTGCCTGGTAAAGCAGCACAGGAACAAATCCAAAGGGAATCCCTCCCTGAAAGGAAAACCACTGCATCAGGAGCATTGTCTGTTTGTTAAACACAGGCAGGGAAGAAGGTCAGAGCCCAGGATGGGGTCCATGAACAAGGGCAGCAGGGAGTAGAGGACAGGAAAAGTCAGGATTAATTTTTGGCTGTGCTGCTGCCTCGCTGTGAGTGTCAGTGGGAAGCTCCTGTTGTCCTTTGCTAAACCAGGAATTACAGATAATGGAGCTGCTTGTGAGAGTTACAAACCTGGAGCAAAGCCCCACTGGGGGAGACTGGGGCAGCTTCCCAAACTTTAGGGACTGTCCTTCCTTGTCCCACCTTTGTGTCACAGCATCCCATACAGCAGAATGCAAAGACTGGAGAGGGGCTGATGCAATTCCTGTGAGGTTTGTTATAAAACAAATCTGCATGGGAAGGCAGTGAGGGTCCCTGTGTGTCCTGGCAAGGTGAGCTGCTTAGGCCACTGGAGAGAGACAAGAAATGACTCAGTTTCCTGGAAAGCTGCAGAGGAATGTGGAATTCCATAGCAGGGCACAAATCCCAGGGACACTGGGAGTGCTTTTAGTCCTGGAGCACTGAGAGCTGAACCAGCTTCAGTTTGTGGGGAGGGGAAGGAAAGAGCAGAATTTCTTTCAGTCCTCAAGGAGAGAAGAGTGGCACAGCCCTGGAGTGTCACAAGCCATTTCTGCTGCAGAGTGCAACTGGGAAAAAGGAACATTTCAGCAACTGATTGGAGGATCCCAAATGCACCCAAACCCCAGCAGGTGTCCCAACTGATGTGGGAAAAGTGCTAAAATTAAAGATGCACTTTCATGAAGAGCAGTTATGACAAAAAGCCCCAGTTTGGGACTGTTCTGGCTGCACTCAGAGCTTTGCCCAGTGCTCTTCTTGAAGAGGCTGATCTGATCATCCTCAAGGTTTGCATTCCAGTGGATGCACTGTGCTCTGTCTCTCCTGGATGGAATTTAAAGCCAGCCTCTCTGCTTCCAAAATGGAACACATTGTGCTCAATTTCTCATTTCTTCATGCCATGAGAAAACAGAGCACAGTTTCTAAACCAGCCCTGGATGCAGTCTCATTTCATGCTGACCTAGGTGGGATCAGAAGCTGCTTTATGCAGCTGTGACTATTGAATCTCAGTTACCTTAATTGTGTGAGCAGAACAGGCAGTGCATTGCCTATAAACCCCTGGCAGAGAGCCTGATTTGTGCAGTGAGCTCAGCCCAGCTCCTGTGTTTAAAGAGCTAATTGAATCTTCACACAGTGAACCTTGGTTCTGTTTTTCTCTCTGCATTAGTGCCTGATGCTCCCTGTGCTGTCCCAGGGACAGGGGGGCACTGAGGGCACCTGCCAGACCTTGCAACACCCAAAAAAAGGCAAAGCCCTGCAGCTTTTCCATGCTGGAGATGAGGAGAAAAGCAGTGATTAGACAGAGTGAAACAAAGGAGAGGGAGGAAGGAAAGGATGGGGAGGGAGAAGGGGAGCACACTGATGAACAGCAGCTCCCACTGGCACAGCTACAGCAACCCCAAAGGCACAGAAATGGTTTTTAGGCTCTCCTTCAAAACAGGTGTTTGAATGAAGTATTTCTTGTAGCAAAATCCCCACACCTTGCTAGTAGCTACCAAATGTGGTTTTGATGGAAATCATTTGAATTAGTTCCTCTTAAAAATGCTGAGCACCTCCAAGAGAGAACACAGCACAAACATCAGTGAGAATCTCATCCCTGCTACTACAGATGTACTTAAAAATGTGGAAGTATTGCATGACCTATGATCAGAGCCAGACTGACAGCACCAGGTCACTCTGTTCAATTCCTTTGCTCATCACTGTCAGTCCTGCCACGTGCAAATCCATGGATCTGCTTCCCAGCCTGCACTCTTCCTAAGCTGAATCAGCAACTCAAATTTCAAAACAGAAATAAGGCAGAAAGTTACCTTTCAGAAAATCCAGCTAAAAAACATAGAGAAATTTGCACAGATAATATTCACTGGTGGAGCTCAGCCACATAAAAATCTTTGTGGCTTTTCTGTTAAGGTCAGGGCTGCTTGTTACAATGAGGATATTTCTCCTGGGTTAGTCAGGCCCTGCTCCTTGATGCAGTCCCATCCTCCTGAAGGTGCACATCACATCACAGTGTGGGATGGACAAACCAGAGGGTCACAACAGCAATCCAGGCTGGGCTGGGGGGTGGCTGAAGTGAAACAGCTCTTGGTGCTGATTTAAAGTCAGATTGGTGCTGATTTAAAGCCAGATTGGTGCTGATTTAAACTCAGAATGGTGCTGATTTAAAGTCAGATCCCTCACCTGGGGGTTGCTGTCTATAACCTGCAGTGAGCTCAGGGTGGTGCCAATAAACTCCTGGTGAGCAGAGCCCTGCTGGGCTCTGTGCCTGCACACACATCTTTACAGCATCTCAGCCCAGGCTGGAGACAAGGATGGCTCAATAAACCCAAAATTCATTGCAATGGAGCAGTCAGGTCTTTCCTTCTGCCAGCCAGGACAGCACAGACAGGTTTGTTCTGTGTTTCTTCACCTGCCTGCTATTCCCTAACGAGAGATCAAGCAGCTCTTACAAATTGCCAGCAATGGGAGCTCTGTGCTGTCTCTAGGGGAGAATTTCCTGCCTCCACATCCTGCACCTGCTGCTTCTGACACAGGCAAAATATTCTACACCAAAAATCTCTGCAGCTTCAGCCTGGGGCTGGCTGAGAGGAGCTGTGCCTTGGCCATGCTGACAGCTCTGCTGTGACACCCCATCTCTTCAGAGACACCACTGGCACAGCTGGAAGGAGAGGGGATGCAGGGCAGCCCCTGGGTCAGACCAGGATCCCCCCTGACCTGTCCAGCTGTGCTGCCAGCTGTGCCCTGTGTGATGCTGCCAACACCAGAATCCTCCTGCAGCTCCCCAGAGCATCCCTGCAATGTCCTCACAGCAAAAGCTGCAGAATTCCACAGCTCCAGCAGGCTGGGATGGCAGGAGCTGCCCAAAACCATCAATATGCAAATGGGTGGATCAGAGGAAAGTTAATGACAGAGCCTGGGGGAGAGGAGAGGTAATTTCATTCTCTTGCACCTCCACAAACCTGCCCAGCACCACAAGGGTCTGGCCCAAAATCCTGCACAGGAGGTGGAGCAGCAGAGCCCAGAAACGACAGAAATGCTCCCAGGAAAAATGGGAAAAGTTTCCAGCAGGAGGGGAGAGGGGCAGCAGCACACTGAGCCCAGGGGGGGGTTGTGAAAACCATCACTCCTGTGTCACAGCAGAGAAAATTAAACTGAAAATGACTTTGCCATAAAAAGAGGGGATGAGATGATTTATGCACCACAAAGTGGGGAAAGGTGGCACTGCAGGAAAAAGGGAATTTTTGGGGTAAAAGTGTTGCCACACAGACAAAACCACCAGGTTTCCTTCCCTGTGTGGGAGGAAACATCAGCCCAGAGCAGGTGTAGGATAAATGCCTGAAAAGCACAAGAATTGCCAGCAAAGCTCTGTACTTAAAAAAACCCAACATCTCATTTCTGATACAGATGCTGTTTAAAACAAGAAATCTTTTCCCATGGTACTTTCCCTGCAATGTAAACAATTCCACTGAAGGATTTCACAAACCTTCTCTGCTCTGGAATTCTGAGCCATCACTCCTGCTAGCACCAGTGCTTGTTTCCTACCCAAAAATGGGGAGGAGGAAAGGAAACCCAAGGATCACTAGAGAACCAGCCCTTCCTTCAGAATATTTGATTTTTGGGACCCTTTTCCCTTCTCTCCCCAACCCCAGAGCTCCCCTAGAGCACAAGGACATTGAATTTACCCTCCCCTAGAGCAGCAGATCCCCAGCAGTGCCAAAGTTTTTTTATTTAAATTAGATTTTATCCATATTTTTGCAGCGCTGCTGGGAACATACAGCCCAGTACCAAACTGTCTTCACACCTAAACAGATTTTGGGTGGGGGGAAAAAAGGAGGAGGAAACTAGAAGATATTAAGAGAAATCACTGCAAAATCTCTTGTACCAGAAGGAATATATTTATGTGTGTATATATATACATATACATATATATATATATACACATACACACACATATACATATATATACATATATACCTATACATATACCTATACATATATATACATATACATATATATATATATATATGTGTGTGTGTGTGTGTGTGTGTATATATATATATATTTTTTTTTTTTTTTTCATCTGTATTTAAAGTAGTCAGGAGAAAATCCTGATAATCTTTCAAGTTTATCTTCACCAAGAAAAGATTGTCTGTCTAGTCTTTAAGAAATATCCCCAGCTGAGGTCTGAGGAGGGAGAATCCTTCCCCTTGTGAGGTTTGGTTGTTTTTAGACAATTTGCCATTTGCATTCCTCCCCACGCTGACAGACACAGATCACATCACTCCTGGCAATGCCAGCCCTGCTCTGTGCCCTTCTGGCAGCACCCCTGGCACTGCTAATATTTCTAATAAGAAACAAATGTGGCATAAGAAAGAATAGATAAGGAATAAATAAAGAAATAAGAAGTAAATATGGAATAAGAAATGATAAGGAATAAATAAAGAAATAAGAAATAAATGGGGAATAAGAAAGAATGAATAGAGAATGAACTAAAGAAATAAATAAGAAATGAGAAATAAATACGGAATAAGAAAGAATAAATAAATAATAAATAATAAATAAATAAAAATTAAGAAATACATATGGAATAAGAAATAATAAAGAATAAATAAATAGGAAATAATTATTGAATAAGAAATAGTAAAGAATAAAGAAATAAATAAAGAATAAAATAAATAAATCAATAGGAAATAAATATGGAATAAGAAATCATAAAGAAATAAGAAATAAATAAATAAGAAATAATTAGGGGATAAGAAATACTAAAGAATAAATAAATAAATAAGAAATAATAAATAAATATGGAATAAGAAATACTAAAGAATAAATAAATAAATATGGAATAAAGGGAGAGGCCGTGGGGCATTTGCTGTGGGGTCTCTCCATGTTTTGGAGGTCCCAGCCTCCTTTTTAGCCCAATTCCCTGCACATTTCCCTTTCCCCCCTGGCTGAATGAGAGTCCCCAAACACCCAGCACTGCCCCCCTTCCTTTCTCCTGGTGCAGTTTCTGCCTCTCCCACCTCCCTGTCTCTGGTTTTATTTTCCAGCAGACCCAGAGCTGGTTTGTGCACACAAACCTCCCATTCCTCCCCCAGCCCTGCAACCCTCCCCTGGCTCTTTGTCTCAGGGTTTGTTTTAGACACAAATCCCTCAGCAGCAACACTCTGGGTGTCCTGATCAGGTGGGAAAAACTGAGAAAATTCATCTTCTCCTGGCCCTGCCATGAAGCAGCAGCTCACAGCCCTCCCAGCCCTCTCACAGGCAGGGACATTTCTGATTTTAATGAGCCAAATTGGCTTTTCCCTCTGCTTTCCAAGCTGGAGTGCAATCCATGGATATTTCTCACCTTGTTTTTGGAGAAAACTTTAATCCTGGCAAACAACTGCAGACTTTCCATGGACTATTTTATTCCTACAATGGTACTTAAGGTGAAAAAAATCAAATACTGGAGGAATTTCCATGGAACAGGAGCTCAGCCAAGGGCTGCAGGATCCCCAGCCCCACCTGGGCAATTATTAAAAATAACATGTCTGAGTTTCCCCCAAGAGCTGGAATTTCATTAATTTCAAATCCAACCTGATGGTGCCACACCTGCCCAGGTGCTGCCAGCCACACAAACAATAAAAAGTGAAATATTGCAGAGGAGAAAGTGAGATTTGGGGCCCAGCCCTTCCTAAGGTCAGAGAGGGAATTTAAACCCAATTCTAAACCTGGAGCCCAGTTCTGCAGCAAAGTTCATTATTCACCATTGAGAGATCAAGAGGGGATGCACACTGCACCACATTACAATTTGATTTTATCCATTGTCATCTTACCATTAAAAATTCAGGATGGGTAGGCTGAAAAGTTCATTTTTCTATGGGAATAACTGTATGAAGTGAAAAATCACCAAGAAATGAGTCTGCTAATCATGTAACAGAGTTATTTTAAAAAAAATTGATCCATCTCTCTGGAGCTTGACACCACTGGTGTTGGTTGAGAAATATTTGCTGAATTATTTATTTGAATTTTTTTTTTGGCTATTGTCAAAAAAATTATTGACTATACGATTTTCCAGCTGTTGATAGCACTTTTCCCAAATAACTCAGAAGTGAGCAAAAATTAGCAAATGTCTTAATATAAATTTCAAATGGCAGGCACAGGTGCTCACAGAGAACTGGGGCAGCTTCTGCAGGAGCCAGTGAGGATCAGAGCACACCTGGGCAGGTGGGGATGGGTGTGTAAACAAGGGGAAAAATAGGGGAAAAAATCCACAATTTAGGGGTAGGAGGCAGGTGTAAAGGGATTAGCTGGGTGTGTTAACAAGGGGAAAAAGGGGAAAAATAGGGAAAATAAAGCACAATTTATGGGTAGAAAGGCAGGTGTAAAGAGTTCAGCCAGTTGTGTTAACAAGGGGAAAAAGGGAAAATAAAGCACAATTTATGGGTAGGAAAGGCAGGTGCAAAGGGATTAGCTGGTTGTATTAACATGGGCAAAAATAGGGAAAATAATCCACAATTTATGGGGTAAAGGGATTAGCCAGTTGTGTTAACAACGGGAAAAAGGGAAATAAAGCACAATTTAGAGGTAGGACAGGCAGATGTAAAGGGTTCAGCCAGTTGTGTTAACAAGGGGAAAAAGTGAAAATAAAGCACAATTTAGGAAAAAAAACAACCTTCAGATGTTTAATTCCCATTACAATGCTGACACCATCAGAGGCTCCTGCAAATGGAAGAGTTTCTCTGCACAAACATCTCTGATGTGAGGAATGAGACCAGGATCTTCCTGCTAAGGAACTCCAGAGCCAGCACTGCAAATATTTGCTGCTGAGGAATCCCAGCACACAAAGTCATGAGATGGATTTTAAACCCCATTCCCTGGGAGGCTTTTCCAGCTGATTATCCCAGGGGCTGGAGCAGCCAGAGGAGCCCCTGTGCCAGGCTGGGAGAATGGGAATGCAGCTCCTCCTTTGCAGGGGAAATCTGAATAACTCTGCAGAGCTCTGGAGACAGGCAATGGCTGATAACAGCTCCTTCATCCCCTCCAACTCCTGTGTCCTCCAACCAGCTGCAGCCAAACAGCTTCACCCCAGCACAGCTGTAAACAAAACCATTCCTGCAGATCCACCAAAGTGGCTGTGGAATATTCACTGATCTGAGCAGGCAGCCTGAGCAACGGGGCTTTTCAGCTGCCCCTTGGATTTCTGCACACGGATTCCAAGAGCTCTGCTAGTCAGGAGGTTTGGAGTAAGTTCCCCATCCATTTGGCTTGCTTGCAGGTATTTTAAGCACACATTTTTGGTGATTTGGTGTCCCAATCCTGGAGGATTTTCTCTGCAGTGAAAGAAGAGCAGTGTCTGTATTTGCACAGCTCCCATGTTAGCCTTGCAAAGAAAGGGAGTTTACATTCAATTAAGTCATTAAAGACTCCTAATTGGGCTAAGACACTCTGGGGCAGTAGCAGTAGGAGTGCAAAGCAAAGGAGAGTGAGTATTTCAAGCAGTCCAAGGTTTAGGTGTGTGCTCTGAAATGTCACTGGAGCAGAAATTGATCCTCCCTTGCTGCTTCTCCCCCTTATGTGAATGATTTATGAACCTGCTGAAACCATTAATGATTGCCAACATTCCTGAATTCATAATTACAACAATTAGGGTGTCTCTTCCCTGCCCCCAGCTCAATAGAATCAATAATTCTTTTGCAAGGGCTGGGTGTGCATCTTCCCCCTGTCAGAGCAGCACTGCTGAGACCAGCCCAGGTTCACCAGTGAATCCCCCAGAATCCTGAGATCAGGCCCTGCAGACTGAGCCCTGAAAGTGCCTCCAAAGCCCAGATCCATCAGCTGGGGTGCACCCAAGGAAGGCTGCGTGCTCTGTGCTCTGTGTGTGTGCTCTGTGTGTGTGCTCTGTGTGTGTGTGTGTGCTCTGTGTGTGTGCTCTGTGTGTGTGCTCTGTGTGTGTGTGTGTGCTCTGTGTGTGTGTGCTCTGTGTGTGTGTGTGTGTGCTCTGTGTGTGTGCTCTGTGTGTGTGTGTGTGTGTGTGTGTGTGTGTGCTCTGTGTGTGTGCTCTGTGTGTGTGGTGTGTGTGTGGTGTGTGTGCTCTGTGTGTGTGCTCTGTGTGTGCTGTGTGTGTGTGTGTGTGTGCTCTGTGTGTGTGTGTGTGTGTGTGTGTGTGCTCTGTGTGTGTGTGTGCTCTGTGTGTGTGCTCTGTGTGTGTGTGTGTGTGTGTGTGCTCTGTGTGTGTGCTCTGTGTGTGCTGTGTGTGTGTGTGTGTGTGCTCTGTGTGTGTGTGTGTGTGTGTGTGTGTGTGTGTGTGTGTGTGTGCTCTGTGTGTGTGCTCTGTGTGTGTGTGTGTGTGTGTGTGTGCTCTGTGTGTGTGCTCTGTGTGTGTGCTCTGTGTGTGTGCTGTGTGTGTGTGTGTGGTGTGTGTGTGCTCTGTGTGTGTGCTCTGTGTGTGTGTGTGTGTGTGTGTGCTCAGGTGTGTGTGTGTGTGTGTGCTCAGGTGTGTGTGTGTGCTCAGGTGTGTGTGTGTGTGTGTGTGTGTGTGTGTGTGTGTGTGTGTGTGTGTGCTCTGTGTGTGTGTGTGCTCTGTGTGTGTGCTCTGTGTGTGTGTGTGTGTGTGTGTGTGTGCTCTGTGTGTGTGTGTGCTCTGTGTGTGTGCTCTGTGTGTGTGTGTGTGTGTGTGTGCTCTGTGTGTGTGCTCTGTGTGTGTGCTCTGTGTGTGTGTGTGTGTGTGTGTGTGTGCTCTGTGTGTGTGCTCTGTGTGTGTGCTCTGTGTGTGTGTGTGTGTGTGTGTGCTCTGTGTGTGTGCTCTGTGTGTGTGCTCTGTGTGTGTGTGTGTGTGTGTGTGTGTGCTCTGTGTGTGTGTGTGCTCTGTGTGTGTGTGTGCTCTGTGTGTGTGCTCTGTGTGTGTGTGTGTGTGTGTGTGCTCTGTGTGTGTGCTCTGTGTGTGTGCTCTGTGTGTGTGTGTGTGTGTGTGTGTGTGCTCTGTGTGTGTGCTCTGTGTGTGTGCTCTGTGTGTGTGCTGTGTGTGTGTGTGTCTGTGTGTGTGCTCTGTGTGTGTGCTCTGTGTGTGTGTGTGTGTGTGTGTGTGTGCTCTGTGTGTGTGCTCTGTGTGTGTGCTCTGTGTGTGTGCTGTGTGTGTGTGTGTCTGTGTGTGTGTGCTGTGCTGTGTGTGTGTGTGTGCTGTGTGTGTGTGTGTGTGTGTGTGTGCTGTGTGTGTGTGTGTCTGTGTGTGTGTGCTGTGCTGTGTGTGTGTGTGTGCTGTGTGTGTGTGTGTGTGTGTGTGTGCTCTGTGTGTGTGCTGTGCGTGTGTGTGTGCTCTGTGTGTGTGTGTGCTCTGTGTGTGTGCTGTGCGTGTGTGTGTGCTCTGTGCTCTGTGCTCTGTGTGTGTGTGTGTGTGTGTGTGCTCTCTGCTGTGTGCTCTGTGCTGTGTGTGTGCTCTCTGCTGTGTGCTCTGTGTGTGTGTGTGCTCTGTGCTGTGTGTGTGTGTGTGCTCTCTGCTGTGTGCTCTGTGTGTGTGTGTGCTCTGTGCTGTGTGTGTGTGTGTGTGTGTGTGCTCTCTGCTGTGTGCTCTGTGTGTGTGTGTGTGTGTGTGCTCTGTGCTGTGTGTGCTCTGTGCTCTGTGCTCTGTGTGTGTGTTTGCTCTGTGCTCTGTGCTCTGTGCTGTGCTCTGTGCTCTGTGCCTGCCCCAGCTGCCAGCAGGCTCCTGCCCCTGCCCTGGGATATTTCCTGTGCCCAGGAGCATTTCATGCCATGGCTGCTCTTCTGTCTCCTCCACTCTTCTGGTTATTAGTCTGACCATGCTGCTGTTTTTACCAAAAGAGTAATTTCCATTTTGGATATGGCAAACAACTGCAGAGAGTATTGCAAGGCTGACATGGAAGCTGTGCAAATACACACACTGCTCTTCTTTCACTGCAGAGAAAATCCTCCAGTATTGAGACACCAAATCACCAAAATGTGTGTGGTTAAAATATCTGCTGCAAGCAAGCCAAATGGAAAATTTGGATGGGGAACTTACTCCAAACCTCCTGACTAGCAGAGCTCTTGGAATCTGTGTGCAGAAATCCAAGAGGCAGCTGCTCTGGGTATGGAAAGCAACCAAAGGAGGTGAAGAATTAAAAGCACTGCCAGAATTCTCTCTGCAGTCTGGGAATACAAAGGGGTTTTTAGGCATGGTTTGCCTCTTGCTTTGCTCAAGCTGCTTGACTTTAGTTCTGCTGTCACTGCACAGCAGGACAAGGTACAAACAACAGCCACAAGCACTGCAGGAAATGGGCAGGGATTTTTACAACAACGGTGGGGGAAACAACCTGCCAGATTTCCAGAGAGTGCAGCACTTGAAGGAACATCAAGCACAGCAGAAGGTAGGTTGGTGATTTTCTGGGAAAAAAAAAAAAAAAAATCAGTAGGTGAGGCTTAAAAGGCAGAAGAACCAGAAAGTGCTAACTTTCCACAAATATTTCAAGGATTTAAGTGTCAAGCAGAGAAAATTGCTAGAGCAGGTAGGCAGGAGGGTATAATTAGAAACAACAGGAAATATAGAGCAAATTCAAAGCAAAAGGACAGTGGAAGAGTCTCAGAAAGAAATGGCAAACACAGTATCTGGGAAAGTCTAAAAGTAGATAGAAATCATTCTTGCATGGAAATGGATGGCTGTAACACGCTGATGTGGGTTTTGTCTTTCTTTTTTCAAGCTCCTTAATAAAGAGAGAATTATGCAATCAGTCCATCTGATTTCCTCCAGTATATTAGACCAATCTCAACAAAATTAGAGAGAAGAGTAGAGGTTAAGAGTTATGGAATTGTTGGAAGCAGAAGGGAAGGAGTGATGCCTGTGTGGGAGACTGGGAACCCCTGAGTGCCCCATTCCTAAACAGCAAATTCAGAGGATCCAGGCTGGACATTCCCCTCATTTCAGGGCTTCCTGACCTTCCCCCAGTGATTATTTACTATATCCAAGCATCCCAGGACACACAGAGAACAGCAGTAACTCCAAAAGGAAGGTAAAGGAATAACTCTTTTCATGGTAGAAACAAGTAATAACATGAATGAATCAAACTTTTGACAATTCCAAAAGAAAAGTGCTACAAAATATGTCTCTATCTCCTATTTCTGTGTTTAATAATTTAGAACTCTTACTCTTTGTTCATGAAAGAAACATTGTGTTCTGCAGGATTTGTGGAGATGTAAAACAAGAAGCAACAAAATCACATCTGAATTCCTGGTGCAGACTTTTCCAACGCTCAGGAGCAAAATAATCTGAAACATGAAACAGCCAAGGATTGGTGCCAAAGTTTTTACATGAATGTGAGAAGTGGGCAGATGAATTAAGTGGAGGGAAGATGAAGCAGAAACAACTTTAAGCTATTTGTGTAAGGAAGAGAAATGAAGAGCACTGAGCAGGGAGTGGCTGCAGAGCAGACACGTCTCCCATGGGGACCACAAAGTGCCATCTCCATCAGTCCTGGGGAGTGCAAACCAGCAATTAAAGTGTCCCATGGGGCAAACAGGATGCTCCTTTGCCCTTCTCATCTCTCTCAGAAAATACACCCACAGAAAGAGAAGGTTCAGTGATGCTGATATGAACCACAAGGTTCAGAGGGAAAGAGAAATGAAGAAAAATGAAAGCAGTAGCTGCTAATGCAGTTTTTCATATGAGCAGAGATCCAAGTCCTGCTTAAATAAGAAAAGCTCAGTGGTGCCTCTGCTGCAACTAGATTAGGTGAGAAGCACAAAGTGAGAGCTCCAGCTCCCCTAAAACTACAGCAGTGGGTTTTTAGCTGTGCTCTGCATCCTGGGCAACACAAAGCCCCAGTGCTGTGAATGCTGCTGGTTTTATCCATCCCTATCTGTATCATCTATCATTGTGATGTGACTGCAGCAGGCCCAGCCTGGCTGTGGTGTCCTTGCCCTGCTCTCCAAGCCTCCATCATCAGGGAGCTGCTGCTAATGCTCAGTGACAGTCCCAGAGCAGCAGAGAGCACAGGACACTGCACTCAGCCACAGCACAGCCTTCAGAGGCTGACAGCACCACCCACTCTTTGCAGCTGAAATATTTATTCAGCCACAATTACCATCAGAGATTAATATTTAAATAAAGGGCAATTTGTTTTCATTATTACTCTTATTTCTTTTTAAACAACAGGATTATAAACCGAATTAGATTATTTATTCCTAAAGTGGCTCTTTAACATTCTGCATTTATTAATACCAGTGTGAAGTGCTCAGGCATTGATCAAACTCTTTTTCAGAGGGATGGCTTGGGAGGAAAAACACAAAAACAACAGCCCCTGAGCTGTGGATTTTACAGGCATTACTGTCAATTATCCAGCCCACTGTGGGAGCAGAGCAGATCTTCACACACGCCAGCTGCAGCCTCACCCTGAATGCTGCAGAGGCAATTCTGACTCTGGGAGGGGAGAGAGGAAGAGGGGAAATCCAAGCTAGTCATAAAGCAGAGATCCCCACGTGTCTGAGACCCTGGCACAGCAGCCAGAATTATTTATTTGAGAATACATTTTGAGAGTTGCAATAATTGCCCTGGCACTGAGGTCTCTCAGGTCTCCTCCTGCAGGTCCAGAGACATTTCACCACCAAAAACTGGGAACACACAAGGCAGAGATGGGCAGGGATGGTTGCAGAGAGCTCATTCCCAGACACAAAACACACAGAACACACAGAACACACAGAACATCACCATGTCAATCCTCTCCCCTGGCTGTCCTCCCCCCTTATCCTCCAGTGGTAACTAACTATGAATTTACAAGTACCCAGCACTTCAAACAGCAAATGCATCTCTGCAGGATGGAGTCAGGAGGGGCCCTTGGAGGAGCAGAGAGATTCTGGCAGAAAACTGAATAAAACTGAGGTGACTTACACCTAATATTATCCTCCCCCCTCCTTTCCAGATGTCTTTTCTGTCAGAGAGATTTCTAAGATCATGTAGCAAGATTTTCTCCAAGAGGAAGAATGGATCATCAGGAACCTCCTTGGAGCCCCTGACCCTTGGTAAATCCAGCCAGCACTGGATAATGTTGATTTTTAATGAACATAAATAAATTACCAGGTGAATAAACATTGCTTTGCTATATTGACAAAGTGGATTGCTAAAAGAAGGGAAAAGGGGGATGATGAAGAGCCCACAGTGGAGCAGGGAGGTTTTAGCAAAGGTGACAGCAGCTGCAGGAGCACAGAAATGAGTTTGGAGACACAGGCTGGGCTGCCTGACCTCCAGGGAGAACCCAGCTCCTTTCTCACTCCCAATCCCAAAGAGCAACTTGCTTCAATTTGAGTCAGCACAGTGAGAAACTGTTAAATGAGAGTCAGGCAGTTCTCACTGCTCTGAGAAAAGAGGAAACAAAACATGTTAAAATCTAAACATGCAGAACATGATGCTGGTTTTAACAAACTCTGCACCAATCCTGTCCTTCCCCACTGCTCAAGCTCTCTGTCCAAATTTCAGCCTGGGACATTCTCATGGAATGTTTTTAAATCACCCAAGATGTTACAGGTACCTCAAGAAGTAATAATAATATCTGGGATTTATTGCAAATTATGACCTCGAGGTGAAAGGTGAGCACCTCATTATGTAGCTCCTGAAAGCACCAGTGGCACACTGAATTTTAAATAAATTATGGCTCACACACATCCACATAGGAACACACACATCCTGGTTGATATAATTCAGTGCTAAGGATTCTGTGGCATTTATTAACATTCCTGCCTTTGCTTTTCTGTTTTTCTCTTGTAAATGACACCAATTCTAAACCCATTCAGGTATAAGAAATGTTTTTTCTGTTTCAGTTGAGTTTTTCGTGCTCTCAGCTTCTCAAGAGATACTGAAAAAACTCTTGGAGGCTTTTTCATCTCCTCTGAGCTGCTGGAACAGCTGAGTTAAATCTGAATGCCTTGGGAACACTGAAATTACAGCCCCCCTTTTCTGAGAGCTCCAGAACTCCAGAGCTGTGCCACAACTGCAGCTGAGAAAATGCCAATAACTTCTAGAAATGGTTATCTCACCAGCTAAATCAATTCATATCTGGTTGCTAAAAGCCAAGTTGTATCTTTTTTTTTTGTTGTTGTTCATTAAGTATTTGCACATACAGAAAAAAAAAATAATTGACAACTTAAATTATTTAAAGGAGAGTTTGTTTTCTTGAGCTGGTTGAAAACATATTCTTAAAACAATCTGCATTAATACTTCAGCACAGCAGACAGAAGTGAACATGCCTGCAGGATGCCACAGAGGAAAAATACACAGATGAGGCTGCAAAAATAGCAAATAACCATGAAATGCATGAATCAGTGATGACTCTGTGAAATTCCACTGTCTGAGGTGAATATTTTGCTCTGCAGAAAAGGATTGCAAACTGCTGCAAAAAGTCTCCAAAACCACTGCAATGCATGTGTCAAAAAATAAATTACTCTGAAGTTTGCTGGCCTGCCCTCTTTTTAAAGAATTACATAAATCAGCAAATTCCTCACTTCCACCGAAAAACTAATTAAAATAAAGGAAGGAGAACATCATCATTTCCCATGGAAAACTTGGAGAGCTGCAATATTTCAGAGACCAGAGTGGCAATGCAGACTGGAATCCAGCAAGGCAATAAAACAGGTTTGCTCAAAGCCCTGGCTTTAAGGAGGGACACCAGTGGGCTTTGCTCAGGGCTGTGAAGGTTAGATACATATATATTATTTTTAATTTTTATTATTTTTTTTCCCAAGGTTCTGTATTTCTGCAGCCACAGCAGCTCCACAGGCTGTGTTTGCTCACCCAGCACCCACTGGGTGACCACAGGGAATTTTCTGTTTCACACACCAGGAGCAGGTGGTAAATCACAGGTGTGCTGCAGCATCTGGTGTGTGTTTGAGCTCCCAGCAGGAGGATGGTTGATCAAACACAAAGCCCAAATTCAGTTTGAAGATGTGCCACAACAACAGGATCAGGTATTCTGGCAAACCAGGAATAAACAACTGCTCAACACCATCAACTCATCACCTTGGGCATTTCTGAGATTCAGCCCCAGCTGGCTAAAACAGAAGCAGCAGTTTTGCTTCTACCAAGGTTTCTTTTAGTCATACTGTACCCACTTAATGAAGCATGAATTTTAATTTAGTCTGACACTTGGCTGTATTTATGGAAGTGATTTTTGCATCTTTTGTACACAGCCCATTTCCAAGGCAGGGAGGTGATGCAGGGTGCCAAGCCCTGCACATTAAGGATGGAAACTGTCACAGCACGTGCAGAAGTTCCTGTGAAGGAAGATGCCAACAGCCCAGAAAACATCTCCCTGGGGAGGCAAAATTAATTTAAATAAAAGATTTGCCAGTCCTTTGAGGTTTGCTGATACAGGTGTTGGCCAAAAAGTTGATATTTGAATGGTAAGGTTTTCAAGGTTTCTTCTGTCTGCTGCACAGCTGTGAGATAGAGAAATCTGTGTGCAGGATTATTTTACTGTGACTTTATTTTGTTTATTTTATTGTGGCATGGCCTCCCCACACTCTTCCTTCCCCACTGCAAGTCAGCCCCTGCCCACTCCTAATTCCCAGGCACTCCAGAAGATGATGAATAATAATTATATTACAGTATTACTGTTTTGTGTGTTTAGTGGTGGCAAAAGCTGAGCTCTTGTGATTAAATGGAGGGAGTTAAAAGGTGCTGTCAACAGCATCGTCCTCTCTACAGGTTTTATTTCTTCACCATTCTTGCTCTTGTTGCTTTAAATAGAGAAAAATGCTGTGCTAGTGATTTCTTTATTAGAAATGTCAACAGGGTCTGCCAAACTTTAATCAGCTCACTCTGCTGTTAGACCAGACTGGCATAAACTTTCCTTATTAAATGAATGTCTGCTCTATTGAGCTCACTATTAACACACTGCAAACACCCCCAGCACGGTGAATTCAGCATTCCCTGTCAGTGTGAATGGGAAATATGGAATTTGTTCATCCCCAGGGATGGAGCAGCACTGCTGCTGTCCTTCCCCTTCCAAAGGCTCTTTCTGCTCCATTTTTAAGTCACTGTGGGTTTCTTTTCTCCCCTTCCCAAAGCTCCTGTCCCTAATCCCAGCCCAGCTGTGGGTCACTGCCAAGTGTCCCTTCAGGGCTTTGGAGCTGGCTGATCCTCTTTGTTCCTCTGACCCCAGAGGTTTCAATTCCTCAGAAAAGTCTGACACAAGCCTGGCCCAGGACCTGCAGGTTCATCCCCTGTTGGTCACTCTGGAGCCAGGTAAGAAACAGTGACAACTTTCTTCTCTTTGTTCTCATTTACTGATGAACAGTAGGGAAAGTGAAAGTGAAGCAAGCAAGGAAAAAGGGAGAAAGATTTCAATCCCACTTGGTCAGGACTGTTAATGAAATCAATATTGCACCTGGTACATGGGACTGGGCTTTCCACTCCTCCCCTCACCCCACCCCAACAGTCCTCAAGCATTTCTGAAAATCAGATCTCAGTTCAGTTTCTAATTTGAAAAATTCAAATTTGATGCATCCAGAATCCTCTACTCACCCTAGAATATCTTTCTCATGTTTACTGTAGGAGCCCACTTTATTCCCACACTCTGCCCATCAATGAATTCACTTCCAATAAACTGTTCAATAAAATACAGTTGCTGAAATTCAAGCAAGTGTCCAAACCCTCTGATGCCAATAAGATTTCAGGTTAAACTGAAATACTTGAGGGACTCAGGAGCAAGGGAAGGGATGGAACTCCAGGGCAGCCCTACAGAGCTGCCAAAAAATGAACACTGCAGGATGATGCAAACCCACCCTTGCCAAACTCAGCTTTGAGCTGAGACCAGGGCTCTCTCCTTGGCTAAGCACCACTCTGGCATGCTCTGGGAAGAGCAATCACTCCTTTTTTTCAGCTTTCCCACAGCTTTATCTACTGCCAAAAGCTGGGTGTTGGTTCAGTGGCTGCTCCCCCTCCTCTGCTGTGGCAGGAGCAGAATTAGTATGTGCACATTAATGGGGAGCAAAGAGCAAATGCTGCCAGGGATTACTGAAGGGACACGTTTTTCCAGACAGAGATCCAGTAAACATTGCAAAAAAAAAGGAACAAGAACCTCAACAGCTTGTGAGGCTTTCAGTTCCTTCAAAAACAAACAGGGGCAGAGAGAAATAAGTTGAGAATTTGGTATAAACTCCATTGTCAGAGGCTGGGCTCCTGGAGGATGAGCTAGAAGAAGGAAATGCCATTTTTCAGCCTTGGTGGGTCCTTCCTGGCTGCTCATTTCCTGCAAGACACTCAGGAGCAATCATGACAGATGACTCCTCTGCTCTATCCATTTACCCCAGTTTTACAGCAGAGATCAGAAAATTTATTGGATTTTGCCTGAAAAAGAGACAGCATGTAATAACCCTTGTCTGGGCAGGATAAATAACATGCTGAGTGGAGGGAGAAAAGCACCTTATCTGTTAATTGTAGGGAAAACTGTAAAATCAATAGGAATGTAAGAAACCAGTCAAGGCAAGTTCCAAATTTCCCTCCAGAGCAATGAAGGAGTGCCCATCCCCAAGGGGTCCCTGCTGTCACCTCCCACATTGTCACTGCCCCTGTGGCTGCTCCTCTGTGCTGACACCTTTCCCTGCTGCAGGAGCATCCCACAGCACCAGGGGAAATCCCACAGAACCATCCCTGCCACAGGCAGCAGGGGCAGGGCGAGGGGGCAGAAGGAGCAGCAGCTCAACTCCTGAAAACTCCTCAAAAACTCCTCAAAAACTCCTCAAAAACTCCTCAAAAACTCCTCAAAAACTCCTCAAACCTGGCTGTGCTCCAACAAGCACCAGAGTGACACCTGCACTACCCAGAGAGGATGGGATGGGATAGTGGGATAATGGGGTGGGGTGGGATGGGATGGGATGGGATGGGATGGGATGGGATAATGGGATGGGATGGGATAATGGGATGGGATGGGATGGGATGGGATAATGGGATGGGATAATGGGATGGGATGGGATGGGATGGGATGGGATGGGATAATGGGATAATGGGATAATGGGATAATGGGATAATGGGATAATGGGATAATGGGATGGGATGAGCACACCCAGCACAACAGGAATGGGATAATGGGATGGGATAATGAGATGGGATAATGGGATGGGATAATGAGATGGGATAATGGGATGGGATACTGGGATACTGGGATGACCACACCCAGCCCAATCTCCCACATCCTCCTACAAAATGCCATTTGACTGCAGCTCACTCGCTGCTGAGCCCTCTAACCCAGGCAGGGAGGAGGAAATTGTGAATATTTTGCCCTCAGAGCCCCTGGAGCACACAGGGATGTGCCCACTCAGGGGCCCCTCCAGCAGCACAGCTCCATCAGCACCTTCAAATTCTGAGAGGAGCAGCAAGCTCCCACTGAGAATATGCACACAGCATTAATTCATTTAATGTTGTTTCTCTGACCAAAAAAAAATGTTCAGATGTTTTCATCTAATGCATCTAATATAGTTAATGACCTGGCAAGGAAATCAGAGGCTGCCCCAAGAGAAGGGGAAATAGAATGGTCTAAATAAAACATGGCTCTAAATGGGGTGGAAATCACAACTTTCTTTACATATGAAAGATGTTTCCATCACTAGGATTTATCTAAGGGAAGTGGGAAATTGTATAAATTCCAAATTAAGCCCCAGAGGCTATTCACACTGTCCTTTAAATAAAATTAAACACCCACTCAGAGCCTTGGCAAACAGAGAAATGTTACAAGTGAACAGAGTGAAGTATTTTTTAAGAGCTTTGTGTCTGAACTACACAGACAAAAGGGATTTTGGGGGGAGAGGGACAACATTCTCCTATTCTGAAACTGGCATTTTAAAATAAATAAAAGGAACATTGCTGCATACACAATAGTCTTCAGAATAAAATATCTTCATTCCTATTAACTGAGAGGTAGCATGAAATAATTCCTTTGACCCAGGTGCTATTATTAAATTAATTACATGTCTAATTTCTATTAGAGGGAGTTTGGGAAGAATAAACAGATTCAATATAAATGTACTAACAAATCAAAGCTATTAAAAACTTGGTGTAATTCTCCAGCCCAATAAAGAATTACTGTCCAAAGTGTTGCTTGCAAAACCTGCTGCCTAAATTTGAGCCATTTTGAGCTCTTTCTTTTAATTTTTCTTTTAATAATCCTCAAAGGGTACTTTAATAAAGAAATCTTGTTGTGGTTATATCACTGGCAAAACTCCATCCCAAAATAATAAAATCCAAGCTCGTATTCCTTGTTAAACAAACCCTTCATCCACTTTCCCCACCTTGGTCTGGTAAATCTATAGACATCCTTGGCTTTTAGCAATTGATCCATACATATAAAAAATCAAAATAAACAAGTATCATCCACCATCAGCCACTGAGGACTCAATAAACTTTCCTCAGCAACAGCACCCAGAGCAGCCAGACTGTGCAAAAACCAGAATTGCCAGTTCTGCTTTTTTAAACTGCCTTCCCCACAGGAATCACCTCACAGAGGGAAATTCTCTGTCCCACCTGAACACCATTATTAAAATGCAAACATCCAATTAGTGATTTTTCAATCACAGCTCACAAGCCCTTTGGATACCAGCACTGCTGTTTTTGTGCTCACCCAGGAACAAAAAGTTGCAAAATGCATCCTTTCCTGCTTTCATTTTGCATTTAACCAGTAAGGTGATTTTCCCCCCAGCAAGACTTTCTGAGCAATGATTTCCTGTTCTCCAAGTGACTGGAGAGCAGCACTGAGCCAAATTTACCAAATACCAACAAATACTGAACCAAATTTACCAATTATCAACAAACACTGAACCAAATTTACCATCCATCAACAAACACTGAACCAAATTTACCAATTATCAACAAACACTGAGCCAAATTTACCAATTACCAACAAACACTGAACCAAATTTACCAATTATCAACAAACACTGAGCCAAATTTACCAATTATCAACAAATACTGAGCCAATTTTACCAGCTGCCAGCAAACACAGCCTTGCTGGTTCATTTTGCTGAGTACTTCTCATTTACTTTTTCCTGCTCTTTCCTTGGCAAAGCTTTTTTTTTTTTTATTGGCTTCTCTTTGACAGCCAGACATCTTCATCACATGGAATGTCTCCATTTCTGCTGGCTTCTCTTTCATTTACTTTTTATGATTCCCCCAGAAGAATTTGAATGCTGACTTGTAAAACAAGGATTCCTTGCTGCCAGGATGGATATTTTATTTCCTGGCTGGTGCACTCTGGTAGCAATTTGACAAAGGCACAGACAGTACACATCCAGATCTATTCCAGAAACCCACTAAACTACTACAGGAAACTTGCTTCAAAAATCTCATTTTCAAAACATTTTGCAAAACATTTTGTGCAGAATTCCTTATAATTCAACTGGGCACATTGACACCCACCAGCATTTTAACCAGAACAACTTTTGATCTCTGTCTTTCAACCTAAAATTGAAAATATTTTATACTCCCACCTCTTCCAGCATGCTCAGTCTCCATGGAGACTGCAGGACCATCACTTCTTTTTTTCTTTTTTTCTTTTTTTCAAATTACCACCATGGCCATATGTCATTTGAGTGCAAACACAGTGAAATTTTCATGGGCTTTCCACTCCATTTCAGTGGGATTACAGGGCAGTGAACCCTGAGCAGGGAGAGCTCCACACAGACCCTCCAGTATGTAAAAACTGTATTTTGAGAGTGTAAAAGCAAAGTTCCACTCCTCAGGAGAAGATCCAGTGGAACCCAGCATTAAGTAAGTGCAGGATTGCCACAGAATGATGTTCACTAGATTTGTTTTTACAAAGCTTCTGTCCCAAATTTTCACACCAATGCTTTATATCAGCCTCAGTGTCAGGAGCAGGCAGGATTCTGGCCCCACCCTTTATGGGAAAACCCAAATTCTGAGTGAGGTCACAGCAAAGCTGCTGCTGCTGGAGCCATGGAGTGGAATTCCCTGTGAGTTTTGGGGAGCCAGCACAACATCTGGCACGAACCAAGAAAATTTGGAATTACAATCAGATTTTCCTATGAGGGAGAGACCCCCAACACCAAAAGAAGCCCCTCCTCTGTGCCCTTCTGAGGATGTTAATTGGGGTTGCACCTTCAAGCAGAGAGGAAAAGTTATTGACTGTGTGATTGTGAGGAGGAGGAGGGGAGAGTGCTTTGCCTGGTGCACTCTGCATCAGCCCAGGATCTATACAGGAGCAGAACTGGGCTGATCAATCTTTATTCCTACACAATCAAGCAAAGCTGCATCTTCAAGCCCCTTTCCTGACAGCTCATAAAACGATGGTATCGATCACAAGGCCCAAATTTGTAGTTTTGACAATAAAAGCAATTTGTTTGGGGAGGGAAACAGCCATATGAGGTGAATGCACGTGGTTTGTTAACTTCAAAAAATAATTCCTCTGAGCAATTATATGAAAGGTTAGACAGGACTTGTTCACCTAGAAGATTCTGACTTCCACTTTCCCTGCTAAGACACTTCTCTCTTGGGAGGGCTTGTGTTTGAGATTTGGGATCAAGCAGAGGGAGCAGGGGGGATGTTTGTGTGCTGCTCAAGGTGAGCACTGCTGGTTCATCCCAGGTCAGCTGGAGCTGCAGGGCTCACACAAAATTCCCTCTCAGGGCTCCTGCTGCCTCACCAAGTCCCTGCTGTGCCTGCCAGGCAGAGCCCAGCCCAGATTCCCTGCTGGAGGGGGGAGCAGGGATGCTCCTCACCCCCAGAGAAGCTGGCAATCACCACCTGCAATTGTGTAATTGTGTGTAATTAATTGTGGGCCTGTCCCAACCCTGCACAGCTCCTCTGCCCCCAGGGCTCTCTGCAGGATTTATCCCCTTCCCACCCACTCAGGTGTGCAGAGGGAAGGGCTGGGCCATGGAATTCCACCCACCTGGAGTGGTTCTGCCAGCTCCCAGGGCTGAGTGTGCTCCAACTGCACACATTCCAAATTAATTTACACATGCAGGCATCAATCAATCAAAAAAAAGCAGAGAGCACAAAGGGCAACTGCACAGAGCAGCTCTGCAGAGGGCCAGATGTGCCAGATGTGCCCAGCCCAGGATGCAGCTGGGGAAGCACAGCCCCTGAGTTGGGGTCCAGACACACCTGCACTCATCCCACCTCCCACCTGCCTGCACAGCTGGATTCCAGCTGTTCCCAGGTGCTGACAGTGAGCACCACAGAGCCAAGATCTTCTGGCCATTACTTAAGGGAAGGAAGAGGCTCCATGAGGATGGAGCAAGAAAAAGCCACTTTCCTGCAGAGTTCTGTCTCCTGCTTGATTGGCTCTTGTGTCCAAGAAACTCTTATTCCAGATTTTTCCATAATTGCCTATTGATAAGAATTCAGCTGCCTGGAGAGTTTCTATTATGTTTTTCCTCTGCTCTGTGTATTTTCATGACACAGATGAGGAATAACCATCTCTGAGTCAGCTTGGCTGCTGTCAAATCTCAAGCACACATGCACAGGCAGCATGAGACTCATCTGCTCACCAAACCTGCCCAAAATCCCCTTTTTTTCTCCAAAGGAAAAATCCCAATGAAATTAATGAAAAATTGACCTAGCTGTAGTTACTTGCTTTATTTCCTTCATTAAAAATAACAAATGTATTCTGGAGTTGGCACATGTGTAGTACTGCTGGCTGTATTTATGACAGAAATAAGAAAATAAGAAGTAAGTTCTTCCCTTTGAAATAAAACATCCTACACCTATTATTAGTGAGAGACCTGCACAACACACTGCAGCACTTGGATATACCCACTTGCCTGTTGACACCTCTCTGAAATAGGAGGAATATTATAATGCTAAAAATAGAAAGCATGAATATTGTTGATGCATAAACAAAAAGAGAAAGCAATATCCACTGAGTGCAGAAACAATATGTAAATTAAGAGCTAATGCAGCCATGGAAAAAAAAATCTCATATTTTAAGAAAAAAGCTGGAGAAATTGACTTGACATCTTTATGCACATTCTGTGAGATGTGGCTCACACAGCACCAATATCAGGTGAATTTAATCTGCAATATATTGAAATGGCAATCGCCAAATATCCCAAACATGTATGTAATTTCATTTGGATTGTTAGTCATGGAAATCATTCTCAAGGCCTGAAATGCTGCTGCACAGATTTCTTTCATATTTCCACCCAGGCCTTTGGGGGGCTGTGTGCATCTCCCTGCACTCCAGCACGTTTTTCCTTGGAATGTTCTGGAGTTTTATTTCCTTTTTCCCCCAGGTCTGCACAGACCTTCCTCTGCGTTTCCCTTCTCCTGTAGCACCTTTCTCTAAAGCAACAGCCCCTTTTAACAGAGCACATGACTCTGCTAACTTTAATTCTTACTTTGGTGGCAATTGAGGAGGAGACACTCGGCAGAATAAATTGGCACAGCAGACTGTTTGAAGTGTCCTTTCATCTCGTGGGTGATTTTAAAAGTTCAGCTGCTTATTTCATTTGGAGATGAGGCTGAAGCAAGCCCCTGCTCCCCCTCCCCTGTCAAATAGGTGTGAGAGCTGCAGGAATATTGTGAGTGTTGGGCTCAGCCCTGCCTGTGGCTGCAGCTGCTGCTAATTGCACAGGGCATGCAGAGCTGCTCCTTAACACACAAATTGACTTTCTAATTTAGGAACAGACCTCTGCACGGGCACAGACCAACAATGCTCCTTTTCTGATGGCTCTAAATTCAGATTTCTGCTCTGAAAGCCACAGCACCTGAGGGCCTGCAAGCTTGCCATGACAAATGGTGTTTAGGGATGCTGCCCCAGAGGCAGATGTTTACACCAGAGTGCTGAAACTGCTTTTTCTTGGGGATGTGCCAGCTCAGAACAGCCCTGCTCACCCCACACTGCAGCACTGGAACAGGGTTAGGGGTATAAAAGGAGAGCTGCAATTTACTCCTTCCCATGTTTGCATGGTGAGGACCTTCAATAAACACACATCCAGCTTTTCCCTGCAGACTGCATCTAAATATTTGTTTTCTCTGCTCTGCCCCTGGCACAGCTCTTCCTTTGTCACGATAGAAAGTTCTGTTTATTGCATTTCTGTGCAATGGAAAATGGAATGTTCATTCTCAGGAGTGAAAGGGGGGTGAGAGCATCATCTCCACTGCAGCTGGCCAGCAGGCACAGAGCAATTCTCTGTGAGTTCTCACCTGCCTGCTCATTGTGCATGTCCATGCAATTAATTAATTAATAATAACACAATTGATACAACTCTGCAGTTTCCTTCTGATGGAAGGAAGCACCTGGATGATCAGTAGCAGCTCATCAGGACTTTGGGGTGTGTTTACAAGTCCTGATTACAACTGAAGGGTAAAATCTTTATTTGTGGTTTGCCCAAGAAGCAGCAGCAGCATTTCTTTTCATAAACAAGATTAATCCCTTAAACCACTGAACAAGAGATATTTTCCTAGAGAATTACATAAGAATGATGAGAGTGCCAAAACCACAAACATAAAGTAAAGAGCAAAAATTCAGCTTTTACAAAACAGCTGCTGATTCCCAGCATCTCAGAGATTTCATTGCAAGGCTGCATTTCCAAAACTGTCATTTATCCCCAAACTCTGGAGACAGCTGAATTCCTGATCCTGTGCTGCTCAGAGCCTCTGCAAACAAGATTTATTTTCATGTCCTTTATGAGAACAAAGTCTTGATTTTTGAACAAATAGTAATTTTTCATCAAGACACTGTAATTCTCTTTGAGACTCTTAAGGACTAAGTCAGAGGTTTATCTTACTCAAATATAGAAAACAAATGTGGAATGAACCCACAGCCCCCCTCTCTTCCTCAGCCTTCTTGGTATTGGATGTGCATGAAATCAAACCTGATTCAATCTCTCAGAACCTAAAAAGAATTGCAATATAGACAACAGGTATGCACTGAATGTGTAAATGTATTTCTAACAAAAACCAGAGATATTACAGGAATATAACAGGTGGATTTGAAAGCTATAGAAATAATTAAGGCAATTCAAAGTTATTTGTTGCACTATACTCAATTCAGTAGTTGACAAGTTGGCAAAAAAAATGAAGCTACAAAATGAAGATATAAATTCCCATGTCAGAGGTGTATGTGGTTTTTGGGAAAAGCAAGTTAAATTGCAGCCATTTTGCCATGTGCACTAGAATTTAGGAGAACAGCATTGTCTGTTTACATTAAAATATGTTCAGAATTGCAAATCAACACCCAGAAATAGAAGAACATTATGAAGTTTCTTATGCTTCCAAGAAAGGACTCCAAGACTGGCAAGGGACACAATTTGGATAAATTTTGGATTTCACATCCAAAATGCAAGGCAGAGCTTTGTTCTCCCTGTAGAAACCCACCCCAATTTGCCCAAAGTGGGTCTGAGGGCAGGAGGGAGAGGTTGTGGAACACCCAGAGCTGCCAGAGCTTGTCTGCTCTGTGCCATGTCCTGTGGCTCAGGCACCCTGAGCTCATGTGAGCCTGCTCCTCATGAATATGCAGCAAAATTTCACTCAGCACCTGCTGATTGCTGCAGCTTCTGAAAGCTCCTCACTGTGCACGCTGACAAGTGCATCATGTATGGACAGCACAGATAATGCACTCCACATACATTACATTTATTCTTTTTTTGGTCTCTTCCAGTCCTGTTGTTTTCCTTGCCTTCACTGTTTCACACAAAGGCCTGCATTTGTTTGTAAGAAAATTAATTGCTTCAACAATTAACAGGAAAATGCATCTCAGAGGAAACACTTCATAATCGATCTGTTTCCAGGTACAATATTTGCCACTCAGGAATAGATTAATTGGACTGGAAATTACTCAAGCTAATTATTTTCTCTGTAGTATGAGATTAAATGAAGAGCCTAATAAACTGGAAATGAAGAAGTTCCACTCAGCACTTCAGGAGCTCACAGTGAAAGGCTCTGTTCCAGTCCTAATTCAAGGATTCTGCTCATCCTGTGACCAAGGGCTTGCTGGAGGAGTGTGTGGCTCTGGTCACAGGTAAGACTTCTAGAAAAGAGAGGATCTTACCAACATTGAAGGTGTTTTCAAGCTAAAGCTGAGATAAAGGCAGAGGGGCATTCCTGCAGCATGCCAGGGAAGATTTATCTCTAGAAACACTGGTAGAATGGATAGCAGCCATCCATTCAGCTAATTGCTAATTTGAATATCAGCTTCAGGTAAGCCCTGGAAGGAAGAATGATGAGCACATCTGCAGAAGGGCAGGTGATGCCTCAGCCCCCCCTGGCAGGGAATCCCAGGCACAGACAGGGTCAGGATTGGATCCTCCTGGGCAGTGCTGCCCCATTGCTGGGACATTATGGAACAGGGGAATCACAGAATGGAGCAGCTCTCTGGGAGCCCAGGGCTACCCCTGGCCCCCTTGGGGGTCTCAAAACCCCCCTGGTGAAGGTCTCAAAGATCCTGAGTGAGACCCTGGTGTCTCAGGTGCTGAATTCTAACCCCTGGGGAAGTTGTCAGCACAAAGGGAATGGAAACAAGCTACCAAAGTTAGTGAAGTGTAAATTGGATTGTTAGTACATAGATAAATAGGTTTTTTTGAATGTTTATGATAAGGGACACGTGGCCAAGATGGAGAATTTGGGGGGTGGAGACCTTTTCCTCCTTCTTCTCCATGTCATCCATGCTGGGTGACACGTTGGCACTCTTGGATTGGATGGGGTCAGGGCTGGACCATTTAATAAAATTGTATTGAGAACATTTTGTAAACATGTAATACATAGTACAAACTATATAAAATAAGCCCAGGCAGATTCCACCATGGATGCCAGGCTGAGCAGACCCTGCTGGCCAGGCAAAAAGTCCCTGAGATAAGAAACAATAAACAATCCTTGGAACAAGAGAAAACCATCTCCAGCAATCTCTCTTTGGCTGCTTCAGAGAAAACCAGGGTTTGAACCACCTCATGCCCCTCTGGGTGATCTCAGGGCAAAGGAGAAACCCCAGCCTGGGGCACAGCTCAGAACAGATTTTGGCACCAGCCAGTCCAGCCCAGGAGCCAGCCAAGCCTGAGTGCCACGTCCAGGCTTTGTTAAACCAATGCAGATTGCACTGCCATCACTCTCAGGGAGGAATTGTCCAAGGCAGCACCAGCCTGGGCCAGGCTCACACACAGCAGGGCCAGCAAACACCCAACCTCCAGCACAGCCAGTGCTGTGCCAGGTTTGCACTCCTGGCACAAGGAGCTCTGAGGCTCCTGAGTACAGAAAGGGAGCACACCCTGTAGTAACTGCTGCACTTTCCCAGGGAATCATGCAAAACCACTCATCTGGCTCAATCCCCATCCCACACAGCCTAAAATCTACTTTCCTCCAGCTTCTTATGTAAGGTTTTGTGTGTGCCCCCCTGTGCCCAGAGCTGGAGTCTGTACACAGAGCAATGATTTACACAAGAGCAGGGACTCCAGAGCTGACAGAGGTGCCAATGCCAGGGGGCTGCACAAGCCACCAGCTCTGGGGACACCCCAGACCAGCCCTGGGCACAGTGACAATGCAAATGCCCAGGGAATTCAGCCCTGTGCCAGCAGCTGGGGTTTATTTAGGATTGCTTTTGTGGTTTAGAAGGACACCAGGGTGTGTTAAAACCTTCTGGCCCACACTCTGCTGTGTGTGGATTTGGATGTGACAGATTGATTTTTTCCATCTGAAATGTGGGAATTCCCATGTCTCAAGAGCAACAGGCATATTTCCAGCCTCAGCTCATATTTTAAGTCATCCACTCAACTTTCCAACTCTCTCAGTAATTAGTATTACTTCTTACAGGATTTCCTCCAAGGGGAAAAAAAATCAACAACACCATTAGAGATATTTTCATAAGACACACTTTTGCATTTAATATTAGATTTTTAACAGGCAGGAGATTACTCACTTGCTGTCTCTTGCAATTGAAAGCAAACTGCTTTTGTCCCACTGGAATTGTTATTTTGAGCCTCTGGGCTACCAAAGGTTTAAGAACTACAGTTCTAAGTACCACAAACACAGAGCAAGCATAACAATGATGAATCCTGAAGGTTCTTAAGGGAAATAATTCTTTCTCAAGCTTAAAATTATATTTATTACAATGGGTAACACCAGGGTAAAAATACAGACACTAAATATGAAGGAAGTTTTTAAATGAATGAGTCTCAAACCAACAGGTGACAGAGTTGGCTAATAATGCCTTTATCTAGTAATTGGTTGTTATTTCATCTTTCCTTTTGATTTGATTCAAGATTATATCCATAAACATTTTTTTTCTAGAGTATCAGCACTGGGTAGAACGATTTCAAGAAAGATTCTGCATTTCTTGCTAAATAAAATAGTTTTCCTTTTAAAAAAATGGAGAAAGTGGGTCAGAGTGTAAAATAATAATGCACTGAGGCTTGGCTCAGACAAATTTATTTTGCCTCAACATCCCAAGGGGTTCTCTCTCTGAGGGCACATTTTTAAATGAGAAATGGAGGTTTGTGACTAATTGCCTTCAGACAAGGGAATGCAAACATGATTTCTGAGATGTTCAATACTTGCACATCATCACAAGAAACCCTTGGAAGCCTGGAGGTTTCCAATAGCACAGGAAGGGAAAAGCCCAAAGTGTACACAGCATGAAACTGTGAAATTCTCAGGGTAAATATGCTTACAGCTGATCATTGCCCACATGGCCCCCAAGCAGAAATGGAGTTAAACTCTGCTGTGTCAGAATTAAATGAACATTTTCTATCTGCCCAACAATATATCTCAATGGATTACATCAGCACCAGCAATGCTGAGTGAACACACCATTTTTTTAGGGATGAATAATTATTCTCAGAAAGCAAATTTTGGAACCACATAAAAGTGTCACCTTTCTCCCTTCCCTCCTGTTCCCCTCAATAATAAAACCAGGATTAAAAAATGAATAGGAGAAATCTTTTTTTGCTTGGAATTCACATCAACAAATAATGAATTAGGTTGCCACCAAATTCCCAAAGCATCCAGCCCTTCACCCCCTGGGCCTGCCCAGCTCTGAAAACATCACTCTGGATTACATCCCATCCTCAAAGTCTGATTTCTGCAACCTCTTTCTTGCTTTATTTCATTGTGACAAAGTGAAGTTCACATCATTCCCACAGGATGTGATGTGACAAAATAAAAGGGGATTTTTTTTTTTTACTACATCACACATTCTTTTCTCTCATTTCAGAGTAGAAATGTCTCTTTCCAAGCAATAACTCATTTCTAGGTGACAAAGTCATGTGAGCACATGGGAGCAAGGGAAAAAAATTAATGGTGATCTAAAACATTAAACCACTTTTATGAAGCATTTTGATGAACACCAGCAAGAGACAGAGTGTAATTATTGTGGCCATTAGGCTGTTATTTATGTTAAATTTGTTGCTCTTGTTGGCTTCAAAAGTGTTTTAGGGCTACAGCACTCTTGGGAGTCCATCAAATGTACTGGCACGTGCAACAAGTAAGGGAGGGAGGCAAAGCTCACTGAATTTACAGCATGGAAATATTCAATAACTGCACCTGAAAATGAGAGAAACAAGGCACTAGGGACAATGGCTTAAATGAAATAGAAAGAAAATATTCTGTAGGAAAATCAAAGGCAATTTTCCTGTTCCCTGTTATTATTTAATATCAAGTTCATTTCTTCAGTTATAGAAGTGTTAAGAAAATGAAGCCCTGAAATCCAGTGCCAGGAAGGAATGAAACCTGCAGCAATAAATGCAGGAGAGAGCCCAGAAAATCCTGTTACTGTCTCTCCCTGTGGCCACCTCTCACAAACTGATGGAGCCACTTGCAGTTCAAGCTGAAAATCAGTTTCTCTGGCAGCAGCAGCTGGTTCCAGGCAGCACAAAGCAGCAACTCCTCCAGAACTAAAGAGGAAAAGCATCAAAACAAATTCTGTCCTTCCCACATTTCCAGAGAAAGGGAAAGGAAACTGCTGAGCAAAGCTTGTCCATTAAATAATTGAAATGCTGCTGGTGATAAGGCAGGAAATGGTCATTAAGGTTCTGCTCAGAGATGGCCAAGCTTTGCTGTAATTATTTTATATTTGATTGAATCAGGGGCTGGGTTCCTGCCACAGGCACAGTAATGGAATGGGAATAACAAACATTTCTACCCAAAAATATAGAGCTGACTAGAAAGCTGTGAGAGGATCATGAACCCATTAGTGTCACCTCCTGCCCAACATCTCCCCAGCAGCTGTGGATAGAGGGAAATGCTGTCAGTGTCCTGCAGAGGAGGAAAACCCCACAAATCTCCATCTCCAGCCTCCCCAAGGATTCCCCAGCCCATCCCCTGCCAGTCCAGCAGCCACAGGGCAAGAACAGGAATCCACATCTTTAATTCTGGCTGCTCCTCCTCTCAGTCATCCCTGGCACAGCAGGGATAGAGAGAAGCAGCACTGACCCAGGAGAACTCAGGAAATGCATCTGATGATCTCCTGGGTCAGGATTTAAGAGTGTTACAAAATTCTGACTGCCTGAGAATGCAACCAGAGGAATTGGGGAGAAGTTTCTAATTGCTCCCCCATTAATCTGGAACACTGTGGCAAGTCAGGCACGAGAACTTCAAATCATATTTGACAGATGGGTTTAATTAGTTATTCTCAGACAGAATCATAATATTTGCTGTTAATATTCATCTGAAAACACCCTGCTGGCTGTGATAATATTTATGTTAATCCTGTTAGGATAAGCTGCTGGTGCCAGAACCTCTCCAAACAAATGATGGATATATTTCAAACCCTGATAAGGGGAGCTCTGGCATCCTGCTCTGCTTTGTCACTTGCACAAGTGCCTCCTTAAGCCGTGAAATTACACTTGTCACACTGAGTTAGCTTTATTAGCACTATTTTCTGATCCATGTAAGACTATCAGGAACACAGAGCTACTGAATCTGCTCTTAATTAACAGTGCCACCTCTGCACCCGTGTGATCAGACCTCTGCTTTTTGGGAGAAATCAAAGAATATGCAAACAGAATTGGTGTCATTTCTGAATGAAATATGGAGGCAAAAAATTTGCTAAGGGACATCAATATTTAACTGTTGCCCATTGTGCCTATTTGGTGACATCAAACATATCAAGATACAGATAAAATTATTTTCCAAAACTGCAGAGCACACTCTCTTTCCCCATGTCATGCTTGATCTTGCTTTTTAAAACACACAGCTGAACAGAGCTGACTGAATTTAATGAGGAAAACAATACACTGGGCAATGCATTGCAAATATTTAGCACTTGTTTACAAAGAGAGAAGTTCTGAAAAGTGAGAAAACCAGAAAATCCCAGCTGGGAACTCGATGGAACAAATCAAACCTGGAGTCACAGGACAGGTACAAACACACCTTGTCCTCCCTGGATTTTTCTCCCAGTAAAACCTGTGTCTGAGCTCAGATTTCTTTTAATAAACACCCAGCAATGTTTACACTCAGCATGTGCAGGCACACAGAATGCACAACCACTCTGAAAGATGACATAATCATTTATTTCTGTGTACCAGGGGTCATTCTGAAGGATTGCCACTGGATGATGAATAGTGGAGGGAAGTTCATTTGCCAAGATTCAATTCCCCCTTGAATTTGTATTTTCCTGCTGAGGAAGAGAAGTCAGGCCAAGGCACTCTATGGGCCCAAAGAGATGAAGTGTGATGGAAAACCTGCAGTAATCTCTGATTTTGATCCAATGCCCATTTCAGTCAATGAAAATATTCATACTTTCCTCCAGTAGCTTTGAATGGGGATTTTGAGGAATCTGTCAGACTGTGCTCAGCATTGGAAGCTCCCACCTTGGCACACACACATTTCTGCTTTGCCCAGTGAATTCAAGCAGATCTGTGACAATATATGATTTGTGAGGAAAATTCAGTGTACAACAGCAAAGGAATTGTGCAGAATCTCAGTTATTATAAGGAGAAAGTGATTCCTGCCATGATCTTTTTATTTTGCACACATGCAGACTGCAAGGAGATGAAACTTCCTAATTATTATGTTCAGAAGGTATTTACTTAAACACCATAAACCACATAATAAATCCCCAAACCCTATTAGATTTAGTACAATTTCACACACGAATCACACATGTAATGTGGAAAGTTTTCTAAAAGCAATGCCAACCACAAAGCAAATGCACTCAGGTCCTTATAAATGTGCTCTTGACTTACAGTTCCAGAAGTAATGAGCAAGAAGCAGCACATTAAATAAAAATGTATTAATGAAACCAAAGAGTTGTGATTTAAAAGCAACATCCACCTGCCAGGTGAAGGCATTTTAATACAGGTCAATGTTGCAGAATGGGAATGGAAACCAGAAAATCTGTTTCCTTCTGAAGGTCAAAAATTCATATAAATCTCACCATCATTGTAAAGTCTCAAATGACCAAAACAAAACCAAGAAAAGAACTCAAAAACCCAACAAACAAAGGAAAAGGACTCAACCCACCAAGAAAACCCCAAGTAAAGTTCATAAGCCAAACCAAAAAATCCACCACAAGCAGCCATATAAAGACCCCCTAATATAATGTCTGGCATCAAATAATGTGAAAAAAATCAAACTAGCCACAATCAAATTCAAAGATATGAAACAAGTTCTTCCAAATAATTTGTGACAACAATATTTCCTGCGAATTTTTACTTCCTGCTAGTTTTTACTTCCTGTGATCACTGAGTAACACGTGTGTGGTGGATTGAGAACTCCAGTACAGAACAAAGCAGCATCTCCTCATACAGCACAGAAAAAGGGATGAAAATCCCAGAAATGTTTGGAAAAGACAAAGAGCCCAGAGCTGCAGGACTGCTGGGCATGACCCACCTGTTGTCAGCTGCAGGTTTCCTCTGGCACTGCACCACAGCTGCTGCATCTCTCCCAGAGTGGTCCAGGCTCTCCCTGATGTCCCACAGGTGGGGGCTGCTGCCTCTCACGCTGGAAACGTTCACACCCCTCTTCACCTTGGCCCTAGGACAACAGGAGATGTTTCACCATCACACACAAGTGGCAGCTCCACCTGCTCCTCGTTTCACCATTATTATCATCCCACAGAAAATGAAACCGCTCGTTAAGAGTTCAGCAGCAGGACAAGGAAAGGAGGGGAGAGAATTAATTAAAACTTTTATATTTGGGAGAAATTATATCGAGGCAGAAATGTGAGTGGGCTGATGGTGATGACAGCTTCAGTCAGAGCAGAGTGAAGGATCCTCACTCCTGCTCTGCCCTGTCCCACACCGTGGGCACCACTTGCCATGTTGAGGCTCTTACAAGTGTTGGGTTGGAGCAGAAAGTTCTGGGAACCCAGGGAATACCCCTGGCCTCCTTGGGGGTCTCAAAACCCCCCTGGTGAAGGTCTCAAAGACTCTGAGTGAGACCCTGGTGTCACAGGTGCTGAATTCCAACCCATGGGGAAATTACAAACCCAGAGAGAATGGAAACAAGCTACCAAAATTAGTGAAGTGTAAATTAGATTGTTAGTACATAGATAAATGGGTTTTTTTGACTGTTTATGATAAGGGACACGTGGCCAAGATGGAGAATTTGGGGGGTGGACACCTTTTCCTCCTTCTTCTCCATGTCATCCATGCTGGGTGACACGTTGGCACTCTTGGATTGGATGGGGTCAGGGCTGGACCATTTAATAAAATTGTATTGGGAACATTTTGTAAACATGTAATACATAGTACAAACTATATAAGATCAGCCCTGCCCTCAGCAGGCAGATTCCACCATGGATGCCAGGCTGAGCAGACCCTGCTGGGCAAGCAAAATGTCCCTGAGATAAGAAATAATAAACAATCCTTGGGAAAAGAAAAAACCATCTCCAGCAATCTCTCTTTGGCTGCTTCAGAGAGAACCAGGGTTTGAACCACCTCATGTCCCTCTGGGGTGATCTTGGGGCAAAGGAGAAACCCCAGACTGGAACAAAAGTCACATTTTTGGTGTAAAAAGAAGGGATTTGGGTGCTGGAGTGAAGAGCCATTGTTAGGCCTCATTGCAAGCAAAATCTGCCCTTTTTCTCCTCCCTCTCTGGATTACTCAAAAATTGCAATCCTTATCTTTGCTCTTACCTTCATCATCTTTCTGAGTTCACAACACTTTCTTTTAATACTGTTGGATTTTATTTTCCTGACAGTTCTGAACTTAAAATTAGTTATTTTTAAAAATGTTTGTTTTTCCTAAAGCAACAGATTTCTCTCAAACTGTGTTTCCATGTATGAGAGGCTAAACAACAGAAAATCCAAAATGGCAAACTGGACTGGCACCTACTGAGAGGCACTTTCTGTTCTCATGTGCTCAATTGTACTTCTGGAGCTGCATGTTTTAAAAATAACCAGAATAAAAACCAGAATTTATTAATCACAGCTGGAGAAGAAGAACTTTATGAGGAGAGAGATGCACTTTCAAATATCTGTTTCAATTCCTCTCATGAGGTGGGGCCTTTTTTAATTCTGTCTCTTTAATAAATAAACCTCAGGGCACTACTGAATTACCCCACAGCTTTAAATATAATGTTGGCCAAATTACTGACTTAGGAGTCCCTGGTGGTGTTAACTTCTGATTCCTGAATGTGTGAAATCCATTGTGGCCAAGCCTCATCTGTGAGGTGTCAGGAAATGACAGTTTAATTATATTTGCTAAAAATCTCATACATAAAATGCATTCAGTGCCATGGCAAGTTCAGAGGTCTGGGCAGAAACCCCAAAAGGAAGGTGAGGATTTTGTCTGAGCAGCTGCTGCCAGGCAGAGATGCAAACTGCAAACAGCCCTGCCCCAAACTGCTCAGGAAATGATATTTGTTTGCAGAATAAAATCCAAAGGATTCTTTCAGCTGGCTTGAACAAAAGGGATTATGTCTCCTTTCTTCCAGCACTAACTCAATGGCAGTGGCTGCAATTTCCTGAGCACACCTGGAGAATTAATACATGGATGCTGCCAATGCTGGGCAACTTCTCCTGTGCTCATTTCCCCAAATGAATTTTAAGCAGGAGCAGCCAGTGCTGCCAGAGCAGGACAGGAGATCAGTGCTCAGAGCAGAGTGGAAATTGGAACACATTCCTGGAGTCTCAGAGAGGGAGGGACAGAAAGGCCACACAACAACCTGGGTGAAACATTTCCCAGCATTTCTCCAGTCATTCCTGGGGTCTGGCACCTGGCCCTGCCTTCCTGTCCCTGCTCAGGGCAGCAGAACCACAAGCAAATGCAGCCAGGTCCTTAAAAATGTGCTCTGCAGCTCCAGAGGCAAGGAGCAGGAAAATGGACACAAAACCAGCAGGACAAGCTGAGTTTGTTTATCCTTGACACTCCCTTTATCCAATGGCAAACTTCCACCCTGTACTGATTCCTAATGCTTCAAAACAAATGCAGATCCTTGGGGCAAATGCAGCCCATGGATCAGGATTTCTCAGGAGAGATAAGGTCTCATTGAGTCATCTGTGAACTGCTCCAATCCCCTGATTTTACTGAAAACAGTAACACAAGTTTGGTGATTTCCACAGAATTAGAGGTTAGGAGCTCATTTGGAGGAATCAGATTAATATCCTTCTATAATTAGCACAGAAGCTTCAATTCCTCAATCCCAGGAGATGTTTTTTTCCCTCCAGTGCTGTGTTTTCCACTGTTGGGCAATTGCAGGATTTTCTTCACTCCATTTGCTGTGGCAGCAGCACTTTGCAATTACCAAGGAAGGAGCAGGGTGGAACAGGGTCAGCAACAGCTCAAGGTGTGTTTTCTGCCAACAGATGCAGCTGAGCAGAGCTGAGGTGAGGGCTCAGTGACATTCTGGGATGGCTGGCTGTCCCAGGGCACACAGGCTCTGACCCTCAGCTGCTCCTCAGGCTGCCTCTCTGCTCAGCCTGACACTTCCCAGCTTTTCCATCTATTTGCTCTCAGTTAACAAGCTAAGTACAACATGTAAGTTTGCTCAGAACACGAGGCTGCAGCAGGTGGAGCCCCTGGAGTGCTCTGTGCCCATCACCCCAGTTTGGGCAGAGGAGGAGGAAGGCCAGCAGCATTTGGATTGTGGCTGGTTTGGGTTGTTGCTTCTTTTCAAATGTGGAGCCCATCCAACAAACACCTTCCTGGCTGTTATTTACCTCTGAATCACTGCTCACACATCACTGACCCAGGCTCTCTGCACCAAATCAATCCCAGCAAACAGAGCCCTTGGGAGCCCACATCCCTGAAACCTCGTCACTGCTGGCAGGGAGCAAAGCAAGGCAAGGCAGAAGCAAAGAAAAACCACAGGAGGAACTCCCAGAATCAATAGATCACAACTGAAATCAAGGAAATGCATTACCTCAGTGCATAAAGATAGTGATTCCCAATCCTCTCCCATGACCCAGCAAATGCTGTGTTTACTCCAGTGATGGAAGAGGCTGCAACTCCAATTAAAACACAGCCCACGTCCTCTCTCATTTATCACAGTGTCTGGTCCAGCATCCCCAGTCTCTGCAGTTTGTAACCAGTTAACACTCAGTGTTCAGCCCTGCCAGGGCTGGGAATGGCTCAGAGAAGTGTTGGGAGAGGGGAACAGAATATCACACCAGTGTCACACAGAGATCACACCAGTGTCACACAGAGATCACACCAGTGTCACACCAGTGTCACACCAGTGTCACACAGAGATCACACCAGTGTCACACAGAGATCACACCAGTGTCACACCAGTGTCACACAGAGATCATACCCGTGTCACACAGAGATCACACCCGTGTCACAGCCTCCCCTTCCCAGCCCCAAGTACAAACCAGCAGGCAGTCCCAGCCCTGGACAGCCCCAGATGAAGATGCTTTAGAGCCTGGCACTGCAGCTTGTTTTTCATTACTGGAAATGCTCGGGGCCAAGATCTGCAGGAACCTTTCAGGGTGTTGTGAAGAAGAGAGCTGCTTCCAACATCAAAGGAGGGACAGAAAAGGGAGGCTGTTAACACCCTGCTCCTGCTGCTGTCATCCTGTCACCGGTGGCAGATAAATTGTATGCAGAGGGGATTTCTGAGAGCTCCTGGGCACCTACAGACACCACAGCAGCCTCTGAGTTTGCCCTGTCACTGCATCTCCCCAAAGCATCTCAGAAATAACTGCAAGGGGCTTCTATTTCTGTTTATCTTCAGTGTTTGTTGCTGCCCAGAGCCTGACCTTAACCAGCCCTGGAGAGATGCAGAGCCCCCCTTTGCCAGTGCTCCTCCTTGGGCAGCAGGGCTGGCAGAGCCCTTCCCTCCATCACCCCTCTCACTCCAAAACAAGCAGAATGTGAGCAGGAACAGACCTGACCACAGCTTCTCGTGGCATGAAATAAAGAAATCAGCTCTGGTTGTACCCACTGCAGAGTCACACTGATGGCAGCCAGCAGCACAACACTCCCTGCACAGAACCCTGCAGGTGTTCCAGCCCTGCCCTGCAAATGCCCAACATCCCTCACTGCCCTGAGCCCATTTTTGTCCATCCCTTATTACCCTGAGCCTGTTTGTATCCATCCCTCACTGCCCTGAGCCCATTTTTGTTCATCCCTCAGTGCCCTGAGCCTGTTTTTATCCACCCCTCACTGCCCTGAGCCTGTTTTTGTTCATCCCTCACTGCCCTGAGCCCGTTTTTATCCATCCCTCACTGCCCTGAGCCTGTTTTTGTTCATCCCTCACTGCCCTGAGCCCGTTTTTATCCATCCCTCACTGCCCTGAGCCTGTTTTTGTTCATCCCTCACTGCCCTGAGCCCGTTTTTATCCATCCCTCACTGCCCTGAGCCTGTTTTTGTTCATCCCTCACTGCCCTGAGCCCGTTTTTCCATGTCTCATTGTTCTGATCCTGTTTGTCCATCTCTCATTGCCCTGAACCTATTTTTGTCCATCCCTTACTGCCCTGAGCCCATTTTAATCCATCCCTCAGTGCCCTGATCCTGTTTTTATCCATCCTTCATTGCCCTGAGCCCGTTTTTGTCCATCCCTCAGTGCCCTGATCCTGTTTTTATCCATCCCTCACTGCCCTGATCCTGTTTTTGTCCATCCCTCAGTGCCCTGATCCTGTTTTTGTCCATCCCTCATTGCCCTGAGCCCATTTTAATCCATCCCTCAGTGCCCTGAGCCCATTTTTGTCCATCCCTCAGTGCCCTGATCCTGTTTTTGTCCATCTCTCATTGCCCTGATCCTGTTTTTGTCCATCCCTCAGTGCCCTGAGCCCATTTTAATCCATCCCTCAGTGCCCTGAGCCCATTTTTATCCATCCCTCAGTGCCCTGATCCTGTTTTTATCCATCCCTCATTGCCCTGATCCTGTTTTTGTCCATCCCTCAGTGCCCTGATCCTGTTTTTGTCCATCCCTCAGTGCCCTGAGCCCATTTTAATCCATCCCTCAGTGCCCTGATCCTGTTTTTGTCCATCTCTCATTGCCCTGAGCCCATTTTTGTCCATCCCTCAGTGTCCTGATCCTGTTTTTGTCCATCCCTCAGTGCCCTGATCCTGTTTTTATCCATCCCTCATTGCCCTGATCCTGTTTTTGTCCATCCCTCAGTGCCCTGATCCTGTTTTTGTCCATCCCTCAGTGCCCTGATCCCATTTTGCTGGGGACAGTGCCAGGGCTGCTCAGGTGTGAGTGCAGAGGGATCTGTCAGTGCTGTGGGGACATTGACTGCAGCCATCTCTGCAGGATCTCAGCTCATTCCAGCTCTGTGCTGCTCCAGTGATGGCAGAACTTGCCTCTGACATTCACAGCTGATGTTTCACTGCTGCACACAACCTCCTCCCCTCCCTGAGCCTCTGTGCTCAAAGAGCCACCCTCAAATGCACAAAAATACCATAAAAAATGGAAAACAGCAATGGGTGTTCTGGCTTTGCTTCAGGACAGTTTGGTTTAGATTCTGGAGAGTGGGACAGCAGGTTGGGGAATGCCAGGGAAGCTGCAAAGCTCTGAAGCACTGGGATGGGATGAGGGATGTGGAGACTGGAGAGAGGGGGAGGCATGAGGCCAAGATTCCCAGAGAAAACAACACTCAGAGAAAACAGCACCCAGAGAAAACAGCACCCAGAGGTAAAACAGCACCCAGAGAAAACAGCATCCAGAGAGAAAACAGCACCCAGAGAAAACAACACTCACAGATAAAACAGCACCCAGAGAAAACAGCACCCACAGATAAAACAGCACCCAGAGAAAACAGCACCCAGAGAAAACAGCACCCAGAGAGAAAACAGCACCCAGAGAAAACAGCACCCAGAGAGAAAACAACACCCAGAGAAAACAGCACCCAGAGAAAACAGCACCCAGAGAGAAAACAGCACCCAGAGAAAACAGCACCCAGAGAAAACAGCACCCAGAGAGAAAACAGCACCCAGAGAAAACAGCACCCAGAGAAAACAGCACCCAGAGAAAACAGCACCCAGAGAGAAAACAGCACCCAGAGAAAACAGCACCCAGAGGTAAAACAGCACCCAGGGGTAAAACAGCACCCAGAGAAAACAGCACCCAGAGAAAACAACACTCAGAGAAAATAGCACCCAGAGAAAACAACACTCAGAGAAAACAGCACCCAGAGAGAAAACAGCACCCAGAGAAAACAGCACCCAGAGAGAAAACAGCACCCAGAGAAAACAACACTCAGAGAAAATAGTACCCAGAGAAAACAACACTCAGAGAAAACAGCACCCAGAGGTAAAACAGCACCCACAGGAAATCCAGCACACGCCCTTTGCCTTTCCAGTCTCCCTGAAAACCACCCTTGGGCCAGGATCTATCCCCATTTGAGAATCAGTAGATTAGACCAAAATAGCCAAAGCACAAGGAGAGCCCGGATTTTGTGTTCCCAGCATTTCCATTGCCAGTTTTATGGGCAGCACCAGGGTGATGCTGAATTTATGCACGTTAAGGTCACATCTTCTTTTGCCTCCCTCTGCAGTTTCATTGCTTTTTATGGCTGAAGCCAATACAGGGCAGGATTTGAGCCTGAGAGAGGCTCTTTGAACATCAAAAATAAAATGTGCCTGTCATTGAGAAAACAGGCACAACTCAGCCCTTTTAGCCACTTCAGGCATGTTTGCTGTGAGCACATGAAAAACAAGTGTACAAAGGCTTCCTGGGTCTGTGTCTACCATGAATCCCTGGGGAAATTTAGACCATTAAACCCAAAAATTATTTCCCCATCAGGAAGAAACCTATAAAGTTGAAACTTGCTCAGTGGAAGACTATTTTTGAGAAGGGCCCAACTGTTCTAGGCCTGGCTGAAGTGAATTGCACCTTGCTCAGTCCAGCAGGAAAGGCAGAAAACAAAAAAAAATCTCATGTAGTAAGACACTCCATACCAACCATCTGAATGTCTGCCTTTAATTCCCTAATTAATTTTGGCTCATAAAAGGCAGGATTTGGATGCCATGCTTGGCTCTGCAGAGCTGGCTGCTGCAAGGCTTTTTTTGGCTCTGCTCTCCCCACTGAATACTTGATGTACAAACCAGTGTTGTCAGTTGTTTTCAGAGAAGATACCTCCAAGTTTCTTCAGATTACACTAATAGTTCCACTGATTGAAAATCCACAGCAGAAGAGAATGGGGAGTCCCTGAGATGCTGATGGAGTTAGAATAATTTATGGAGAGCAGTCTTGCACAACAGAAGCTATTTAAAGCTGTATGATATAGCCACAAACTCTTATTAAGGTCTGTGGTTTTCAGCCCTGTGAGACAGAAACCAGTTATCATTATGCATCACCATGAAAGCAGATTAAAATTAAATCAATCTGTTTATCTATGGGTTTGCAATGCAGCTTTTCCAAAGCACAACACATTCTCCACCTAATTAACATTTCAGGAGGAAAACCCATTCCACACAGACACCCAGCCACTGTCACTCAAACAGAGATATTACAGAAACATAGCCCAGGTGGACTTATAATGAAATTTAATTAGTGGCAGGGCACAAGGCCCACTTAGGCTTCAGAAATTGAACTGTGCCTAGCAGGAGTTAAATAAAATGGATTTCTCTGTGATGTGGGTCTCATGGGCTGCCAAGAATTGCCTGTTGTGGTTGAGTTTGTGTGCATGCACACAGGTGCAGATACCTGCATACCTGCACACACTACACACATCCAGGTTTTATCCCTGTGCCTTTCAAGCAAAGTCCTTGCTAAAAACATCTTTTGTGAGATGTAAACCACACAAGTCTCTGGAGAGCCAAAAGGAAAGGATGCATACAAATGGATTCAAAGCAGAAACAAATACAGAGTCTGCAGCTCTGACCTCTATTTACTCACCAACCAAGGCAGCAAGAGCCACATCCTCAGTGGGAAGCAGAATTAGATTTTATTTTCAGAAAGCCCCTGAATTGGGAGGAGCTCAGGAAGCAGAATTCCAGAGACACTCCAGCTCAGGGGGGCAGCAGGAATCACCCTGGGGCTGCCAAGCAGGCAGAAAGGGCAGGAGCAGGGTTCTCACAACCTGGCTGCATCCCTGGGCTGCTCAGGATGCTCAGGGCAGGAGGGAGAGCCCCCAGCCCCTTCCCCTGCAGGACACAGCCCTGGCACACTGAGCACCAAAGGCACAGAAACCATTTCTGTATTCCAGGCTGTGCAGGAAGGTGTTTGCTTACAAAAATGAAAGGCAAAGATAAATAGTGCTGCCTGCTGATTTAAAGTGGTTGGGAGCCCCGTGGACTGCTTCAAAGCACTGTTTCCAAAATAAATGCAAAAAATGTTATGTAGGGTCTGAAATCTTTCTAAATTGCTTGTAAGAAAGCAAACAATGCAGCACATCCCTTTTATTCCTGGCCAAACAGCAGCAAAGCTGCTAACAGCACAGCTTGTGCAACCAGCAATTTTTTAAAATTAGACTGAGATTTAAGAGAAGACAGGAAAAACAAAGCACAGTGCTGGGCACTGTGTGCAGTGAAAACAAAGTGGCATCTGCCCCATTTCACAGGTGACAAACACACCCTGGAGCAGGCAGCAGAGCACAAGCAGCATGGGATGGAGATGAGCACAGCCCAGGGAACCCTGCAGCCCCTGGAAAAGAGAACAGAGCCACAGAACATTCCCAGAGAGCTGCAGGACACTGCTCAGGGTCTGTGTGTACAGACACTGCTGAGGGGGAAAGCAGCAAGGAGGGGAATTCTTGTGATTCACTTGAACTGGCTGAGAACATTAAACTCAGAAAAAGGGGAAAAAACCAAGCAAAAACTCATGTGCACCATGAGTTTTGCAAAAAGTTGCAGGAATAGGAATAGATCTTTATATTCTCTATACAGAGCAAGCAGCAGTGGGGCTGGTCAAAGCAATTCTTTGGTTTTGTCTGAGAAGCAGTACCTGGTACAGTCTCTTGCTCTGAGGGCACACAGTAAAGCCATTTTCTGAGGGATGCAGACTCTCCTTCAGGCCAATGACCTTCCCACAAGACCTGAATGCGGGGATGCTGCTGGCAATCAAAACTAGAGGAATTTTGACTCATCAAGCAGCCACCACCCCAATCCCCCCAGCTGGCTGGTGCTCAGTGACAAGGGGTGTGCATTTAGAGCCAGGGCTTCTAGCTGAGCCCAACATCTACCAGCAGCCACAGGTAACATCCAGAACCCCCAGAAATGCTCCTGTCTTCTGCTGGAGGGGCTGAACCCAACAAATGCTGTGTGAGCCCAGTGCCCTTGCAGACCTTCCCAGTGAACTGGGAACCCCAGCCCTCCTGGGGAACAGGCTGCTGCTGCTGGAGGTGACCAAAAAACCTTCTTTACTAAGAGTTCACCTCAAACTCCAGCAGCAGGGCAGTTCTGAGGGGTTTCCAAGTCCCATCCTCACACAGGATGAGGATTGCTGAGAGCAGGAGGAACATTGCTCCACTGCACTAACCAAGAGCCATCAGCAAAATCCAGGTTCTGTTCCTTAGCAACTTCTCACAGCTGCAGATAAAATCATCTTCTGGACATCACAGGAGCTGTGAACACTTAGTTCCCTTCCACAGGGATCCTCTCATCCAGGAGGTGGCACAGGAGCCAGTGGCAGCACTGGGACATTGGCATTAGCTTGGCCCAGTGTGAGACCCCTGGATCTGTGTGTGCCTGTCCTTCCCTCAGTGCCATGCATGCCAGGGGTTCAGACAGCAGCATCTGAGGCACAGAAATCATGGAACATGCTGCAAAAATCCTGAGCCTGCAAAGTTCACCTTTTCTGCAAAGGTGCTTCCTCCCCCTGATGACATTAGTTAAGGTTTACAGCACCAGGGCTGCAGTCAAGAGAATGGGAAGAAGTGTAGAAATAAAGGGTGCAGATCCTTCAAGGGAGAAAAAAACCCATCCTGCATTGCTCCAAAGAGTTGCTGTTGGCATAAAACAGATTTTCACTGAGCAATTCAAATAGGAGTTTTTGTATATACATAAAATCCAGGCTGAGCACTGCAGCTCTGTAGTGCCACATTTAACCACCTTTCTGTCATCTGCACCAGTGGCCACCAAAGCAACATTTGCTAAATAGCAGCAAGGAGTTCTGCTGCAGGCAGAGCCCAACAGCTGAGTGCAGCCACTGAGGCAGAAGGGAGTTCAATTAATATAAAAATGACACTGCTCAAAATGATCCTGTGCCCTTAATGTAGGGCACACACATCCAGCTGCAGCAGTGGCTCCAGTGCAAGCCAGAGCACACTCCTGCTGCTGATTTCATCTTGGAAGAGCCACAGAAGAGATCATTTTACACAAACCACAAAACCCTCCCTGTTGATTGCTCTCCAAGACAGAGCTGGTAATCCTCTCCACATATAAATCCTAAAAAAAAACCCCAATAACTCATCTCCTCTCAGCCCCAAACTTCCTGCATATCCTTGGGCTGCTTTGTTCTATTTGTGCATTTCAATGTAAGGAAGATGAGAAGGAGTGAGAGGCTCCTTGTCCCAGCTCACAATTGTTCTAAGGACCCTCCTGTGGGACTCAAATTGGTGAGAACTCCCACTGTCCTTCATCAGTGCTCAAAGTCAAACACCATCAAACAGAATATGGGAGCTTAAAACTGAGCCAGAATTCAAGTGCACATGAATTTTTCTTCTCTTTTGTATTAAAACCTTGTAGCCTTGGACACGGGGTTTAAAGCAGAAGAATTTTAGGCAGCAATTTGCTCTGTTGAAAAATAGAGAGATTTAAAAGTTTTAATGAGCAGGCATGCAGGAATGTGACTTGTGGCAAGGACTGACATTTTTTTTACTTCTGCAGCAAAAGCCCAGCAGCAATCAGCCAAAAACATTCACACTCCGAATCATTTGCTATGTTTTAAAATAGTCTAGGAAGAAGTGACCACTAGACAGTTGTTTTTGGAAGGAAAAAGGTTGTACCCCAGCTGCCAGCTGGTAGGACAAAACCCTCTGGAGAATAAAAGCTGTTTCAGCAGGCAATTGAAACATCACCACAACAGCTGGATGATGAAGTGATGAGAGTGGTGAAACACGAGCCTGAAGAAATGATGGGGAGAGAAAAACTGCAGGAAAGGAGCCCAGGAAATAATTTAAATCATCAGTTTATCAAACACTGACTTTCCCCTCGTCCTTTAAACTCCAAGGGAGGTGAGCCACAGTTTCAGCTATGACCCATGTGAGTATTTGGATAACTGGGTTAAAACTCACAATACTGAGAAACCCACACAACTGAGAGGAGCTTTCTGATAGACAGCAGCCACTGATGTGGCACCAACAGCACTCTCACCTTGGGGGTATTCCAGTGGGTTTGGGGTTTTTAATGAGTTCAAATCTGCTTCACAAAGAACATTTTCCCAGCTGTAGCTGGAATTTCTCCTGCACAAAACATGTGCACAGCACTATTGCTCTGCAAATCACTGTTTTATTCCCAAACTGCAGGGAGGCAGAGGATAATCAACAAGCACTGAAGAAGCAGCCCAGAGCTGCCAGGGAAATGAGGGGCACTGAGTGTTCTGCAGGCTGGTTCTTCCACAGGAGCTCCCATTGCAGCCCCATTCTGAGCCCACACCAAAGGTGAGCATCACCAGCCCTGTGAACAGCAGCCCCAGGCTCGTTAGACACACACTAATTAAACTGCAGCCCCAGTGCCAGCAAACTGTGTGACACCACACACGTGCTCCCAGCAAAGAGCAAAACCACAGAGAAACAGCCTGGGAGGGACTGACAGCTCATGGAGTGCCCAAAGCTGGACCCAAATCTGTCCTTCACCAGCTGCTGGGGGGGGAAAGAGCCCCAAAGCATGGGCACCCCAAGGTGACAATGCAGAGCTGCAGGTCAGTGTGGGCTGGGGGAACAAAGATTAAAAATTTAATCTTTAATCTTTTAATTTAATTTAAATTGGAAAAAGCAAGCTTCAGTCTCCTCTGTGTGGCTACAAAGGTTCTATTGGAGCTGCCTTTGTCAGGAAATACAGAAAACACAGTGCAATGACTGTTGTTCAAACCCCAACCTTTCTTGTTGGCTTTAGTGCTGGCTGCTGATAAAAGACTGATGAAACACCTCTGGTTTGCTGTCCATGTATTGCTTTCACTTAGGAGAGAGAGAACAAATGGACTGAAAAGGAAAGATGCCAGGGATAAATATTTTAGTCATCTCAGGCACAAACCTGTCGTATTACAAGGATTACAGTCCATTAGGATTGTATAAAATCCAGAGCAAAGCCTGTAATTCATCCATATCTCAGTGACAAAAACCTCCTAATGTGTTTGAGGAATCCCTATTTGCTAATACTGAAAACATCTTTGAGAGCTACAGGGCTAATTTGGGGAAAACCACTTTAAATCCCAGAGGCTCTGAAGTCTCCTCCTCTGTTCAGCCCATGGGGATGGGGAATGTGGGAGCAGCTGCTTTGGAGAGGCTTCTCCTGCCACCTCCTCTGTGTTTTGGGAGCAGAGCTGGTGCTGGCTGGAGCACCTGGCACACCTGTGGCACACCTGTGGCACACCTGCACGGGGCAGAGCCAGGCAGGGCTGTCTGCAACAGCACAAAGGGCAATGCATCAGCCCCAAACTTTGCTGCCAAATAAAGAAATTCTTCCTCTTCCAAAAATATCCGCCTGGTAGTCTGGGAGTGACTGCTAGAGGAGATTTACTAAAATGGCAGACACTGAAAAAGAGAAGTAGAACAAAAATAAATGTGACAGGCCCTCCTGAAGGGTAATTTGAAGCCCTTCCCTCCATGCTGATTGTGACAGAGCCATCCCTGCCATCCATGTGTGTGTCCTGATCAACTTTCATCCCACCTGCCCAGGAAATCCAGGGCAGCCCTGGGGAATGCAGCAGGCAGGGCTGCCAGGAAATCCTGCCTGTACCTGCAGCTGGAATGAATGGCCTGATGTCAAATGTTCATTAAGTTTGTCCTTGGGGCAGAGCAAAGTCAAAGGTGGAAAGTGGGTCAGTGGGTGTGACAGTCCTCATCAGAGCATTATCTGCAGATTTGGGTAGCACTGGCTGATCAGTGCCATGGCACTGCCTGCAGATCAGATCAGGGAATTAATTAAAACTGAACTGCTGCTGACAGTGGTGATGCAGGAAAAGACTATTACCTGCTGCAAACCAAAGATGGCTAAATGCAGCATTAGACAAAACTGAAATTTATAGCAAAATATCACTTAAAGAAGCAGAATGCAGTTTAAAACAAGACTTTAGCTCATTATTTCAATAATTCTTGTGTCTCATGCAAAGTCAAAAGGAAACCTGGTCTTCAAAATGTTATTTGCAGCACACACTCAAACTAATGACCATACAGCACTATGGGAGAGTCACATTTTCAAATGCTCACCCATCTCCCAGCACAGCTGCAAAGTGTGCCTATTTAGCCCATGATATAATAGGATATTTTGGTTCTGAATAATTGGACTTGAGCAAACAAGAGAGTCAGAGGGGGGGAAAAAAAGAAAAGGACTTAGAATTGAGAATCTCCTCGATTTTACCCATGCTCAGAGGCTGAGGACACGAACTCATGTGGATTTTAAAAAGCTCTTCTGCACGCCCTCTCCAAATTACTGTGTCTATGCAAATTGCCAGCTCTCATCTGCACTGCCTGATTTGAATGAAATTGGGTGCAAGTCAGCTCAGAATTAATTCCAGCAAGACACTTACAATGTTCTTCTCACAAGAAGAAGTGAAGTGTCCTGTGAAGTCACTTTGAAGGCAGAAATGCTTCGAGTCCCATCAGGATACAGAGGTCACAGAGGAGGTTTCAGCAAGGGAGAGCTCATCAGCCTGGCAGGGGATTTGGGCTGCTGGAATTCCTGCACTCCCACCTGGCTCTGTCCTGCACCCTGCAGACACTCAACACCACAAAATCCCCGTGTGCATCCCATCTCTGCATCCCCACCCCGAGATTCACCTTTCAATTTCCATAACCCAATTTCAGGAGCTCCTCACTGCAAGAGGACCCAGCCCCAGAGCAGCTTGGCTCAGAGCAGGAGGTGCTGGAAAACACCCTGACTGCACCAGCCACGAACTGCAGAGGGAAAAACAATGCCAAGGCACAATCCCCACCACAAGCAGCACAATCCACAGCAGATGCCTGGGGCTCAGCTCTCCCCATGGCTCCAGGTATGCCTGGGTGACAACCAGGTGTCATTTCCCACCTGCTGCAGCTCCATTCTCCTCTCCCCAGTCTGTTTTAACAGCTTCAGTTTTCAGCTCCAAAGGAATACAGAGCAATGCTGAATCCCAATTTATTGCCATTGAAATACATACATTTGTCTTCTCTCTCTGTTTGTGTCTGGTTTGGCTCCAAGCCAGCCTTTCCCCAGGAACCACCAAGATTTCCTGGTGGCTTGCTGAGCTCTGTAGGGCAGCTGGCCAGGTTTTAATTCCCCCAATCAGTGATAATGTTCTCCACAGATTAAATGATTGTGGCACAGGCACCCAGGCTCTGTTTCTGTGCTGGCCAAACCAAAGAGAAGCCCAACATCTGAACAACTTGCTCCCTTTTCATGCTGTAAGAAATATTGATTGCCAATAAGAGGGGAAAAAAGGAGACTGGTACATCAAACAATTTTCTCTGAATCTCAACCCTTTAAACTAAAATTGTTGTGAAGGAAGGGCAATGCATCTCTGAAGGATTTTGAATGCTTCCTCCTCTGCAGCATCTTTGGACAAATCTGCCTCTAAATGCCTGTTCTGCATCCCTCGGGGCATGAATGGCCCGGCCGAGTTTACAACAGCAATAAAGAACAGAGTGTGGACTGATACACACAGCAGAGTGAAAAATAAACACACTAAAGCTGCTACATAATTCTGTCAAGCATATGGTTAAGTTGTGATTTTATTTAGAAAACAGATTGTGAGAGTGAAATGGTGGCAGCTGAGTCTATATTGGTCAGCCATAAATAAGAGTATTCTAATAGAGCTGGGCTCGCCACGGATCACACGCTGCCACACAGATTTAGTGGGAGCTAATCACTTAGAAAATAGAGCTTTTAAAAGACATTTCGCAGCTCATTTTCAACTTTACATTGCTCCGTTGAAAAATCCATGATTACCGCACCTAACTTTTAAGAGGGTGATGGGGGAGTTACATTTATGGGCTCAATTAGGCTTTGTAGCTCCTTTTAGACAAATGAATCCCTGCTGCATGGCAAAGCTGCTCCTGTGCAGCAGCCAGAGCCATTCCCTGCCCGGGCTGACACCCTGCAAACACAACATCTGGAAATCCACAGCTGTGAGCCTCTACCAGAGCCTGTTGGAGCTGAACGCTGATTTATTTACACGCTCCCTGGGACATCCCTTCAGTGCCAAGGCTGCAGCTGAACTGATGGCTCTGACGTTCCTTTTGTGTTTTCAAAGCCAGGGAGGGATTTCACAGCCCTTAGACTGTCACTCAGCCCCAGGTAGAACGCGGCAGTCCCCAGAAATGTCTGCAAAAACAAAATGCAGCCTCTTTTCATGGCTGGAGCTTCAAGGGGAGGAACCTTGACTTGAAAGCCTCAGTTTTGGTGAAGAGTAGAACCTCTGAGCCCCTTCTGCACATCTTCATCCCATCCCTGCTCTGGCAGAGCATCTCTGAGCCCCTTCTGCACATCCTCATCCATCCCTGGCACAGCATCTCTGAGCCCCTTCTGCACATCCCCATCCCATCCCTGGCACAGCATCTCTGAGCCCTTCTGCACATCCCCATCCATCCCTGGCACAGCATCTCCCCTCTCTGCACATCCCCATCCATCCCTGCCCTGGCACAGCATCTCCCCTTTCTGCACATCCCCATCCCCTCCCATTCCATCCCATCCCATGCCCTGGCACAGCATCTCCCCTCTATGCACATCCTCATCCCCTCCCATCCCATCCCATGCCCTGGCACAGCATCTCCCCTCTCTGCACATCCCCATCCCTGCCCTGGGACCTCAGCCCCGGGGAAAGCAGTTCATTGTTCACACTCCCTTTGGAGGAACACACACTGTTGATATCAGTCCACATCTGAGCCCTGCTGAAATATTTCAGCCCACAGAAGAGGAACAGAATCTCAGAAAATGTTGGCACAGTAGTGGCAGCCCTAATGAAAACATGTATTATGAAGTAGAACACAAACTGCTGTGTTTATTGCCAGTGCAGCTCAGGCCACTGGAGCTGATTGTCCCCAATGGCTTCAATGTGCTGCAGTCAGGGAGCAAATGGCTCAACTTCACTTTATCTGCTGCTGTTCCATTATCTTGCTTTATCTTTCATCACTGCTGTCAAATTTGAGAGTAATGGACCTTGAGTTATTTTTCTTGCTTGTTTTTTTTCCATACAAGATGGGGCTTGGGAGGGTCAGAAGCTGCAATTTAACCCTTTCCTGTCAGCCACAAGTGTAGGAAGTCTGACACTGTAGCTGTTGGACCAAAGGTGGATTAAACACTGAATTTTGATTGCTAACCTGGTTATCCAGTTGATACTCACAGGGTACTGAAAATGCAGCCACTGCAATGAGTGTGTTCCTTTTTTGTTTGCTCCCACTGTAAGAGCAGGAGCTGCTCTTGGATCTGTCCTGGCCCACACCAAGAGCTCAGTGTGTGGTTTGTGCCTATTACTGAAACCCATTATACACCAGGAGACAAACAACTGATAATTACCAGGCTTTACATGCCCATTAGGTTAAGTATTCTTGAAAGTATATTCATCTGCCATCACATTTGCATTCTGATAGCAGATGAGAGAAATTGGATATTAAATCTATTGGCTCCTCATAGAGCAAACAGAGCAGAAGAGTCTATTAAAGCACAAAAGGAGAAGAAATTCCTTGCTGTTGCCCTGTGTTATCTGACCTATCTCACAACCTGGTAGTGTGTTTGTACAGCACACAGGGCTCTGAGGCTCCTGCTAGCCCTGAAGGGAAATGATCAGCTCTCCAGGACACTGGGCAATTCAGCCTCACTCGGCTGAAAAATGCAGCCAGAGATTGATTTTTATCTTTAGGTTTCGTAGTTTTTTATAAAACAATCTTATAAGTGCTAAAATCCTTTTCATCTTTTTTTTTCTGCCTTAGCATTTACTCAGTTTTAAGCAATACAAATATCAGATAGCCACATACTAATAATTTCTAGTTTTTCCAAAGCTTCCTGGCACATTTAGCAGCATATTCACACCACCCTCCAAAGAACATCACCTTTGACTACTCAAGTTTCTTGTCAGCACCTCTGTGAATGAATTCTACACTTTAGCACACACAGTTTGTTCAGTTTGTGTTTTTTCCCAGTGACACCCAGTCAGCCCAGACTGGGACAGAAGGAAGGGCTCACCTTCCACTGGGGCTGCTTTTTTCAGGCTGGAACTGAATGCCTCAGCTGAGCCATCCTCCCAGGCTCCAGCAGTTCCACTCAGCTTTTGAAAAAGCCACATCTGCCACACTGAAGATGAGAAGTCTGCCATAATTGAAAAAAAAAAGATTTTGCCAATAGTGTCTGAAGTAACAAATGTACAGTCAATCTCCTGGTGCCTCTCAGAAATGAGAAAAGCACATTACAGCCATCACTTTGTCTGAGAGGCCAGAGCAATCTCTGCCAAGTGCCATCCCCACAAGATTCTGCTAAGACAATGCAGCAGGGGAAGCTCACAAACACTGAGTCTATCCAGAGCAGCTATTCCAGCAGTGCTCTGGAAACACAGAAAAACCCTGAGCACAGCCTGAGAACACAGAACACCGAGGATGATTTCCACGCTCAAATGCACTCCAAGTTCAGAGGGTGAGTGAGGGACTGTCAGCTGGACAATCTCTTCATCAATTGCTCGTGGCTTGAGCAGGGGCTGGAGATCCTTCACTGCACCTCAGCCCTGAAAGGAGCCCAGAGGGGAGAGCACTCATTGTGCAGAGGGGGCTGTAAAAACCCACCTGCTCCCAGGGGCCACTCCACACTCAGAGTGCCAAGCAGCCCCAGGGGACACCAACATCTGCAGACCAACATCTGGCACTGCCCCACCACAGCCTGCTAGTGCCAAACCGGGCTGATGCTTTAAATCAGGCTGATGAATAACAGCACACAGCAGAAAGGAATCCACAGTAAATCCACGGCGGGTGGGGCAGTGAAGGGGCTGCTGTCCTCCTTTATTATCAAACAATAATCCATGTGATTATTATTTATCAGACAGCAGCCCTTGCTCCTGGGTTCCAAGTGCCTGAGAACACTCAGTACAAAAGCTTTGCTAACTCACTGCTCTCAGAACTGTTCTGAGCCACTGCAGCCACGACCACCCTGCCACAATGAAGAGGGAAAACTCCTCCAGCAGGTGAATTCTTGTTGGAAATGGCACGACGAAAGTGGCAGCTCCCTCTGGAGAAGGCATTATCATGTCTTACTGCCCACACCAGCTCATTATGGGACCTCTGCTGTCCCAGAGGAGCCTCCTCCTGGTAAATGAATGTATGGGGATGACACTGCCAGCTCACTGCTTAATTGAATATGGAAACACTGGGGCCATTAGCATACATTTAGAAGTGTCTTGTTTCACAGATGTTAATTTATCTTGGGGAATGCCCTTCTCTCTTCCCTCCTCCTTTTTCTCTTTCAGTTCTTTCCCTGCAGCCACCTTATTTATTGATTTAAGTCCTGGTTCAGCCATTTGCAAGTGGTGAGCAGCTTGCTATTTTAAAACCTTCCCAAACTGAGATTTGAAGTCTATTTTCCAAAAAGTGCCCAGCCAAGCACTTCCTGCCTTCCCTCACAGCTGAAAAGTATCACCAGCTCTGGCTGCTTAAGGAAGCCTAAATATCTCTAGCTAAATCATGAGGTTTTTCAGGCATTCCAAATTTTTATCCACCTAATTATACGAGATCTCAAAGCACAGAGCTTTTCTCTGCAGGTATCTCACTCTGGGAATTTTTAACTAACAATATATTCCCTCCAACAAAAGGGTCAAGAAGCTAGAATAATACAATAAAGGAAATTCTCACTATTCCTTTATTGGAAAACTTGCAGTAAATTCCTGGAACTTGCCAGGCTGGACAGGACCCTGCATGTCCCAAAGTAAGGTCCCAGCCACTGCAGAAATGTCAAGTCCTAGAGCTTGGTCTCTTTATCAAGTTTTAGTGAGGGCTGAACATCTGTATGGTCATGAAGAATTTGGCTTTTGAAAACTTTTTGAATATTTTGAAAATTAATCAAAACTAATGTCAACTCACACAGGTTTTCCAGCCTTGTGCTGCAGCCCAGCCCCTTCAGACCCTCCCTGTTTATTCAAACCTCTCTGAACTACAGTGGGAACATCCAAAATTGTCTTTCCCCTCCTGGGTTCAAATTCATCCACAAACAATGGTTCAGCTGCTGATGAACATTTTTCTTTCACAGTTTACAGACTGGCAAAGCAATTACTGTCTCTGCTAAATCTGGGGCACAGACATGGTTAAGAAAGAGCCTCTCAACATAGAATTAATTTATTCTTATTTGATAAATCAGAGTCAATTAGCATTTCTAGCTGCAGAGGATGAAGTCTGAGAGTTCAGGACCTATGTGCAGGAAATGCTGTCCCTGAAATAAAATAATAAACTAAGCAAACAGGCAGGGAGAAGCCAGCAGGTGATTTAAAGCCATTTTCAGCCTGTTAGTAATGAATACAAGCAATAGGCAATTCCTCAGAAGGATGGCAATCCTTAAACCCAAACCCTTCAGAGCTCTGAGGCACTGCATCTGAGGATTTCTGAAGAGATGGGGTTTTTTTGAGATTTCTGAAGAGATGTTTTTTTTGTTGCTAAGCCTTTAGAAAGCACAGAGGTCACAGCTGAGGAAGGAATGGGAACACCACAATTAAAAGCAGGGAAATGAAGTGTCCTGCATTCCTTCAGAGCAGATTGTCCTGCCTACATCAGCTCAGAGAGCCACTGGAGGGACACACCAGCTTTGGTGAGCTGGGCTCTGGGTCCAGCACAGCCTGCCCTGCCCCAAACCCACAGCTCTGTCTGCTCAGAACTGTCCTGTCCTTCCTGGAGAACAGGATGCAAACATCTTTACTCAAAGACCACTCATATAACTAATAACTAATGCAAACAAAACTCCCCAGGCTTGGACACAGGCTCCAAATGTGCAAACACTGAGCACAAGCTCTACCCTGCACTCAGGGCTGTTCAATACATGACAAGTGTTAAATATATGAAATATATTGCACACAAATGTGTCACTGACCCTGTGCTTCAGAAATGGAGCTCCTAAAGCTGCATCCAGTGTCCAGGAGCCCCCCAGTTTGGCCATCCCTCCATCCCAGGCTGGGCAGTTCCAACATCCCAAAGGCAAAACCTCTGCCCTGACAGCCAGGGTTTGGTTTCCCCATTTAGTTTGTTATAGATTTAGATCAGATTCTATCTGCTATAACAGGGATCAATTATTCTGTGCAATGACCTATCCACCCCGGCTGTTCTGTTGGTTGTTTTGTGATGGGGTTGAAGAGATCCACCAGCACAAACATTGCTTCTGGAACAGCAGGCTCCCTTCCCTCTGTTCCACTGAATTCTGGCCATGGGAAGGGGGAATGGGGCAGCAGCCTGAGAAAAGAGCCACAGCAAGCACTGCAGAGCACTGGGGAGTGCCAGTGAGCAGGGGCAGGACAGACAGGACACGGCTGCTCTGGGAGCACTGGGATGAACACTAGGGCTGTGCTGGGAGCACTGGGATGTGCTGGGAACACTGGGATGTGCTGGGAGCACTGGATGACACTGGGAGCACTGGGATGAACTCCGGGATGTGCTGGGAACACTGGGCTGTGCTGGGAGCACTGCTGGGAGCACTGGGATGTGCTGGGGAGCACTGGGATGAACACTGGATGTGCTGGGAGCACTGGGGATGTGCTGGGAGCACTGGGATGAACACTGGGATGTGCTGGGAGCACTGGATGTGCTTGGGAGCACCCTGCTCAGGGCTCCAGCAGGGACCGAGCACTGGCAGAGCGACTGAGCTGTGCAACTCTGCCACCTGACAGAGTGACAGGACAATTCTTTCCATGGCTTCACACTGATGGTACAAGGATCTGTCACATCTGTTTCAGTAATCACCTTAGAAACCTAAAAGGGCTCAGACTTGCCATTAGAAGTAGGAAACTAATGTTCCCGTTTTTTTGTGATCAAAAATGCACTTTGAGATTGCCTGATGCATTTCATATGAGTGTGCTCATCCTGGATAAATGTAACCCTTAAAAAATGCAAAAGCAACACTGAAAAGTTGAACTCTTCCAATAGTTTCAAATCAAAGACTGTTTTCCCTCCCATTAAATGTCTTACTCCTCACTGTACTTAGCCTTTATTTTTACATAATTGGAAACAGGAAAAAATCCTGTTGGACCTGGATGAGATTTCATGTTTTACTAGAATATTAGAGGAAGAGTTCTTTGACCCAAAGTTTTACAAGAATGTTCTAGATATTCAGGCACCAAATATAGATAAAAAGAGAGCTGCTAAACTTGCCAGCAGTAAGCAGGAGAGTGTGAGCAGCTGGAAGGGACCCGTTCATCATGATCTGATGGCACAAGGAGCAATCCCTGCCTGGACCAGCAGAGCCCCTGGGGTTATCCCAGGCTGGGAGCCCGTTCCTGTGCCCTGCCCCTGAGCCCCCCAGCCAGGATTTGGCAGCAGCAGCACCTGCACAGCAGGAGCTCTCAGCCTGCCAATCTCCCTCCCCATCTTCCCAGCACAGCCTGACAGCTCCTCTCTCACTGCTGAGCACAGAGGGGCTGCTCCTGTCTGCACTGAGCCAAGCAGCTCTGGGGGAAGCAAACAGCACTTGTGACACCAGCTCCACAAACTGGGGATTTGTGGTACCCCCAGACCTCCCCTTTTTGAAACAAACCACCAACAAAAACAACCCAAGCCTGTATTTCCCAGCCATAATCGAGTTAAGTTGGTTCCTGCTGATGTTCTTCAGCTCCCTAAATTAATGAGTTACCATTAGAAACTGGTTTTGCCAAGGCAGATCTCACAGTGCTCCAGAATGCAGCAGAACAGCAGCTCTGAAGTGCTGGATCAGCAAGGCAGCAGTGCAGCCACACAGTGCAGCTCCAGTGCCACCAACAGAGTCCTTCCAGCAGGACAAGGCAAATACACCTGAACAGTGTGCTGGGACAGTGAGCTGAGTGCAGAGCATCCCCACACTGCAGCATGCACTGCAGCATGCACTGCACAGTGCACAATGCACTGCTGCCCACAATGCACAATGCACTGCACAATGCACTGCAGCATGCACTGCTGCTCTCACTGCACAATGAACTGCACCATGCACCATGCACTGCAGCATGCACACTGCCCACACTGCACCATGCACTGCTGCTCACACTGCACAATGCACTGCACCATGCACTGCACCATGCACTGCTGCTCACACTACACAATGCACTGCTGCTATGCACCATGCACTGCTGCTCTCACTGCACAATGCACTGCTGCCATGCACTGCTGCCCATGAACTGCTGCCCACACTGCACCATGAAATGCACCATGAACTGCTGCCCACACTGCACAATGCACTGCTGCTCACACTGCACAATGCAATGCACCATGCACTGCTGCTCTCACTGCACAGTGCACTGCTGCAATGCATTGCTGTCATGCACAATGCACTGCTGCTCCCACCACACCTGCCCAGGCTGGAGCCAGGCTCTGGGGTGGGTGTGAGAGCAGGAGAACAGTCCCTGAGTGCAACAATGCTGAAATAACAGATGCCTGCAGAGGCCATTCCTGTGGGAAATTGTTTGCTGGATCTGTCTCTCAGATCTGACACCTGCTCAGGCAAAGGGAGATGATTCTCGAGGCAGAGGATGTTAACTGGAATAATTTCAACAGAAGGAACTATTTTCTTCTTAATACAATCTGTGAGTGCAACAGGAGGTAACAAAGTGCCCTGCAAGTCAATAGTTCTAAGCACTTGTCTCCACAGTGCCACTGACAATTTTGGGCCATTAGCAAGTCACTTAGCAGTGCAGGAGAGCTATTCTGCCATCCAGAAGATGGAGAAAATTATACTTGCTTGACTGGCTCATAAACAGGCTGTGAAAAGTTAATTCCCACTTAGTGAACACACAGAAACCTCTGGGGGAGCAGAGGGGATCCCACCCAGCTCCTGGTGGGAAAGAGCAGGATTGCCATGGAACCACAGACACAGCACTGTCACTCTCCCAGCTCAGAGTCTGACCCATCTTCACATCAGCACTGGGAAAGCTGAAATGCACAGGCTGCATTTCAAAAGGAGAAAACATTTAGGGTTTTATTTTTTGGTTGTTTTTTTTGGGTTGTTTTTTTTTTTTTAATTCCTTTTCTCTCATAGTCAGAAGAGAGGGGAAAATTCAGTTACGAGATTTTTAGAAGTTGTTTAAACCAGAATGTGGAAGGGGATGTTTTAACTGATAGAACCAGAGTTATGGAAGGAGGAGTAAAAAATGTTCAACAGGATTCTTTTCAATCTGGCAGAGGAGGTTGGGGTGCCATGAAACAGCCACATAATCCAAGGCAAAGGGAAAATCCCTTCTCATTTTATGGGACTGGAAACCTTCTGATCACCATTTGTTTCTGCTATCTAAATATGACTCAGTTCAGCACAAAGAGTAAGATTTGATTTAGAAGAACACACAAGTAATTTGATAAAATGTCAGTCTTGCTCCAATTTTCTTCCTGTATAAATTGAGTGCTAATGATCTCAGCTCTGCTCCCCTCATGTATTTATTCAGCACTTTTCATGTTGGCTGGATTATTATTGATTGATTGTTAGATAAAACAGGGAATAACAGAAACTCATGTAACATAAACTCTTCTGGCCTTTTGGGGAAAATCTTCCCAATTATCAGTAAGCACTGCTAATTCACCACCACAATTTCACACCAGTCCCTGTATCCCCACAATTATCATTAAAAATACCAGAGGGAACCACAAAGCCTTTCAATAGTTTTATATAAAACAACCCTCAACTTGGGTTTACAAATACAGAAATAGCACTGAGACTTTATAAACAAAAACTTACTTTTCTCCCTATATTGGAGATTTTTGAGTTTCTATTACAACCTTCAGTCATTCCCTCACCCAGGATTCACTAAGTATAATTAGAAATTGAATAACTGCAAAAAGAAAAAGAGCTGCTGCTTTTTTTCACTCATGATTGTATGCAGGCCTGACACTCAGTTGCTTAAGGCAAATCCAGCTCTCTAATTTCTTTGCTGATTCATCTCCAGAAATAGGAAAACAAATTTAAAAGGTTGCAAGCAGAAAGTATCAATCCTGTTGACTTTAAAACAAAACCAAGGTTATGTTTATTAGGCCCAGCAAAACAAACAGTAAGAAGCTAAAAAGCACAAAGAAGTGTATGTAGAGTATGGATTTGGAAAAGTGCTGTTCCTGACTTTGGGAACACTGCACAGGGATTGCAATGTCTGTTAACAGCACTGAGAGAATTCCAGCAAACAGGAATTGCAACTGGGCAACACCAGAGCTTGGAGATTTAATTGTTGAAAGCATTTGGAGGGACTGACGTGAAATTATCCCTCACATTTTCCTTTCTCAGAAAAACCACTTGAAATAAAGATCTCACTTCAGTTTCAGTTTCCAATACATGAACCATGAAATTGCAGAAAAGCAGCAAAACAAGGCAATATTTTCTGTGAACACCAGGAAACTTTCAGCACCCATGCTGGGAAGGAAGAAGAGCCTTCAGCCAGCAGTGTGTAAAAAAGGTGAAAAGAAGGTGGAAAAGGGGAAAAAGAAGGTGGAAAAGGGGATGGAGGTGTTGAATAAATTCCTCAGTTTCCTAAGGCCCAGTCAAAGCTTTCAAGCTACAGCAATATTCCATATTTACCCAGCATCTATATTTTATCTCCTTCCATTCTTCCATCTCTCATGCTCATAACAGAGTCAAGACAAATATTTTTAATTTCCCTAGCTCATTAAAAAACAAAGCCCAGGCTTTGGCTCTTGTGGTCCCACTCTCCCCCAAAATTAAAAGCAGTCCATCAGTTCCACATGCACTCCTCTAAATCTTCCCTTGTGCAGAACAGCACAAGACAAAAACCAAAGGTGCCTTTCCTGAATATTTCAGTATTCAGAAGTTTCTAGAAGGCTCCCCTTGAAGACAATTTCCTATTAGAAAGGAGACAGGGTTTACTCTAAGCACAACAGTTCTAAACCAGAAAATATTCAGTAGTGATGAGTAATTTTTAACTTTTGGCTGTTTTGCATGTCTGTTTCTTCATTTTTGACCTGTATATCCTATATTTTCCATCTGTTCAAGCCATAGTTTCCAGTCCACTGGAGCAAAAGCAATGGTAAAAGCATTTTGCCAGCAGCCCTTGGCCTCACTTCATGAATATAGTTCCAAATCTTGCTGCCACTCAAGGCAGAACTTTGAAAAACAATGGATGTGTTCAAAATAAAAATTAATGTAATATTCCTCATAAAAGTTACATTGGGGGTGGGGAGGAAAGACTTCTTAAATAATATTATAACCAGTCTGACACTGCAGCAGGTCAGAGTCTGCAAGCCAGGAACTCTCAGAAAAGCAGGTCAAGAGAAATCAAAACTCAACAAAGCATCAGCAAGTTGTTACAAAAGTTTGTTTTTAAAAGGCAACACCAAAGTGCTGTTTGTAAGACAAGAATGCCACACTTTTCATTTTGAACTGATATTCACTCCCTATTTTTAGCTTTTTTTTGTTTTGTTTTATGATACCTCAGATCTCAGAATGAAAAGCTGCAATTCAAACACATCTTTTCCTTTTTGTTCCAGAAAATTCATTTCAGAAGAATTCCTTTACAAGCTCAGGTGCTGAGTTTTCATCCTAATTTAAACAAAGCAGGGTTTCTGAAAATTTTGTAAATGTATATGTAACATAATTACCATGGTTGTAACCAGCTCCACTTTTAATGGATTACAGCTCATGGAAATAGAGATGCTTTGAAGTGTGATTTCTACGACTCTGTATTTACAGAGCAAAAACAATAAACATTTTTTTTTAACCTTACTTGTTTTTAATGGTTAAATATGAACCTATTTTCAAACGTGGCAGAAGTTTCCATGTCTGATGATGTGATCCCTTTTAAGGCATTAGTACAGAGAATAAAGATAAAGACATCCCTGGACACTTCCTGCTATCAGGAACTTGGATTGTCTGCCTTGAAATCAGCACTCAGGAAACAATTTAAATCTTAGATTGACTCACAAGATGAGAAACTGATGTGGTGAGGAGAGGTGTTTGTCCTCTCAAAAAAGAAATAATTGCCCTTGAGTCAGCAACCAGGTGCTGTGCTTATTCAGTTTGTACATCCCACACCTGCAAAGGGAAAATGTCCTGATTTTAGGCAAACCATTTCCCCCAGAAATCCCCCACAAACCTCCCTGGGGGAAGGGGAGAGGGAAAAAAGCAGGGTTGGGCTTTTACTCCAGAGCCAGAGGTGCCAGATGTGAGTGACTCCTCAGTCCAGGCAAGGCAGAGCTGAGCTCAGGAACTGACAGCCTGGCCCCATGTCCAGCCCTGGAATGGGGGATGTGGAAGGGGTTTATCCCAAGGCTCAGCTGGGTGGGATCTCTCAGCTGGCAGCTCCCAGCTGTGCTGTCTGGACAAGGGGAGCTCAACACGAGTCCAGTGAGAGATCAGGAGAACTGCCAACTGCAGCTCAACTCAAGAATTTAGATGTTGTCTCCTCTCAGTACATAGGCATGTCCCAGTTCCACCATTTCAATTTTTGTAAGCATTCCTCAAAGGACAACGTTAGGAAAAGGCCTCTGACTGCATGAGATCACATTTCAGAGAATTCACAGGTATCAGACTGAACAACGTGAGAAATGGAGAGTCAAAGCAATGGAGAGTCAACCCAAGCAATGGAGAGTCAAAGCAATGGAGAGTCAACCCAAGCAATGGAGAGTCAAACCAATGGAGGGTCAACCCAAGCCAACAGAATTTTTGGAAAGCAGCAACTGCTGGACTGTTAAGCAGTTTATCAAGAAAGTGACTTCCAAGAGCAGAGAAACAAAAAGCAAGGTACCAAAAAACCCCCAAAGCATCCTTACCTCAGTGTGAACTGATCTTCCGTCGAGTTTTTAGCCACGGAGACGAGGAAAGTCACAATGTCCCCTTGCTTGGCGGCCTTTGGTGCGTACTGGATGGCAATGTTAGGATCCAGCCTCATCTCAGTGAGAGAGGGGGCAGCGTGTGTCTGGTAGAGGAAAACGCTGCCGATCCTCTGCAGGGGGGGCCCCGACTCATCGGCATCGCCGCGCCCCGAGCGCGCCCCGCTGCTCCTCCTGAGCTCCTCCTTGGCGCACTCCCCTCTGCCGTCCCCGGCCTGGATGGAGTAGTAGAGCTCCACGGGGCTGCCCTGCAGCTGCTCCAGCTGCCTCCTGCGGCCCGTGGGCGCGCTGGGGGGGCTGAACCAGGCGGGCAGCAGCTCCAGCTGCGCCAGGCAGAGCCCCAGGTCCCCCCGCAGGCGGCAGCTGCCGCGCACCTGGCGCGTCTCGCGGAAGGCGAACACGCGCAGGCAGGGCAGCGGCTCCGCGGGGCCGCGCTCGTCCCAGTCCCTGCCCGCCACGTGGAACAGCACCTGCACCCGCGGCCTGCTCAGGTAGATCTTGCTGCTCAGGATGGAGGCCTGCAGCTTCCAGTTGTAGGTGAACTGGCTGCTGGAGGCGAAGGGGCTGGAGGGCAGCATCAGCTCCCGCGGCACCGGCTGCTCCACGGAGAAGGGGCCGTAGCTGGCGTTCAGCACCGGAGGGGTCCTGGATTTGTAGATGAGGAAGGACTCGACCCGGGACTGCAGGCTGGAGTTCCTCATGATGTCCTGGTTGGCCTCCTTGAGGAAGAAGGAGACGTCGGCGTTGTGGATGCGATAGGTCACGGGCAGGTACGTGGGCAGCAAAGAGAATCTCTGGATGCTCTCCAGGATCCCACGACTCTCAGCCACTGTTGGAAGGAAAGGAGAGTTTCACAGATCAGATCTTCACCCATGCTGTGATATAACCTCACTTCCAGAGAAGCTGGACAGTGCTGCAGCTGGGGTTAGTGGCAATAACCTCATCAGTCCACGCAGATGATGATTTATCTCATCAGCCTGGAAAACAATGGTTTATGACACATTCTGCATGACAGCCAGGTCAAAGGAAGTGGCTTGTTCAAGTTTACACATACCAAAGGTCACATCTCCACTCACAATAAACATTTATCATCAGAGACAAAGTGACCCAGTCATCACCTGCAGCCCCAGATCACAGCACAGGCACATCAGAAAAACCTGCTCATTCCAGCAAGCTGCACCAGGGCAGGAACCCAATGCAATGGTTTTACATCAGTGCTGCACATGGACTGCCCAGAGTTCACTGCCACCTTCCCAGCACTCTCAAGCAACACATGGACTCTAAATGGTTTCCTGCACAAGGCTGAATTTCACTTTGAAAATATTTAGCACAGTAGCAATTTGCACAACAGCTCCACAATCACTGGGAGGGTTTCAGAAGGAGCTGTATGTACATCTGATTTACAGCTCCTCTGATTCACTTTCTCCATGAATAGGGGGCTTTTTCTTAAATCACCATCAGGATTCTAACCCTGCACTGTCCCCTGGTGCAGCTGCATTGTCTGGAGGCTGCACATCACTGCACACACAGAACATTTCCAGTGGCACCTGCTTTACCTGTGCCAGCAGCAATCACCTGAGGCAGGCCAGAGTGCCAGGGAACAAGCCCTGCATCCCTTCCAGGAGCTGGCACAGAACAAATACAGAAACTTCATCAATACAGATGCAAATACAGTGTCACCTTTGCTGTTAGAACAGCTGACCTTTGTGCTCACATCTTCCACCCTAATTATGAAATAAATTGCCTCTTTTTTCCCCCGCAGCAAATTCCAGTCCTTACCCTCATTCAGAAAGGGACCAAGGCTTGCCACAGATGGCATTCAAAGACAACCCAGTTTCTCAAGCTCTAATTCACAAATGCTTTAGCAGTCTTTATATTTTTGTTTAGCATCTGACCTAAATATTTATTTGCTCATGAGTACTGTGGTGGCCTAAAGTGATGCCAGTTACTCCAAACCACGAATCTTCCATTTAGGTGCTGCATTCTACTCTGTCCCACCTCAAACAACCAAAAATCACTTTTCCTGTGCTGTTATTTTATGTCCAAAAAATGAAAGGTATTGCTGTTTATTTCCCCTTACCTTTTGTCTGTAGACTGCAAACATAATAGACTTATCTTACTATTTCTGTAGGAGCAGCACCTAAAATCCCAAAGCTGTGATCTTGGTTAGGATCTCCAGGCCCTAACACAGTAAAATTAAAAATTAAGTTCTAAAAAAAGGAGCAAAAGACTTTCTAGCTATAAAAGCAGAACTATCTGGCTTCTTAAAAGAAGATACTCCACAGACTCACTTTAAAAGCAGCAACAAATCAAAACAAACTAACCCTACATAAGGGTGGGCATCACACAGAAGGAACCTGAGAATGAAAGAGGCCAGGAAGAAAGGATTACACAGGAGTTCCAGAGCTTCACAAAATCCTTCTCTGCATCTTGAAAAAGCGGAATTCCTCTTCCAATAACAATAAAACCCTACATTACAAAGTTTAATTAACATCCACTCAAACCCCAAAGAAGTGGAAACCCAGTCTGAAGGATCAGGAGAATGGTCAAGATCTGAGGCTGTGACCAGCAGGAGCCCTAAAGCCTGAAATCCTGTCATCCCCAGAGGGGCAAACTCAGCTCAGCTCTCCTATAAATATCATTTTTAATAAAGAGCAGATTGCTTCCTTGCACACAAACCCACCTTCCTCTTGGCCTTACCCCTCTGAGCATTCAGCTCCCACTCTCTGCAGACACTCACTGAAAGTAAATGAAGTTTTTCAAGACCTTTTTCTGGATAAGGCTGCAGCAAAGATTTCTGCAGGGCTGGAGCTCTGCTCTGGTACAGCATTTCCCCATCTACTGCCCCATTTATACACTCCACACTCATTTCATTCTCCTCCCAACACTGGCAAAGCACAGCAAGGCATCAAAGCAGCAAAAAACCTCAGCATTCCATTTTTTATTCCCCTTGCTTTGATTGCAGCTCCCTCCCTCGTGTTCCACAGGGAAAAGTAGATTATTTTTATATTAAAATTAACAGAGTGTTTCGCCTCATAATTTTTTAATCATTTATTTTAGTGCTTAATTATCTGAGGGAGTAAAAACCTTCCCTCTGCATTCCCCTTCTCCACAGGACAAAATTCCTGAGGTTTGGTAAATCAATGGCTCTTCAGAACAGGAGAGCAACACAAATGGGGAGAAATAAAGAGGAGAAGGGGAAGTGCCTATGAAAATAGGAAACAGCCTCAGAGCTGGAACAAGGTGCACTGGTTTTACATTCCTGGGCAAACTGGTTCCTCCCTGGTGTCCTTCCCCCACTCCAGCTGGGAATGTGCACTGATCTGAACTGGTTTGTGCTGGAAGCAGCTTCCAAACAGCCAAAGGCCAAAAATCCAAACAATTTTAAACTTTTATCTGGGGAGAGTTATAATCAGCACAAACAACAACAAAAAGTCTCAAAAACAACACTGAGCTCTGCTGTACCATCTGGATTTTGACCGTGAAAGTTTATTAAGGATTCTGAAGGATAGGAAATTAAAAACAAAAACAACTATCAGCGTCCTTAATTACAACCATGACTATTTTTGCACAAATTATGCATGTTTTTACAAAGGCAGAATTGCAGAAGATTACCATTTTGTGTGTTATTGAGTGAGACTCAGCAGAAAAGTGGTGCTTTAAAGATTTAAATCACATAATCGATCCTAAATATTACATTCTATCCACACCATTATAATCAAAGCTCCACTGGAAGAACCCACCTGAATAATTAAGACAAGAATGACACAGTGACTCTCACTTTAAGTATGTCAAACAAAACAAGGTATGGGGAGCTGCAGTGCTCTTATGGAAACAACATCAATTAAAAAAAACAACTCAAAAACTGCAAATTACCTTTACTGTGCCACAATTTCTGACAACAGCCAGCACTCTGCTCTAAGGAGATGATCCAGCAGTGGGAAGGAAAGCACAAAAAACTGATTTTTTAATGCCATGCTCGTGCCAGGAGCTGTCATTGCTCATCCCCTGCAGCAATGCCTGAGTCTGAGCCCAGGTGAATTCTGAGGATTTCCCTCCCTGGACACCTGAGATGTGTCACAGGTTTTCTCTGTTTAAAGAATACCTGCCACTGATGGAGGAATCAAACCATCTGTAGGTCAGGGAAGCTGAAATCACCTGGGCCAAAGGTGATTTGTGCTGCAGAGCCAAAGTTTGTGGATGAATTCCCAGTACACCTGCACTCACCTCTGGGCAGCCCTGCCTTCCCCAGGAACACACTCACTCTGTTCTGCTCCCTGCCCAAAAATCTCCCACCTTTATCTCTCCAGTCACAGACAGCAGCTTTCAGCCAGTGGCAAAACTCCTCATGGCCCAGTTTCACTGCAAAGTTTTTATTCCCATGGTTTCAGGAATTGGCAGGAATCTGCCAGACCACTGACTCCATTCTGCACTGCAGATCCTTGGGATTTCAGCCCTCACAGTTAACTTTATTTTTAAAACAGTTCAATCCACAATCATCCAGCATTCATGAGATATAAAACTCTTCCAATCAATTATATAATGCTACTATTAAAAAAAAAAAAAAAGTAAATTGTTTTTTTTTCTTGTAGATTGAAGAACTTCTTAGGGAAATTGCCTTGCCAGCTGCAGGCTCAGGCTGGTAATGCAATAGATGGAATTTGTTGCTGTATCTTGGGGATTGAGATAAGTGGCTCTTTTCAGTAAGGCCAGAAATTTTACCTTTTTAGTTCATTTCAGCTGCTCTCCTTCAATCTTCTGAACACTTCTGCTCTTCTAGGTTTGCTATGAATTGAAATCATTCCAGCAAAAATATCTGGGAAGGGAAAATGTGCTAGCGTGATACATTTTCAGCTGTGGGAAATAATGTCACAGGAGATGTCTGCTCCAATGAAACTTCATGTTCACTTCTGAAAAATTAAGATATTTCAGCTTTAACCTAGTTAAGTGGCTGAATCTGCTAGTGCTCAAAAGGGAGGCATTTCCAAGCAGAGTCCCTTCCCCAGGTGCAGCTCAGGCAGTTTTGAACAGAGGGAGGATCTGCTCAGCCCCTTTCAGTCCCTTGCAAGAGGCAGAGGGACAGGAGGACTCAGACTGAGCTGCATGAAGAGCTGAGCAGGATTATTTCCATCCTGGAGGGTTTGTAGCTGCTTGTGCTGTTCCTTCCCCAGGTTCCAGCATCCTCCACAGCTCCCAAACATGATAAAGCAAAATCCCAAGGATGAGTCCCCACGTTCCTCCTTTGCCAGCTCAGCTCCCTCAGAACCATCAGCACTGCACTTTTAAACTCTGGATTTAAGGTTTTATTGCCAGCAGCTTTGTGACACCGTGGCAAAATGTCAGGGGAGGCTGAGATTAAACCAGTCAGATTTTCCTGTAGACTTCCACTACTTTGCCATGTAAAACAATAAAAAAGGAGCTCACAGGAACAGTCCAAGGGTGTTTCTGCCCTGCAGGTGAACTCGTTCTTCCAAATGAACATTTCCTTGTGAATGTATTATTGCATTTAAAAGTCTCCAGTGATCACAGTATTCCCTACCCAGCTGAAACAGCAATTGGTCACTGTCAATGAACTGTCACTATTCACTCTGGAGCACTGATACCCCATCACCCTTCACCTGCTTGCTTGGAAGAGGAAAATCAGCATAATCAGAAGTCAAAGAATCCAATCCCAAATGTCCCCTCCCTGTGCTGTCACACCATAGAGCAGCTTCCAGAACAGGCTCCTGCTCTGGGAAAGCAGCAGCTTGCAAAGGGCAAGAGCCCAGAGAGCAGTGATAAGGCCAAATCGATGTGTCACAAAGAGGAAAGCAAAAATAGAACCTGCAGCCCAAGAGTCACGCATTTATCTGGAACAAATTAAAAAGAAAAATGGCTTCAAGGCCCAAAAATCACCAATTTCTTTTCAAGTCCTCTCCTTATTAGCATTTCAGACTGCTCTGCCTGCCTCACTTTGTAACACTCCCTGTGACCATTTCATCCTTGGGAAATGATCTTTCCTCTCCCAGAGCAGTGCTGTCCCCAACCTGCCAAATTCTCCCTCTTCCCCAGTTACTGCAACTCATCCCAGCCCTCATCTCTCTGCAGAGCTGGTCAGAAAGTCAGGGAAAGGGGATTTGGGCATCCAGGCTGAGACCACACTGAAAAGCTGCTTGGTGACAAGGGGACTCCTCATTTCTTGGAAGAGAAGTTTCAACAAGTTGGAGTATTTTAAAAAGTGCAGCATATACTTAACAACAGCAGATGCTGAATAAATTAAAAAATAAATAATTAAACTTCACAAAAGTGCAGACAAATCACCTGTAGCATCATTTCTAAAAGGACTGCACATTTTCAAACCATTCTTTCTGCGCTTGCTTGCAAAGCAGGGCAATAAACCAAAACCAAACCGAATTTATCATTTTCCCAAGCCTGGCCACCAGGAACTGCTCGTGGGCTGCCCTGAACTCTGATTGTGGAAGTTGAATCTCAGCCCCAAAGGAGCAGCTCCAGGGGAGGGTCCCCCACCCCTCACCCTGCAGGAGTGTGCAGGGCTCACCTGGCACAGGTGATAAAACAGGCACATAAAAGGCAACAGCACTGAGCTCTGATATTCTCTTTGAATATCACAATATTCTCTTTGAATACCACAATATTTCCTCTGAATATCATAATATTTCCTCTGAATACCCCATTTTACTAAACTTTGAAGAAACTCTTGTAAATTAATCATTGATATTAGAACAGATGACACCTGATCATTCACTAGCAGAGAGATGAACAACCCTGAAGTTGTTTTATTATTCAGAATGACAGATAGATGGAAATAATTTAAATAAAAGGGCCTCAGAGGAACACATACACCTTTATATTATCAAGTGATATAAAAATGATCAGAGAAGGATCATATAACAAAGGCAAGCTCCCACCTGAAAAAGCAGCAAAGTAATAATTACAGAGAAAAGTATTTAGATAAAAGGATCTGACACTGCTTCACAAAGTGATGTTAGCCTGAACATGAAAGGGCAAAGCAGTGATGGGCACCACAAAGTTTACAGTGAGAAAAATCAGAAAAAGAAAAAAAAAAAAAAAAGCAAACAATAAATAAACCAAAGTCACAGCCACAGTAACTGGGGGATAGGGAAGGAGTGCAGAGGAAGAAGATCTTAAAGAACAAAACAAACACACAAGCAAAAAACCCCCATAAAATTAGAAAGCTGAAACACTTGCCAGGAATATCTTGACCCAAACACAGTTTCTTAATGTGCTTATGTTGGGAACCAAGAGAAGGAAAAGTGAGGCTGAGTGACAGGGGAATGAGCCCAACTCCAACTCCACATTCATTTTAATTTTACTAATCCATATCATGACTCTACATCTTGCTGCAGGCTCTGTGCCTAATACTGAATTTGTACAACCAACAATTACAATATTGATCTTCAGTGGCTACATTCACTAACAAGATAAAAAAAATTAAGAAACTCTTTTTAAGTCTTATTTAAATAACAGCACAGTGCTGGTATATGCAGTAAATTTCCAAGGATTTCAATAAACCCAGCAATATTTCACTAAATGCATTATTACCACTCGTTTTACATTCAGTAAAGCTGAAGTCTCTCAGAAATGGAATCTGCCTGGAAAAAAAAGGGCACCCAAACACCAGAATAATTAATCAGGCTGTTTCTCAGTCTTATTCTGGCATGTTCCTCTATCTTTAAAATAAACCAGTGTGCTGCTCTAAGGTCTCAGAAGTGCAACAGAGAGGAGACTCAGGAGGATTGACATGATCATTTTACAGTCCCATAAGGTTTTGTTTCACTATCCCAGCAAACTCCAAAGGCCAGGGACCCCCAAACTCACCCAGCATTCATTAAACTCGACCCAGGGAAAGTTCTTTGCTCATGCAAACTCATTCAAAAAATGACTGTACCTTTTCAAACCAGCTTCCTTCTCTCTCAGAGCTATTTAAAAGTGCTCTCTAGATGAGATGAGCTGGTACTGACTGATTTTCTGCAGTGTTCAACACCCTACAAACACCAAAAAAAGAGATTCTGCCTGGAAAAGGCTCCACTGTTTTCTCCAGCTCTTCCCTGGGAGTTTGTTCTGTCAGTCTTGAGCCAGTTCCTCATCTCACAGACCCCAAAGGTGACAAGAAATCCCACCTCAGATAAATACCTTGTTTTCTTGAAGGCTGACCAGAACCTGGGGTGTCCAGCTGGGTGTCCCAGGAACCACTGGGAGCTCTCAGTTATTCCCCTACCCTGCAATTAGGACATTTAAAAACCCTGCCCCTTGGACATGAACAGTTTGCATTCTAGTCCCACTGAGCACTTTCAACAGGAGATTTCAGAGGTGAAAACCACACCATGGAAAGCTCAGAAACAATTAGGGTACAGTGAAAACAAACCACAGCCAGGCTTTGTGCCAAGCAGGTCTGCACACCCTGTCACAGGCAGCCTGAAAGGGTTTTTCTGCAATTCCAGCCCATTATCCTCAGCCCTGTCCCAGGGATATTTGATGTGTGAGCCCATGTGCACATCTGAACTGGCTAAATTCAGATTTCCTGTGTGCCTGAGTGCAAATCCTGCTGCAAGCAAACATATTAACTTGTACACATTAAATCTGCACCAAATTGATCTTACAGTTGTGTAATTGACTGGTGCTTCACATCAGTGCTTGCAAATAACAGCTGAAAAGCTGGAGTTGTGTAATTGCATGTCTCCAGAATAAAGAGCAGTGGTGCCAGGACAGATGGTGGGGTTTGTGTGCAAGGGCAGCCCAGCAGAAACCATCACCCATCACCAAACCTGAGTCCAGCAGGGCTCACCCACTGCTGCTGCTCTCCCATAAATTCCACTGAGTGAGGAACTGAGAGCTGCCAAGCCAAACTGATCAAAACCAAAAACAATTCCCTCAGGTCAACCCAAAGTGAAATACCTTTCAGCACTCCAGCACTACAAAAGGGAAGGAAAAACCCCTAAGAAAAACATAGGAAAGGATAATGGTACCCTTTAAAAATTGAAAAGAAAAAAATGTAAAGCCTCCAACCTTTCTTCTCAAGTTCCATCTTACTTTTTGAAAATTACTTTCTCAATTTTTCAAAGCAATTCCACATCTCCATTTTAATCCACAGCCTTTCTACTACAGTGGCATGTGTAAGAGCTACTGGATTTTAATAATTTTAATTTAGTACATTCATAATAAGGGCAGTTCCTTTAAAGCTTGACATTGCTTCCCTGTGAATGGCTGTTCAGCCACCTCTCATTGTGCTAGATGGATAAAATCAAATCACTGGATAAATGGAATAAACAGTTGAGCAAATATTTCTATGCCTAGTTATCATAATCCACAAATCACAACCAACTGCTGTTTTATTACATAACAAACAGAAGGATTAAACCTGTACTTGGAAGACAACAAATATATAATTAAGACCAGACACAAAAATACTGATTACTTCATGTAATTTCCATTACTATCTCTTGTTTTACAAATTAAGATAAGCTTCTTTACATATCCATGCATGCAGTCTGCAAGCACTTCAAACCCCTTTTCCCCTGAAAAATGGTCTGACCTGATGGAACAAATCACAGAATGTGCAGACATTAACTGCCTGGCACTTTAGGAAATACCCAGGAATAAATCAACCAAGACAAACCACTGAAAGTGAAGGAAAGCAAAAGCATTAAAATGACATATTAAAAGTGTTCTGCCAAATTACACATGGTTCACAGAGGTGCCACATCCAAAATTTAAGAGTCGAGCGCTGTAAATGGTGCAAATAGCAAAGAGCAGGACTGATCCCACAGGCAGAGGGTGAGGAGCTGCAGCTCTGGGACCTGAGGGAGGGGGACAGAGCAGGGTCAGGCAATGCTGGGCAGGAAACACCTGCAGCAGGTGAGGGGTGGCACTGCAACAGCCAGAAAGGGGAGCAGGGCTCCAGGAGAGCCCAGCAGGGAGGCACAAGGGCCCAGAGAATGGACCCTGTCACAGTTAAAACTGTGTGAGAACTAACCCTGTGTGAGAGTTAAAACTGTGTGAGAACTAACCCTGTGTGAGAGTTAATCCTGTGTGAGAGTTAAAACTGTGTGAGAGTTAAAACTGTGTGAGAGTTAACCCTGTGTCAGAGTTAACCCTGTGTGAGAGTTAAAACTGTGTGAGAGTTAACCCTGTGTCAGAGTTAACCCTGTGTCAGAGTTAAAACTGTGTGAGAGTTAACCCTGTGTCAGAGTTAAAACTGTTGAGAGTTAAAACTGTGTGAGAGTTAAAACTGTGTGAGAGTTAAAACTGTGTGAGAGTTCAAACTGTGTGAGAGTTAATCCTGTGTCAGAGTTAACTCTGTGTCAGAGTTAAAACTGTGTGAGAGTTAACCCTGTGTCAGAGTTAACCCTGTGTCAGAGTTAAAACTGTGTGAGAGTTAACCCTGAGTCAGAACTAACCCTGTGTCAGGACTAACCCTGTGTCAGAGTTAACCCTGAGTCAGAACTAACCCTGTGTCAGAACTAACCCTGTGTCAGAGTTAACCCTGAGTCAGAACTAACCCTGTGTCAGAACTAACCCTGTGTCAGAGTTAACCCTGAGTCAGGACTAACCCTGTCAGAGTTAACCCTGTGTTAGAGTTAATCCTGTATCAGAGTTAACCCTGTCAGAACTAACCCCAGAATTCTGCACACGAAAGCAAATCCAAGCCTGTTGCCATAATTCTGTTTTACCTACATGAACAGCAAATCTGCTTTTTGTTAGAATAATGCTGAAAGTAAAGCAAAGCACAATTCCTTTGGTTACACAGCTTTTGAGCTCCATGTCCTGCCTGGGACTTCAGCAACAAGAGATTTCTGTGCCATGCAGCTTGGCTGTGGCTAAATTATTCCAAGGAAGCCAAGAGTGAATGCACTAAAGTGAGGCTTAGTTGGCACGTGGGAAGCTCAAGATCAGACAAGCAGAACTTTAGAGCTGACAGGGCTCCATGGCCACACTCACAGCCCATTTCTCTGCATCTTAAACTTCTTCTTAATTTGTTCTGATTTAAGTGCAGCTCCAAGCAAAGGAATTCTTCTAGGATTGCCCATGTTTGATCTTAGCATCTCAAGGGAATCTAAGAAAATTAATCTCAAACCAAATCTGCTTTTTTTTTTAATCTCAAACCTTGAACTGTGGCCAAGCACAGTCAAGATGCAGAAAGAAACAACCCCCCTCTCTGCCCCAGCTGTAGCTAGGATGGTCTTTTGGCATTAGTATTTTGAATTGATATGAAGCCAGTGAACTAAAAGAAAACAATATTTGAAGAGCAGGAACCAAATCAAACCACAAACCACAAGGACTTTGTCTCATGAACAGGGTCTGTTGACCAAAATACAGCTCAGTTCACATCATTGCCTCAAGAATCAAAGATTTTCAGTCTTTGCAGAGCAGCTCAAGGGGCTGCTCATGGTTCCATGGTCAGGTCAGGTTTGAGGAAAGTGAATCCTGTTCATCAGGGAGGGCTGAGCCAGTGCAGAGGTGACACAAAGAGCACAGAGCTCACCTGCACAGGTGTGCAGTGACCCTGGCTGTGCAGAGCTCACCTTCCTGCCTGCCAGTGACACTGAAACAGCTGAAGGACATGTATGGCAGTCTGGTGAAAGAATAAGAAATGTCCTCCTCATATTATTTTAATACTCCTCTCAAAACTTTGCATGGCTCAATTCAGGCAGGAATTTCAGGAGGCTGCTGGAATTTTGACTTTTCTCACAGAACTATTTTCCTGATCAAGGTGTGAGCATTAACTACTCCCATTCACATGAATAATGTCCATTTCACAGTTTCAGCTGCAGTGCAGCACCCAGTTTGAACTGCTGCCTGTGAAAAGAGAAGATTCAGCACATCTCATTTATGTGCTTATCTAAACTGGAGGCAGCCACACAATATAATTTAGTGTATACAGCACTTTGCTAATAGAGAAACTGCACTGAGGAGCTTTTACTCAAAAGTATCTTGAGCTTGGAATCCAAGCACTTAATACAGCAGAAGAATTCCATTTTCTGGGCACAGTTTCTCAGTGACACAGGTGCTCTTACAGCAGAATTTACAGAGTCCATTATCTTCCCAAAGAGGGAGCACAAGAAGTGATCATGCAAGAAAAGACATTATAAAAGACTTCACTTAATCTGAGATTTGTGGGACTGGGGCTCCAGTTTGAGCAGCAAAAGCTCCACTCAAAGTCCTGCTGATGGTGTGAGACCCCAGGAGCTGCTGCCCACTTGCACAAACCCTGACTGCAGCTCTTACACACTCCTTACTCATCCTGCTCAGGGTCTGAGCGTGGACTGACACTGCCAGAGCACAGGGAGAGGACAAACAGCACAGTGGGACAGACAAACAGCACAGTGGGACAGACAAACAGCACAATCCTCATTTGGCACTGGCACTGTGGCAGGGGAGTGGGTAAACTCTGGGAGTGAGTCAACTCTGGGAGTGAGTAAACCCCACAAATGATTACAACCTGGGAGTGAGTAAAACCCATGTGTGAGTAAATCCCACGAGTGAGTAAACTCTGGGAGTGAGTAAATCCTATGAGTGAGTAAAGCCCAGGAGTGAGTAAAGGCCAGGTGTGAGTAAAGCCCAGGTGTGAGTAAAGGGCAGGTGTGAGCACACCTGGGAGTGAGTAAAGGCCAGGAGTGAGTAAAGGCCAGGTGTGAGTAAAGGCCAGGTGTGAGTAAGGGGCAGGTGTGAGTAAAGGGCAGGTGTGAGTAAAGGGCAGGTGTGAGTAAGGGCAGGTGTGAGCACCCCTGGGAGTGAGTAAAGGGCAGGTGTGAGTAAGGGCGGGTGTGAGCACCCCTGGGAGTGAGTAAAGCCCAGGAGTGAGTAAAGGCCAGGTGTGAGTAAAGCCCAGGTGTGAGTAAGGGCAGGTGTGAGCACCCCTGGGAGTGAGTAAAGCCCAGGTGTGAGTAAGCCAGGTGTGAGCACCCCTGGGAGGGGCTGTGCTGGGCTGGGGGCTGAGCTGGGTCTCCCCAGGCTGTCTCTGCCTGGGGGCAGGTGCTGCTCAAGGCAGGGGCCAGCCCTGGCTCCCCCCAGCTCGGTGGCACTGTGCCCTCCTCTGGGCACTGAACCTGCCCCTGGGCTGGGCATGGCTGGGCTGGGCTGGCACTGCCCTGGCTGTCACCCAGCACACGTGTCACAGCAGCCAGACAGAATCCTGCTGGCAGCTCAGCCACCTCTGGAGCAGGGCAGAGTCAGGGCTCCCTGTGATCCACCCCAGCCATCACTGGGGCTGTGCCTGCTCCTGCACAGCTCAGAGCTGTCACCTCCCATCTGCTGCTTTGTGATGGGAAGAGGCACCAAGGGACAGGAAATCCCAAGTGAGACTCTGTGAAAAGGAGGCACAGCCTAAAGGAGTCCCAGCTCCAGCATGTTGGGACTCAGTAAATAACAGCAAGGTATAAATGGCTGAATTTCACTGGGTTAAAAGGAGGGATTCAGGCCAAACTGATCAACAAACAACAGGATAAGGAAAGAGCTCCAAGTGAGGTTTCTTCTGCTAACAAAGACCAGGCTGGATGGGGCTCTGAGCTCTGGGCTAGTGGAAGGCTCCCTGCAGGGAGCTGGGAGATCTTTAAACTCCCTTCCACCATTCTGTGTGTCAGTCAGGGTAAGCTGGCCCCTGTCAGCTGCACAAATCTCACACAGTGGCAGCACACAGAGCCTTTCCAGCACGTGCAGCCACTGCCCAAGAGGAACACAGGCTCCAGACAGGAGCACAGCTCCAGAGCTGAGCTGCCTGCTCCAGCTCACCCCTGGATTCAGAAACCATCAGCAGCATTAATGAGCCACCAAGCACAGGATGCTGGTAAATGCCAGCCTGGCTGGGGACACTGTCCCTGGCTGCTTGAAACAGGACAAATTACTCTGTGTGCAGAGCTCAGGAAGTTTGAGTCCCTGTCACAGACTCTGCTGTTGCTAGCACTCTGCTGTGGAAGCCAGGGCTAATTAACACAGAAAGCAAGAGCTGGATGGTATTTAAAGGTGTACAGGTAGATAAATATACTCTCTACCTGCTGGATAGACTGAGGAGATGAAAGGATAAAGCCAGCAGAAGGCAGCAGGCAGTGGCACTGTCAAAGGTGCTCTGAGTTCATTATCACCTCCAAAGGACAGCTCTCCCTGCTCCAGCCACAGCACAGCACGGGCAGATTTCACACAAAACCTCTCCTGGCAAAGATCCACAGCTTTATGCTCTGAACCACCTTCTGTGTTATGTTTGGTTTCACTGCTCCATCCTGATTCTAACAATGCCATGGGTAATAAATGAATATGTTGCACAACTTGGTAAAATAGCCAAAATGCCACTACCTACCTAATGAGCCTTATAATTGAGTTGTAATGAATTTTATGTAGTGCTGTGTAACTTGAATGATGCAAGAGACACTGGGAAGATATTTAGGAAGGAAGAATTCTAATACAGTTTCCAAAAGAAGGGACAAAAATAATCACTGGTTTACTCACAGAGTTGTTGCTCCTGGACTCAATTTAAGCCAATGAGATTACTCATGGGGGAAAATCTGCCACAGCAATAAGGCTGCAGAAATGAGCCCTGGGATGTAAAGGTGATGATGTCTAGAAAGCTTTTCCTTGTGCACTATCCAGCTAAAACTGTGCAGTGCATTCCTGTGAAGAAATGGTTTGACATGACATGAAAGCCTGGGAGTTCTGAAGAAGTTAATATCCACTTTTAAAAATATTTTATACTGATCACGACTCGAGCATAAAAGCAAAAAGGGAAGTCTCTATTCTTTTGCTTGTTTTGTCTGTTTGATGAATATTACCTCATTTGGATATCAACTGAAAAAGCAATTAAAAATTAAATAAGGTCAATAAAATCAAAGAAATACTTTCAGATCTCCTAACTTTTTAAAAAGTGGAATAGATGACAACTAACAAACAACATGATTTCACACAAAACAGCCCTTGAAGCAAACCACAGGAAATTCAAACATCTGAGAGCACTTGTGTGAGTTTCCAGAATATTCTGAGATGCATGCAAAATTAAATACAAAGAAACAAAACCCCCCCCTGATTTTCATGATGTTTTGCCCAAAAAGTACATAAAGCCATTTTCCAAAACAAATGGTCTGAAGCCAAGATTTTCAGCTTCTAAACCCCCACAGCTGCAGACACATCTGCAGGAAAACTGCATCTGAAACATTTCAGAAAGGTTTGAAAGCTTTGAGCTGGCTGTGGAATGTTTCTTGCACTAAAAGGTTGATACAAGACCTGAACAGAATCCATTTCACTTCAAGGCATTTGCATTAATATCTTATCTGGGCATACACTGCCCTGGGAATTCCACATTATCAAACCATTTCAAAGAAAAACTGGGTGTAGCTTCATTTCATCCAACCATATGTTGTTTTGACACATGCAATCAAAAAAATACAGCCTGATCCAAATCTGCACACAGCCAATTACACAGGGCTGCAAAGGCCTTCATCATCTTCAGATCAGCTCATCTGTCCAGATTTTGGGCCATGACCCAGCCAGGCACCACCTGACTGCCCCAGGAGTGCTCTGGATATTCCCTGAATATTCACTGAATGTTCTCTGGATATTCTCTGGATATTATCTGGATATTCCCTGGATATCCCCTGGAAATTCCCTGGATAATATCTGGATATTCCTGGATATTCTCTGGATATTCCTTGGATAATCTCTGGATATTCCCTGTATATTCCTTGGATATTCCCTGGGTATTCTCTGGATATTCTCTAGATATTCCCTGGATATTCTCTGTATAATCTCTGGATATTCCTTGGATATTCCCTGGATATTCTCTGGATATTCTCTGGATATTCTCTGGATATTCCCTGGAAATTCCCTGGAAATTCTCTGGATATTCTCTGGATATTCCCTGGATATTCTCTATTTTCCAGAGGTGTTCCATGGTGCCCAGCTGTGGGATCCATCCAGTCCCAAAGCTCTGCTGGTCCAGCAGCCAGAGACAATCCCAGCTGGGAGCTCTGCTGGGATTCCACCTGAAATGGAGACTTTGTGTGGTTTTATCTGAGCAATGATTGGGCCTTACTGCCAGGAGCCTCACTGCATAAAAGCAAAATATTCAACAGGTGATGAGGTGACTGACACACCTGAGACTCCAGCCCAGCTGCTAAATCAAAGCCCAATGCCCCCAGTGCCACATCTGCTCTGCTCCCCTCTGCAGTTTGTGAACAGAACATCCCTTTACTCAGCCCTCCTGTTTTTTATGAGCCCAGTGCTTGAACAACCTGGCAGCTTTTTAGCTCAATCATATAAATGTCTTAATACCCTGCATTGATCTGGAATCAACACAGTTGCCAAGACATGGATAAAAAGCATCTGGAGAATTTGTTGGTTGTTATTTCAAGCTGTTTATTATTCCTGGAGGACTCATGTGAACACTCAGAACTATCATGGCTGCATTAATGCTGCTCCCCTGCACCTCTGGGTACAGTAACACTGTACATTAAAGATGCTTTAGAAAATTGTTGATATTGCACTGGGATTTCTCTGTACAGGCTGCAGCTTTCACTAAATAAATACTGGAGAAGGGCTGGCTGTGAAGGCAGGCAGCCTGAGCTCCTCAGCTGGCCTTTGGAGCAGAGTCAGGAACAAAAACAAAGCACTGATATTTACCAAGCTGATTTGAAATCTTGGATTTGGCAGACCTGAGAGACTCAGGGTCCATGTGCAATGCTGTGCCTGCAGACTGGCACTGGGACAATCCTCCACAGACTGGGGGAAATTCTGTGAGCTGCTCTTGTTGCCCTTAGGAAAGCAGAGATCCCCTTTATTCACAATGCTGCAGATGACAAAGAACTATGAAAAAAGCTACCACAAAGAGAGGAAAATGAGGTGCAAACATCAGAGGACAGTGGGAGAGAGAACATCTGAAAATCTGTGACTGAGCCACTCCAGTCTAGGGACAAACCACAGGCAGCCCTACACAAGCAGGTTCAACTCATGCCATCATGCACTAAGAAAAATCCCATTAAGTGAAACAGGTTCTGCTGCCATTAGGAGAAACAGGAGTGAAGGTGGGAGCAGGAATGAATCAGAAGGTCCAAATGCAGGTGTACAAATCTGTAATAATTCCCTTATTCCCACTGAGAACCACTCTGTGCTGAAATGTGGCTGCAAGGCAAATCTGCTGAAGGAGATTTTCAAGACAAATCAGCCCCATCACAGAACAGGCTGCATCCTGTACAGAATTATTGAACTCTACACAAACTTAAATAATCACAGCTTTGCAGCTGTGCTGATGGGGATTTATATGATGGATATAAATTTCCACAGGAGACCTGATAAACATCACAAACACAAAGGTTCCCAAGGACTGGAGTCTCCCTTCTTCAAATTCCAAGTTTTTTAACTGCCCAGATTAGAGTTTTTGACTAAACCCACTACACTGTTGCTTATTTTCTATATCCATCCCATCTCCATATTACATTATATATGCATGAACCCATAAAATAAGTAAAGAGTATATCTACATATATATCTAGACCATTATTAATCATATGAGGGAAAATGAAAATTAGTTGCCAGATGTTATTAAAATGTCCAAGTCACTTTATCCCCTAGCACAGAATAAAATCATTTCTATGTGGCTGTTAATATACAGTAGAAGGGAAATTGCTGCTTCAAGTATCAAAAATATTGTAGCTCCAAGCCTTTAGAAATTCAGTTTGCCAATAAAAACGTTGGAGAACTGAATATTAAGGGTCAGATCCAGCATTTCTTCCATATTCCCCCTGACCAGGTTATTAACAAGAAAAGTCAGTGCCTTGAGGAAGCAGAGTACAGAACACAGAAATGATCTGCTACAACAGTGTTCCTCTGCAGAATTACAACACCCAGCATCAAGCATTTGCAAGGCTGTGGCAGTTTCCTCTGAAAGCACCAAGTTTTAGTCCTGGTTCTGAGATCAGGAGGCAAAGCTTTGTAAAGGAAATCAGTAATTTCAGCCCCACTACAGACATACATAATCACTGTGCTCCAGAAACCCAGAGATGCAGCAGAAAATGAATGAAAAATAAGCATGCAAATGAAAAGAACCTTATATTCTCCCCCTCCACAAGGGATGGTATTTTTGCATTTATTTATAGCACTTGAAGAGCTGAAGTCACAACTGGCTTAGTAATCAATTGAATGAAAAGATTCTGGAATGCCAAGGTACAGCAGGAGGGAAAAACAGGCTGCAAAATGACACTGGAGTTTCACATGGATTCACACAGACAGCAACAGCAAACTCCAAATCCCTGAAGTGTTCTTCCCAAAGCCCAGGGGACCATTAGCACAGGCTGAAATTAAACACTGAGCAATCAGTTCAAGGAGAGCACGTCCCCTGATTGTCTTTGATGCTCAGAAGCATCACTGCACCCCTGTCATTTCTTCATTTTTCTCCAAAAAAACCTCCCTCAAGAGATCACTCCTACAAAAAATGGAGAAAGATGTCTTTCAGACAGAGTTACTCAAAAGGAGAATATGTTCATTGCAAAAATGCTGCACAGCTCATGTCCAGCCATCCATCCATCAGCCCTGGTGTAGGAGTTCTCAGGACAAAAAAATTTGAGCTGGGGTTAGAGGAAAACTCCAATTTTATCATTTTTTCATAACCTTGGAAGAAACAGGCACCCAAGAGAATAAATTTTCCCCATTCTGTCATAAAATTATTTTGCATTGTTAGAATTAAGAGATGGAATTAAGAAATGAGCCTGAGGTGAAAACTTCAGTGAGTGTAACTGAGCAACTCCCACCCAGCACTCACTGTGTGTAAAACCCATTCATGCAATGGGATTTGGTTATTCTTTTCAGACAGGAGGAAGGGGAGATCCACATTCATGCCAGAGCCATATGAGATTTGTGATCTGTGGTTTGTGATTGTGATTTGTGATCTGTGGGTCTGGATTTCCCCAGCTCGCTCAGGCAGGCAGATTTACTCTGAGCAGCAGAGATGGAAGAATGATCCAAATGCAGCTAAAGCCCCAATCCAGGGAAGCAGCAGAAGGGAAGATATTAGGGTCAAGTCCCCAGCATGACTCCAGAGATTTTGTTGACTTTACCAGCAGCAGAGCATTCTAAAAATACTGGCAAGCTTTATTAGTTGAGCCTGAGGTAGAAATGCATGCATGTTTGTAATTTCAAGTTTGCAGCTGTGTTTCACCTCTTTTCTCTCACCAACTCAGCAACTAACCAATATAACCTGACTTTGCATTCTTGTAACCCCTTATTTAAGGTGTAATAATAAATATTATCGCTCCAATGAACTTTGCAAAAATATAAATAAGAAGGATTTAAACAAACAACACAGGTTTTCATTGCCCTGCTGGAATTTCTCCTTCCACTTAAATCACCAAAGAAAAAAACAGCACACAAACCAATTGCAGGTCTAATCTTTCAGCCTGCACTTACAGGATTAAGAGTTAATACCTCTCATAACTGTAGTCTCAGTCTGCTTTTCTGGTGTCTCAGGAAGAAGTAATTGCAGTAACTTGCAGAGAAATTTTATGGATTTCTTTTTTTATTTGTCTTTAGACATAAACCTTCAAGGCTCGAATACATTCAAGATTTCCTCCAAAAAACCACAGAAATGTGAAGCTTTTTGTAATAAACAAGAGGTTTACAGCTAAATCCTCACAAGTTCCCAAAAGCAGCAAATGGCCTGGAGTGATTAATTCCCAGAGCAGAATACAGATATTCCATGCAGGATAGAACCATCCCTGACCCTCACCTGCTACTGATGCACAGAAGCTCCTGGGCTCTGAGGGGATGTTCAGGATGGTTTTTGGTGGAAGGGGAGGAAATGCTGTGGTTCTGATCAGGAGTTGCCAGAGGAGAGTGGCAGGTGAATTTCTCCCCACTTTGCAAACACACAGGTGGAAACAGAGCACTTCTAACAAAGAAAAATGTGTGTTTGCCACATCCCTGGGTGGCTCAGAGCAACCTTCATGGAGAGGTGGAGTATTTGCTGCTATAAATGTCAATAACTGCTGAGTGATGGTAAATGTGTGACAGGCTGATGTCAGCAGGGTGAAGAGTGCCCTGAAGAGGAAATTCTGTCCCAGCCAGGCCCAGAGCAGCACAGGGGGATGGTGGCACTGGTGGCACTGAGGGACAGAGCAGCACAGGGGGATGGTGGCACTGGTGGCACTGGTGGCACTGAGGGACAGAGCAGCACAGGGGGATGGTGGCACTGGTGGCACTGAGGGACAGAGCAGCACAGGGGGATGGTGGCACTGATGGCACTGATGGCACTGAGGGACAGAGCAGCACAGGGGGATGGTGGCACTGGTGGCACTGATGGCACACAGGGACAGAGCAGCACAGGGGGATGGTGGCACTGAGGGACAGAGCAGCACAGGGGGATGGTGGCACTGATGGTGGCACTGGTGGCACTCAGGGACAGCATCACAGGTTCCTCAGTGCTGCTCAAGCCCCAAAATCTGACCCTTCCCAGCGTTTGCAGCCTGCAGATCCAAACCAGGCAGTTTTGTCTCCCTTTCTCAGCCATCAGGCTTTTCATGGGGTGTTTCTGAGAGCTTTGCACCCCAAGGCTCTGCACAGGGCAGGCTGGTGCTCTGGGCTGGCAGAGGGTGGGTGAGAGACCATGAGCAGAGAGTTCCTCACCTCCAGAGCAGGAACTCACAGGTGCTCCTGCACATCCCTGGCCTCCCCTCTGCACTGCTGGCACTGTGCTCTGGGATATCTGGCACTATGCACAGAGCCCTTACACCTCCCCTGGGCAGCCTGTTCTGAGCTTGACAACATGAAAATTTCCCTTACACCCCAGCTGAACCTCCCCTGGCACCACATGAGGCTGTTTGCTCATGTCCTGATGTGCTCTGGAAGGAGAAGCCAATCTGCACAGGCACAGACTGGCTGCTCCCTCCTGCTCTTCTTGTGCCCCTCCACCTTAAACAGCTGAAATCCACATCTCAGTGGGAAAAATCCTAACCTGCCACTCTTCAGATCACTGATCCATAAATGTGCTCCTGCCACTTGACCAGGCTTTAGTGAAGACTCAGCAGGAGAGAGCTCCTTTAACATCAAACTGACGAAATTCTTAGCAAAGAATTCTCTTTGTGTAATTAATTCCTTGACTGCTTCCCAAGGATACTGTGGGTGCACAAACCCTCCCAGCCTGTAATGATTATGCTAATCTAGGGAAGAGAAGAGACGTGTTGTGTATTAATCAAAGTCCTGAGCTCAATTTCTCATTGTTCTTGGACTAAGTGATCAATACAGCAACACTTGCTACAAATACAGAGGGGCTCCAGGAGGAATTTACATTTATCTTGTCCCTGGGAAGGAAATGAAGCTAAGGAAGGTTCCTCATATCAGAGAGTTAAAAGGAGCATTGTTCAGGAGTATTTAGGAAATGCTGCTTTGTCAGGAAGTTTAGAGCACACAAATTTCCACCTGCACTCTCTCCAGAGCATCACATACTCATAAAATCACAGGAAATTAATAAAATGTCTTTGGGGAAGGTTTTTTCCTCATCTCCCAAAGAGCAGTTGGAAGTTATTCCTATAAACAAAGCCAGATATTCCCTTTCTCCTGTATTCTCAGGATTCCAGTTATTTCTGTGCTGCCTGATGGGAACACACAGCACAAAGTCCATTTCCAGCATCCCCCCTGGTCTGTGAAGGTGTTTCTGCCCCAGAGGGCACTGCCCTGTGCTGTGCCAGGAATGCCAGAACACTGATTTAAAGCATCTTATCAAAGGACAGCCAGGATGCCACAGCCAGCTGGGACTCAGTAATGGGCTCAGGGCTGTGCCTGTGCTGACACAGAGAATTCATGAAGGTTAGGGAGGAATCCCAGCCAGTGAAGCTCATTTCACTCCATGGGAGAGAAAAAGGAAAAAAAAAAAAGGATCACTGAAACTTTCTTCTGCTAGAACTGAGTTCCAAGTAGTTGCCAGGAGTAATTTGCAGCTGCTGGCTGCAGTCTATATGAAAAAAGGACCTTACTCTAAAATCATGTTCCAGGTAATTCACAATGGAGTCACCATTTCCCTGTGAACACACACTGCATCATCCCTCTGCAGCTCTCTGGACACTGTCCCAGGGCACACAAAGCTGTGCTGGATCCCTGAGCCCCAGTGCAGGGACAGCTCAGAGGGACAGAGTCAAACCCCCTTCAGCAGGGACTGGTGCCCCTGCTCAGCCAGCCTGGCTCTGAGAGCCCCCAGGGAGGGCAGGGCAGGATTTCCATCCCACAGAATCCCTGCTGGTCCCTGAAGGACAAGGATGCTGAATCCCAGCCCTTGCTGGCACCTCATCCTGCCCCCTGAGACCCCAGCAGCACCAGGACCCCACCAACAAACCCAACAAACCCTTCCCAGAGCACAGTGAGGAATCTCTGTCAGCCTGGATGCATCTCCCAGCACAGTGCAGAGATCAATAAGAGTTATGCTCTAATCAGCAGGTAATAGGACTAAAGCAGCCAGTCTTGTCAATAGAGCCATTAACTGACTAATTAAAGCAACCATTAATAAACGCATCCAAATTGATTGCAGCTTTTCTAAAGAGTAAGATCATACAAAAGAAAATTCTGCTTTGAACACTGTGCCAGCTTGCAGGGCAGCTGAGTGAACAGCAGAAAATGAATTTTCTTGTTACAAGCTACTTGTACAAGTTAAATTACCTGGTACAGTCATTTACTTCGTATGTACATCCTGAAAAATCAATTTTTCAAATATTTGGTTTTTTTTCATGAGTCATAGATACACTATCTCAGCAAATATGAATTGAAAATTCTTTCTCTTTTTTGATACACCAGAAAGGCAACCTATAAAACCAGGAGCTCAAATGCAAAGTTTTCTTAAGGTAATGCTTAAAACAAAACACATGTCAAATTGTAAAGATCCCATAAGGGGTTGCCATGTCAGGGAATAAGATCAGGGACAGCACATGTATCCAATATATGTACAGGGAAAGCAGAAATTACTCTAATTAGAAAGTTTCTTCTCCAGCTGAAATGCAAAGAGAGAAATTCTGTTTCCTGTTAAAGCAAAGTAAATCCAGAGTAATCCCCCAGAACCTGCTCCACGTTGTATCAAGGTAACAAGCAGCTGAATTTAGGCAGAGTTCTTGAGAATCAGATTAAAATGAAGCTCAGGAAGTGGAACCTGTGCCCAGAGCAGGATCTGCTGTGATCTGCAGAGGATGATGATGGGCTGAGATGAAGGCTGGGAGTTGCTAATTAACCCTTCCTGGCTCATTAACCCCCCCCCCCAGAGTGCCCTGGTGCTCCAGGGGCTGTGCCTCACCCTGGCCACTCTTGGGGAAAGCAAAAGCACATTCAGGGTTTGTTTTTAAGGGCTCTCCCTTCCATCCTCTCATCTACAGAAACCCCAGAGAATTTCTCTTTTGCCCACTCTGTGACTTTACAGCAAACCTGGAGTATTTGGTCCTGTCAGGGAAACCTGAAACATGCACTGGATGTTCCCACCTGCAGGGAGAAATTCAGGTAAAATTTACAGTTCAGAGAGGCAAACACCAAAAGCTTTGGGAAAGGCTAATTTAATCCATCTGCCACACTCAATTACAGAGTCTGCAGCAATCCAACACATCCATTGTTTTCCCTCCTCAGACAGGGAAGAAGCAATGGCCCAGGCTCAGAATTAAACATCTGTTTCACAAAACACAGATATTAACCTCCAAGTTTGGTTATGGACCAGTAAAATCCAATTATTCACACTACTCAGTGACAGGTGCTCTCACATTGCTACAGCCAAACCCTCAACACTGCAGTGACTGGATTTCCATGGTAATACATGGGCTGGAATTCCTTTACTAATATAATATCTTTATTTTAAATGTTCTGCTGTGGTTTCTGTCACTGGCTACACAGATAGAACTGAATATTTAGATGTTTATATTATTATATTTATTATATTTTTATTTATATTATTTTATATTTATATTATATTTATATATTTATATTATATTATATTATATTATATTATATTATATTATATTATATTATATTATATTATATTATTTTTTTTTTTATTTTATTTTTATTGTATTATTATATTATTATATTTAGAATTGAGTGTTGTAAAAGTAACAAACACAACTGGCAGCTTTACATGCTGGAAAACATCAAATCATGTTTCCATATTAATCACAAGGCTTTTGAAGAGTGTAACAATGATTTCATTGTTTTGATTGCTATCCATCCTTAGTACATACAAATCACAAATGAATTAGGAAGCAGTCCCCACCATGACTTTTTACTTTCAAATAAACCTTCAGCATGTTGGAAATAGAACAATCCATACTGGATGGGGTTTCTGCTCCTCAGGGGCAGAAAAAATGGTGAAATTCCTGTATTTCCCTGGCCCAGGATGGTTTATCACAGGGTTCAGGGGGAACTGTGAATCCTGATAACTTGAAATAAATGAGAAGATGGAATGACTGGTAAATGATCAGAATTAATCTGTGTCAGTCTCTGAGCACAAACAGCATTTTGCTTCTCCAAAGGGTCAAGGATTAATTCCATTTCAAAGCACATCATTCCACCCCTCTTCTGTTTCTTGAGGACATTCACAATGTTGTAGAGCTCTTCCAAAAATATTATCTGGCATTTCTAAAGCTGTGCCTATAACATGTTTTTAAAAGCGTTATGTTAGCTATCTCTAAAGATATCTCTACATCTTTTTATACTCATGCCTTAATAGGCAACTGCAAAATGAGTAGCAATTAGCTCCTCAAAAGGACATAAGGATCAGCAGTCCTTAAAGCAGATGCATATTCCAGAAATCAAAACTGCAGAAAAGCCATGTCACCCAACAGAAAGAGAACAGAGGCACAGGATCTGGCCAAAACATGAACCTTCATCAGGAAAAAACACAGAACAGCCTCCTCAAAGTCTGTATGTATTGACAGGACCATGAGGAGCTTTTCTCCTCAGATTTTCTTCAGCAAAGTTATCCAAAGGTTACAATTCAAGGCCAAATTCCCTTGAGAAGAGAAACAAATCTACCAAAATAGCTGCAAATCCATGCCATGGATTAAAGGTTATATAAAAAGCCAGCAGGTCAGGAACACCTCTCTTCCTCCTCTCCCTCCACAATTCCATCTAATTAGATTGAATGCCTTTTTATTTTGTTCAGTGCAGAGAATCTCTGAAATCCCAGTTTAATCAAGCCTGAGTCCTATTACTCCTCTGAGGCACCATTTTCTTCAAAAGCCATAAAATTCAGCTGAGGTTGTGGTAATTTTACAGTATTTTTACCCCCCTTGAATTAATAATAACAAAAATCTAATGGTATCCCAGTGTCTCACCTACACTTTATTAAAGCACTTAACCCCAAAGAAAGGGGTTAAAATCTGGGTTTTTATTTTGATTGTTCTGCTACCAAGGTTACAGCTGTTCCATCAGAGCTGCCTCTGGCCACAAGAGAAAAAGTTAGAAAAGTTTCTAGTAATAACTAGAAAGTTATAAAGTTATTTTTGCAGTTCTTTTTGACAGGAGCTGCTTTTGGTGCATTGAACAGACCCAAATATTGGGCACTAAAAATGTCCTTAGTCGAAAAACAGATTGGGTTTTACCCTTATCAAGGTGAAACAGGAGCTGCTTAACAGAAAATTAACAGAAAATTCAAACTGGAAAGCAACAGCTTTTAATTACCAAGGGGACAATCAACAGGAACAAGCCTTGCCCTTTTCAAGGTGATCAAAATAAGGAGAATGCTCCTTTTTAAATGTGCAATACTAGACCCAGTACAAAGGTGAAGTGATTAATAAAGGTCTAATTGCAGGTTTGAGGTTATAAATGGAGAGGCTGGAGGGGTGTAAAAACAGAAAAGTTGGTCAGTGGCTTAAAGACCTGAACTCTGGGCAGCAATGTCACCTCCCTGTGTGTGTCCAGGGCAGGGAGGCAAAGGCAGAGCCACACCCAGCTAGAAATAAATAAATATTGATTTATTCTGATGCTTTAGTCTCAGTAGCCAGTGTCTCTAAAATGATACACAGTCAGCTCACCTGCCTGAAGCTTGTAAGAACATCAAAAAAACAGCTGTGTGTAAACTTCTTGATGTGTGAAAAGGGATTGTTTTCTCAAAATTGGAATATGCCTGGTTTTACAGGATACCCTGCATAGCATCTTCTGGAGCCACCAGCTGTGGAGAGTGAATATCCTGATCCAGCTCTGAAACAACACAAGAGGAGTTTAATTTAATTCCAGCAGGCAGATATGGGTTGTTGAGTGTGTACAGGAAGCATGGAGGCATCATTTGGGGATGATAAAATCCTGCCTGGCAAGAGAACAATCCTCTGTGCAGTGCTGTGATCAATAAAACCTCAGCAACAGCCCAAAATCAGTGTGAATCTCCTTGGCAAGGACACCAGGACATGCTGATGCTCATTTGCTTCTCCCAAACCCTGAAATTCCTGAGCTCTGATCCAGCCTTTGCTCCTGACTGCCAGGTCCCCAGGATTTTATGGGGTTTCTCTGCTCTCTCCATGAATTCTGGCTTGGCTCTAACACACAAAGATGGGAAGGAAGCTGATCTAAAGTGGGTTTTGAGGTTGTAAAGAATCTTGAGTTCTGCAGAGTGGACATGGGTTTGGAATGAATGATGAACTTCAGATATTCGTGACTGATCTGAAAGTGACTTTGAATCTGAAGACAAAGAAGTTCTGCCATAGAAGACAACACAGGGAAATTGAATATATGCAGGGAGCAGAAATTCTGAATTCATCAGTTTCATCCAATTCTCTTCTAATACTAACACTTCTTAACACCACACCAGGATCCCTGAACTCCAGACAAGGTTCTATCCACTGAGCATTTTGGTTCTTAAATTTAAAACCAGATGCTTCTGAAAATGTAACCTTCATCTGCAGAGGGAAGAAATGTGTGGCTAAACAGATATATCAATGCAATGCTATCTTAAAAGCAGGGAAATAATCAACTAAATAATAACATTTCTACATCACACATCCACTAATATTATGTGCTCCCATGTTTTATTTTATTTATGTGTAAACAAAAGCTGCTTTAATCAAAGAGAAGGCAGCTACACAAGCTAGAACTGGAAAGTGAAATGCCCTAAGCAGTTCTTTGGAGGACTTCACAATGTCTGACAATTCCAATCTATTAGCTATCCCTCTCTCCACTGAGATCATGATTAGCTAGCAGACTTGCCCTTTCAATTCACTCAAAGCTTCAATCTATTCCATCTGTGCTCCCTGAACCTTTCATTTCCAATAGGTTCAGGGTAATTCAGAGCAGCCAGGGAGGCTGACAAGCTCTGCCCTTCCTTCACATCCTCGGGGCTGCACGCTGACATCTCCCAATGAATTCAGAAATAAATACAGTATCCCTGCTCTCACACAACAGCATCGTTTATTTGAATGCCATTAAGGAAGCACACAGGTGTAATTAGGAACTGGGCCATGACTCAAACAGCCTCTTGCCCTCATGCTGCTCTCACCATTCTGCTGTAATGGAATAAAACCCTCCTGTGAGCTGGCAGCCTGACCTAAGGGCTGAATGCCTTAAGAGCCCAGATGGACACAAAAGGTGCCTCTGGAGCCTTTGTGGGAGTCCCTGCACCTTGCCACCCACTCTGGGCACTCAGCAGTGGCACCTGTGACAGGTTACAGCTCCCACCTGGATCTGGCTGCCCCTGAGTGGTTCTGGTGGTGGGACAGCAGCAGGAAACCCACACGGGATGAGTGACACAGTCCTGTGTCCCCATCTTCATCACCACCCTGTCATCACTGCTGCAGCTCCTCAGAATTGGTCTGGCTGGACTAAATACACACAGCATTTCCAAAATCCTTCAGCTCACCCATCAAAATGCTCAGCATAGCCTAAGGAGGTCCCACTTAGGGCTGGAATATTGCAGCCACATCAAAACTAGAAAATGTAGTGACCACCACATTAATAATGACAGAGGGGACTTTCCCTCCCCATCAAAAATCCCAACTATACCATGAAAAGCAATTCATGAGGAAGAAGGCACTGATCACATTTGTTACACAGAATTACCTAAATTTCATAGCTTTAGCTTGTTATTATCATTCTCTTGAAGAAGTGTCTGTTTAGTAGCTGCAGTGGGATGTTCATTTGCTGAGGCCTAGCAGTTGCAAATGGCAATTACAAATATCATTGTAAACACACCAAGTGATCACTGTCAAGCTCTTTTCCATTTTTCCTGCTTTCTATGGTTGAACACCACCTGGTTCTACACCCATGGTGTTTTCTGCAAGGGAATGGGAATGCAAAGGAGCTGATCACTGGAGGCACAGTCTGATAGTACAAAAAGCAGCACTAATTGCAGCCTAGGAAGGCACTGAGCCCTTTTCCAAGTGGGATCTGGTGAGCCTCAGGCTGAGATTATTCTCAGCCCCTCTCTGCTGGAAAGCTTTTCTTTTTGGTCCATTAGTTTTCCATCAGAACAAGGAGCTCAACCACCTCAGTGGGCAACTGCAGCACTACCAGAGCTGGTGCCTGCACAGAAAAACCCCCAACCTCTGCAAATGAGGGGGAAATATGAGTTTTCAGCTGTCTCTGCATGGCTCATTGCTCAGCTGCAGAAACGCCACACAGCAAAGAGCTGCACAGCCCACCCTGCCACTGAGCAGCTCTCCCATCCCTGCTCCTTCTCAGATCACACTCAGCACAAGAAAGAATTACCATAATTTTATTTTTTTTTTTTTCTGTTTACAGCTTACAGCCTAGATTTAAGTGAACAAAACCCATCACACAAAACACAGCAAAGCACTGATGGTCAACGACTGCACCTGCACTCTCCCTGTAGAGTTTTCTAATTTCCAGGAAAGGTCTGTCAGAACCATTTTCCACAGCCAAATTGCAAAAATTCTCGGCATTGTGAAGTTAGACCTTGACTCCTGCAGGCTCATTGTTCCCAGCTGTGTTTTCACAGCACTTAGCACAGTTCTCCCAGCAGTGCTGGGTGGTTTCATTATTCCCTCCTCTGGAGCACAATGCAGCATTTCTCTGGTCCCAGCTGATCCTCCTCGTGCAGGGCAGGAGGCAACTTCTACTGGAGAGCTGAGAATGAAATAAAAACCTTCCCTGGCCAGCAGGTCAAGGGAAGACACTGAGAGTATTTGGAAAGTGTGAGAGCTTCCATTATGCCAAGGCTGGAATGTGCAGAGAGACTGTTTAGTACTGCAGGAAAGAGGTGAGAATGATGAAGTTTGCCTTCATGGGAGAATATTGTACTGCAGAAACAAAAGGAGTTATTTTCAACCACTTGAAAGCAAAGGAGTAACTGAGCATCAGTTGTTCTGATTTTCCTTTCAGGCAGGTGAAATAAAGTACAAACCATTTCAAATCAGACTATTGAGAAACTAAGCAAAACTCTATCTTGGCTGCTGCAACTTGCATTCAGCATAAGCAAAATTAAGACTTGTTTATTCCATGAAAATTTATGGTACTTAGTCATAAACTGAAGTGTAAAGAAAGGATTGTGTCTTCCTAATTTAAATTGCTTTAATTAAGGTGAGGGCGACTCTGCAGTTTGGTAGAACACAATTTTCACAGAATAAGATGAAATACCTGTGCAAGGGAACTCAGCAGAGCTGCTGGCCCTGTGAGGGGCTGTGCTCACCCTGTGTGCCTGGAGCAGCCCCCAGCACAGCTGCTCTGGCTCTTTATCACAATCCCACCTTCACTCTCAGCTCTTACAGAAACAGCACAACACAGAGTTCAATCTTTATTTCTTCTTCTTGCCTTCCAACTTCCATAAATTTCTTCTTGCTTGCCCTCAATCTTAATTTTCTGGGCTCCCAGCCTCGAGTTTCAATTATTTTCTGATAACTCCTATAGGTCAGTATTAAAGTTCAATGTCATCCTAAATGTAAGATTATATATGGTCTGTTTTCCTCCTTGATTCCTTCTTTCATCCCACTGCTGACAACAAGACTTGGAAGGAGAAAGTAGCAGTGCTGACCTATAAATAATGGGGTAAGAGAAAGTGCAGAGTTATGGAGGGATTCACTTGCTGAGTGTCTGAGAGAAACATTTATTCAGAAATTGGAGAAGAAAATGACGAGGAATGGAAGCAGCATTTGCTCAGGTCAGAGCTGGACTGGGAGGAATGCAATGCTCAGCTCTTCCCAAGAGAGATGCCAAAGAAGGACAGAGAGAACTGAAGTGCCCCAGTTCCACTGCAGGGAGATTTGGGTAGTGCCAGTTTGTAGGCAGAACAGGAGGAGAATGTTCATTCCTTGACAAACTGATCTGCAGCCAGTCAGGGAGAGGCCAAGAGGGGCTGAGGGGATGGGGCAGAGTCAGCACAGGTGTGAGATTAGAGGGATGCTCTTCCCAGAAAACAATGGGAGTGTTCTTGTTACGGAAAAAGGGATGGCTTCAGCACTTCCCAGGGTGAAGTGAGCACTGGAAAAGCTCTCCCACACCAAAAACACATCCTAGGACTCTCCCAGCATTTGGGGGGACTTTTCTTCATCCCTGGATCTTCACTGTCTGCCAGCAACCTTCCAGACAAGTTATATACCATAAATACCTGAGGGTTGGGAGAGTCACTACCTGGGATTGACCTGCTGCAACAGCTGCAATCCTACAGGGCCTGGGAATGCTCCCCTCTGCACCCAAATCTGAATTCTCTGCTCCTCCCTTTGCTGCCAAAGCACTGCAGATGTGCTGCCAAAGTCATCCTTCTTTCCTGGAGCTGCTGAAAGGAGAACAGCTGAAGAGAATCTCTCCATGAACCATCATTTCTTTTATTATTGATGCAACTTGATTATTTGATGGGAACCAATAATGCACATGCAGACACTCTAAGCACCAAACTATAAATACAGGAACAAAGGCCTGCTATATTTAGTGTTCTCCATTATGAGCATTTCTCTTTCTTCAGGGCCTGATCCAAACCAAACTCATAATTCTGATAGGAATAGATGAAAGGATGGAAGGAGCACATGACTGCATAGAAATAGAACAAAAACAAACAAACACATTTTTCACCAGTGATTATTGTCCCATTACTCTGATCTACTGCTGCTCAGATAAAGAGGCTAAATAAAAAGGCAAGCAAAGAGCCAGTTGTGCTGATATTTGTATTGTAAACTGCTGCAGCTGAAACAGCAGGGAACATCTTCAGCAATATCCAAAGTTATGACAGGACAAATGGGAAAAAAGGTAACAGCAGCAGCAAACTCCTGTGGAAGATCACAGCCCTTGAGTATTTCCCTTAGTTAGCTTTACACAATGAATAATTAACAACAAAGGAGCACTGAGATACCCCTCAGAGCACCAACCTGGGAGACATTTGGGAAATGCCACCTTCTTTGTCAAGGGAATTCACTGTCATGTTTTCTTTCTATTTTCTCTAACCTGAAACTGGATCCAGGTCAGACTCCAGGTAATTTCAAATAAAAGAACCTAAAGGCTGATGAACAGGATTGTGTCTGAGTCTGTGTGTTCATACAAGGCAGCTCAGAAGGTCAGAAGAATTAAATTATTTTGACTCCTTCAATTTCCATGTCCCACCAGTAACACAGGGACAGCCAACAGCTCCTTTCACCATCTCATTGCCACCACTGCCCACTGTGTTCACAACTTACCAAACTGAAGGAGCTTAAAATAAACCCCAAAGACCTGAAGGGGCAAAGAAGGAATGAAGCATTTCTAAGATCTGCACCATCTGTCAAAAAACCTATTTTTTCATAAGGGGTTTGTTGCATAGTTTATACAGACATTGAAAATGTTTTCTTTAGTAGTTTATTATCACAGATTACAACAGAAACAAATGCAAAAACATCTTTATGACATCTTCTTATAAAAAGCTTTTTAAGTTCCCTTTATCATGCTGCTGTTGGAAAAGGCTTAGGTAGCATCAGGGGATGGCATCTACTCAATCTCTTAGAATATTTTAATCACACAGATGCTTTCATGATATTTTGGTTTTTTCCTTACCCCACTCTTTTTTTTCTCCTCTTGGAGGCCTCTGAGCAGTTCATGTTGTCCAGCAATCAGAATGTCACATTCCAATTTTTACCACAGATGCTAGAAATTAATTATTTTCATGTGGTAAAATGGACAGCAGATGCTGCATAGCTGCAATTGAACCAGAGCCTGCTCTGAACACCTTGTACTCTGAGCAGACAAGACAGTTTAAAAAAGGGAAATCAGGGACCTGGAGTGATTTCTCAAAGGTTACAGAAAGCCAATGGTACCCTCACTCCTAAATCACCATCATTCCCCTGCTCTCATAAAGAACAGAACTCTAACAAGGGAAAACGACTCTTTTTTGTAAAAGGATAATAACACCTGACTTAAAAAATGGGATGGAAAATAATGCTTTATAAGGTCACTTAAAAAAATAAACCAGTGCTATTAAAAGGCCATTCCAAGCTATCAGTCACTTCCCCACCTTGGAGCCCATCAAACAGAGACATTTCTGCTCCACAAAATATCAGTGTGAAATCCTCAATTTGCTGGAGATGCCAGTGCTGGTGTGAGGCTGTCTGAAGAGATTTTGTTTATTTTTAAAAAGGCTGAGGCTGCTGCCAGGGCTGTGGTACAGCCTGGCTCAGTGGAAACCCATTAAAAGCACTTTGCTGGGCAGATGGTGTCAAAGAGTCAGGAGCACAGAACAGAATCCCACTGTGCACAAGTGTTCAGCATGCAAGAAATCATCTCCTACCAGACAGTGCTGCGGGGGACACAGGGAGCAGAGCACAGCAAAGCCAGGGCTGGCTCCCAAAATATGGAACAAGGGAGCACAAACTGGGGGAACCCCCATGAGCAGGGCAGAGCTGCACAGGGCAGCAGAGGAAGCTCTAAAATAACAGATTGCTGGGATTCACTGAGGGGTCACCACCCTTGTCATTGAGAGGGACAGCACAACTCAAACCAGATTTGGAGAATTGTCCATTGGGATTTGGAACCCCATGTTCCACACCCTGACTGGCAGCTGGCATTTCATTCTGGCAGTGGGAACAAAGGAACTGTTCAGAGCCATGTGGAATGGCATTGCCATGGCAGTGCCAGGATGTGGCAGGTTTTATGGGTCCCACAGCAGGAGTGATAACACAGCAGCTGTGCTGACTTTGTGCTCCCTTCCCTCTGCTCTGGAGAAGGAAGGACAATGTGTTCAGAGTTCTCAGGTGGGTGCTGATCCTGTCAAAGGCCCTGACTGGGTTGAACTGACCCTAAACAAGCACAGGCAGAATGAGTGTGCAGTGATTCCTGCACTCTGCACCAGCTGTGCCATGAGCTCCCAGCTGTGCTCACCCTTCTCCTCTGCTGCCAAAATCCATCCTGGTCCTGCCAAACCCTGTCCTTGGGCCACACAGAGATCCTCCTCCATCTCCTGAGCTACCTGTGACCCTGAGCAAAGCAGATCCTCTGTTTGTGTATGAGAACAAGGTAAGCATGACAGGATTGAACTGCAGGTGCATGGTGCATTTACAGATTTATCACACTGCAAAGTTTTGCAGAGCTGAGTAGTTCTTTCAACAGTAGCTCAAAACACAATCCACAAAACAACACCAAGCTCTCCTTGAGAGCAGGAAAACCTGACAATGTACAAAGCAGCAAGGTAAATGCAGGAATCTGACACACACAGACAAGAAACACAACTACCCCACGTGTACCAGCAAATCAAAATTAACCAAGCAAGGCTGATTACACTGGGACAGAGATGCAATGCTAAAGGATAAATACAGATATTTCAAACACAAGCAGATGCAAATCACCATTATTCTCATGAAGATAAGCAGAATGAGTCACCATTGCTCAGCAGAAAATGGAAGATACAATTATGTGCTAATCCAGAATCTTTGGGGAGTGAGTGGATTGAAGATTAATTGGGATTGTTTCCTTCCCTATATTGTGGATTAGAGCAATATTCAGAGACACCACTGACAAGTTACCTCTGCCAGCTTTGGGTTCCTCCTCTTGCACAATGAATCTGCATAATAGAAACTGAAGACATAAAACAACACTTTTAAAAATATAAATAAAAAGCAAGTGATGTTGAGGGCCCACAGAATTCAAGGTTTTGAGACCATTCAGCATTAGATGAGACTACACTCTGTGACTTGGAGGAATTTTTTTAGCATGCAGGACACGCAGACTCATCTGTGTGATTATCTGGACATCTGCCTTGCTCCTCAGCAAGAGATCTGCAGACTGTCTGCTCAACAGTCTGCCTCTCTTGAAAGCAAACACATCAAAAGACAAGATGTGGAGCATCCTGGTCCAGCTGGAGAGCAGCTCCTGCTGCTCCTCAGTCCATCCCAGAGCTGTGACCCCAAGGGTAAAGAGTGTGCTGACACCTCTCCCACCTCTGCTTGAAGCACTTGTTATTATTACCCCTGCTGCATTTTTATACATACCCAGCTAACTGATTTCTTCTGTTGTTGTTGTAAGAACTACATTATTCAGTATTCTCCCCTTCCCACAGTTTAGAATCTACATGGTCATTTTCAGACGTGGGTCTGTTTGCTTACAAACCATTACCACTGCAAATTTCTGAAAAATTTTAGCCAAAAGTCTTTTTACTTGCAAATAAACCCCCAAATAACTAAACAAACCAAACCAATTCAAAGTAACTTTAAAAACAGAGCCAGATGGGCATGTGAGAAGGTGAAGTGACTACAGGAGGAGGAAAGAAGCTTTCTGTTTTATAAATCTGGGGAAATGTGGCAACATTGATGAGTCCACTACCAACCTTTCAACCACTTGTACAAGAAACCAAAGTGCATTTTGCTGAGCAACTTCCAGGGAGAGACAACTGCAGCACAGAAGGAACCTTTCTGGGAACCTTGATTAAAACAGCCAGCAGTGAGGGTGTGAGAACACAGAATATCCTGTGTGTGCAGGGAATGGCAGGGTTCTGCTGCTCTGGGCTTATGAACCAGCACAAACACAGCTCATCCTGTGTGTGCAGGGACTGGCAGGGTTCTGCTGCTCTGGGATGGTGGAACCAGCACAAACACAGCTCATCCTGTGTGTGCAGGGACTGGCAGGGTTCTGCTGCTCTGGGATGGTGGAACCAGCACAAACACAGCTCATCCTGTGTGTGCAGGGACTGGCAGGGTTCTGCTGCTCTGGGTGATGGAACCAGCACAAACACAGCTCATCCTGTGTGTGCAGGGACTGGCAGGGTTCTGCTGCTCTGGGTGATGGAACCAGCACAAACACAGCTCATCCTGTGTGTGCAGGGACTGGCAGGGTTCTGCTGCTCTGGGCTTATGAACCAGCACAAACACAGCTCATCCTGTGTGTGCAGGGACTGGCAGGGTTCTGCTGCTCTGGGCTGGTGGAACCAGCACAAACACAGCAACAGCAGCAGAGCCTGTGGCTGAAGCACTGGGGCAGCTCACAGCAACACTTCAGCTACCACAGTCTCACACAGTGGCTTTTCCCAACCTTCCAAGGAAAAGAGCCATCTAAGCTGAAAGAAACCCAGAGCATCTCACCCAGGGCTCCAGTGCTGCTTTGTACAAAGTATTTGTTTGCAGGCAGACTCAAAGGGGATGGTTTGAGGCAGCCTTGCTCCTTCCCCTTCCTCCCCTGGCATTGCTCTCATTGGCACACAGAAGGTTCCTGGCACTGGTTTCACAACACTGCTCAGATGTTCTGTGAATCACCACTGCTGTGTGGGCTGCAGGCTGAGAAACACCACTCCAGGAAAGAAACATCACTGTCTGCTCGGAATGGAAGCTGCTGAAGGGGCTGGGATCCCTCTCCTGGCTGCAGTGGCTCAGGAGCAGCAGCTGGAGTGACTCCCACCCCAGAGCTGTGGGTCACACTCTCCCCTGTGTCCAGTTCACATCCCAGAGCTGTGGGTCACTCCCTCCCCTGTGTCCAGTTCCCATCAGAGCTGTGGGTCACTCCCTCCCCTGTGTCCAGTCCCATCCCAGAGCTGTGGGTCACACTTTCCCCTGTGTCCAGTTCCCATCCCAGAGCTGTGGGTCACACTCTCCCCTGTGTCCAGTTCCCATCCCAGAGCTGTGGGTCACACTCTCCCCTGTGTCCAGTCCCATCCCAGAGCTGTGGGTCACACTCTCCCCTGTGTCCAGTCCCATCCCAGAGCTGTGGGTCACTCCCTCCCCTGTGTCCAGTCCCATCCCAGAGCTGTGGGTCACACTCTCCCCTGTGTCCAGTCCCATCCCAGAGCTGTGGGTCACACTCTCCCCTGTGTCCAGTCCCATCCCAGAGCTGTGGGTCACACTCTCCCCTGTGTCCAGTTCCCATCCCAGAGCTGTGGGTCACACTCTCCCCTGTGTCCAGTCCCATCCCAGAGCTGTGGGTCACACTCTCCCCTGTGTCCAGTCCCATCCCAGAGCTGTGGGTCACACTCTCCCCTGTGTCCAGTCCCATCCCAGAGCTGTGGGTCACACTCTCCCCTGGCTCCAGCTCAAGGCACAGCAGGAAATGGAAGTTTGCACTGGCACCACCCAAATCAATGTCCTTGGGAAGATGAAGAGTTTCAATCCCTTGGCTTTGTGGGGCCATAAGACCTTACACCAGAATTAAGTCAATTCAAAAAAATAAGAAATCAGGGCCATGAAGAGGCCAATGCTCATTCTCCAGATAACTGTGCCCACATTTCAACCCTGGGCTGAAGTAGCCTAACATCCTCCAAACTCTACTTTAAACTGCTCCTGGTAATTGGTGTTATCTAAGAACTACTTAAAATCCACTTCATTTGGAGCCATTAATGATGCAGCAGGCAATACTACAAAGAGTGGTGAGAATCAAGTCATTTCATGTACCACTTTATAAACCAAACTTGTGATGAATCTCAGCTTGCCTGCAATCACTGTCTGCAGTCATGTTTTTGTACCCTAGGACAGACTGCCACGAGACTTGGCATCCACAGCCACCTCAGGAGCTTGATTTAATGTGAATGCAGCATGAAAAATCAGATTATCTTTTGATTCTCTCCTTTATTAAATAAAACTGATCTTTATTGAATAAAGCTGCTTTTATTAATATCTGAAACATTGGTTGGTGTCACAGAGCCTGCCAGTCCTAAGGAACTAATAAAAGAAAAGACAGAAGTAAAAAATGAGAACATTACAGGGAAATATTAGAAACCAAATCACATTAAGCCAGTATTGCAGCTGACAAATAAAACATGGGTCTAGCTGTGGAATTTTTTTGTTTAGCCTGAATTTATTATTTTTATGGAAAGAAAAGGAATCAGAATGGGGCTTTTCCCACAAGTACTCTGTGGCAAGGAGCACAGCAAGAGAGAAAAAGTGAAAGTTCTGTTCCCCTTCCCTTTATAGTGCCTCAAACAACTCCAAGTTCAATGCAGCTGGGACAAAGCACAACAATTTTGGGTTTAATGAAACTGCTTGAACTTAAAGCTGGAAAGATTGAATTTATTTGGGGGTTTTTGCCTGTAGGCAGAGCCCACAGGAAAAGCTCCTCCTGACCACACTTATCCTTTTTCATCCTGACCAACTGCTCAGCTGGAGAAACAGATTCTGGGGATGGCTCTGTCCCCATCACCAGCACTGCTCCTTTCAGAAAAAAAATGTGTCCCTCATCATCACAGTCACAATCTGTCAACATCAACTATAATTCAACCCTGAACTCCTGTCTACCACCACCAAGGAGTGGAAAAAAATACATCTCATAAATCAAATCAAACAATCTTTGATTTTAATCCCATATACAGGATTATATCCCATTACTAACATGCTACCACTTTTCTAGAGGAATGAACCAAAACTAGAAATTTGGGGGTTTGGTTTCCTCCTTTCCCCATGCTCACTTTGCTGTAACAGGAGATTTGCAGCACTGCACATCTCTAGCTGTGGGGAACACCCTGAGGGGATACAAGGAAATCCTGCCTAATACACTTGCCAAGCCTCCATTTCAATAAAACTGATAGAAGAAAATCAAACCAGCAGCTCTATGCCTGAGATATCATTAGTGAGCAACTTGCAGGAAGAATTCTGCCCAGGATGACATAGAAGAACACAAAATGCTCAGCAGAACAAGTCTCTAAAATATTCACTTGTTTCTTTACTGTCAAACTTGAAATTTGAAATCAATGAAATCCATTTTTATCTGGAGATATTCATAATGATAAAGGCCCCTCAATTTTTAGTCTCACAATAATCTCAAAAGTCTTTGGCATCTTACAGGAGATGCTGTTTGCATTCTAGACTTCAGCCAGGCAGGGAACCAGGAGCTCAAATAAAGTATTAAAGTTTTTATTGTTCTCCAGTGGAGCTGATGACTTTCCATTTAAACAAGAGAACAAAATGCCCACATGATTGTGCCTGCTGTATATAGTCTGTTTCCATTACCATCAGCTGGACCTGGTTCTTTTTGTGACTGAAGATTTCCCAAGAACTTCTTCTTGCCTTTGACAACAAACAGCAAAATGCAGAACTGGCTGAGGCAAGCACTGCCTGAAGAAAACTCTGCAGCAGACAAAGCTGTGAGCTGGAGCTGCCCCAGCAGCACAGTTACAGATATCATCCCCTCTGCCTGAACTCCAGGTGTTCTGGACAGTGCATTAAACCCCTGCACTGGACCATCCCTGACAAGTTGCCTGCTAGGACCTTCAGTCCAACACTGAAAACAGAGTTTCATTCCTCAGGCTGGAGCTCTGCATTTTGCAAGATAAAAGCAAAGCAAAATCACAACAGCATTCTCAAATCTTCAACATTATTACCTGAAAGATTTGGAAACTGTGCAGTACAAGGTGTGTTGCCATGGTTCTGGGTAATAAGCAGCAGCCCTGTACACAATAGACAGCTGATTGCTGTTGCATGTTAAAAGCTTTTGTATCTCTTTAGCAAAACTTTGTCATCGTGTCATAAATGAGAGAGTTTTTCTATTAGCAACAGAAAAGCATCAAAGAAACATGCCCTGCAGTAGCAATCATGCCTGATTTATTGTTTGTTCATCTTACTGGGTGGAGGGGGGTGGGAATCAAGCTCTTACACTCTGAAGTTCGTGCTATAAATCTCTGGAGCACTCTGTCTTTCCAGTGTAAGGCACAGCAGTGCAGATGGAGTCTGTTACCAAAAATAAACAATTGCATTAAAGATAGATACCTGTATTACTAAACAGCAGAGGCCTGGCACTCACAGAGTCTTGGGAAAGTGCAATATCAATAGCACAGCTGACACCAGTGGTGCTGGTGGGATCTTGTGTCTGGTTTCATGCAATCACAGAATCCTTCAGCTGGAAAAGACTCTAAAACCATGGAATGTCATTGCTAACACAGCCTGTTCACCCAGACCACATCCCCAGCACCACCCCTGCAATCCCATATGAAATCCCATAGGAACGCTGTAATTGCTGAGTTGGCAATAAAGGAAACGCTGTGTTCTGTAAGAATGAAATGCCATTTATTGCAATCCTGGAATAAACTGCAACCTCAGTCCAACACTAGTTAATGCAGTGTTAGGGCAGCAAACACACACAGAAAAGCCAGGGAAGAAAGAAGTTCACACTCTTGCCTATCCAAAGTGCTGATGATATTGCTCATAATGAAATACATCGTTCCAGCCTAGCCAGGCAATCACAAGCTACTGGTGTGCAATGTGAATGAAGCAATCTCCTGAAGAGACTCTGACTTCTAATCCCTGCTGTTAATGCATTTCCAATTGCAACTTCAGAACAAGACTTATGTAGGCACCGCATTTAGGGAACATTTGAGAAGACTTACAATTTTGTTCCTTTCTTTCTTTACCTGTTCTAAGGAAAAAAGGAGGAGAATAGAATATGATACAGGGAACCACCTCAGAAATACATAGCTATATATTCTGCCTTCTGTCATTAAGTTCAGTTCTGGATACAAACTAATTAGTAAAAATAACTCACTTAATGAAAAAGAAAAGTGCTGATCTTTGCATAAAAGGGTGTTAGAATAACACCTTTTTTAATAGGGATATTTATAAGCAGGACTCTTTACCAGTATGTTTGCAAAATCACAGATTAAATGCATTTGCTCTTATTCCCCTCTGAAGACTAAACCACGTGAAAACTGTTTTCCTGCCAAAATATAACTGCTGATGCACTGTATCTGCTCAGTAGAAATGCATACTTCTCCTAATTTATATTTCACAGGAATGCTCAGAATCATCTAAATTAAGGATTGCAAAAGTGTATTCACGTTTTGGCTGAGGCCATAAGCAAAAAACTTTTAAGTTGTGAGGAAGGTTTAAATGCACACAAGAAGCTGTGCCCTGTCTGCTGCCGCTTTTGTGACCCCAGCTGTAAACAAGCTCGAGGGCTCCAAGGAGGAATCAGAGCTGTCTGACATCAGGACATTCAAACCCCATTCAGGGTGTCAGACACTGCTACAGCATCTCAAAGCTTTCACATCCCCCACTAAACACCTGCTCCTGTGGTGCAGCAAACACAGGCAGCCAGCCTGGACACAGGGTTTTTAATCTGAAAAAGGGCACAGAAGGTAACGGTGGGGCAGGCGGCTCCGACAGCTTGTACCTCTGGGGATTTCAGATCTCCGTACCACAAACCCGTGGTAATCCACGGCGCAGCTTCCAGCTCAGCACAGCATCTTCTACCCCATCAGAAGAACAGCAAGGAGGTGACAAACGCCTCGGGAAACTGCCAGACTGCCTGTCGCGGTCAGCCAAGGAAAGATCCTTCCCCCCGGGCTTTCCCATCGCATCCTCTGTTTCTGACTAGCACATGGCTCCCCGCGAGTCTTTCCGATTCGAACCGCGGCAATCAGCACTCGAGGCATCACAGAGACAGGGGACAAAGGCTGCCTGAGCAAAATGACACACGAGATGCAGCGAAACAGAAGAGATGGAGACTTACCTTTGGACAGAACTGCTGCCAGGCTGAGGAGCAGAGGCGACAACAGCTGCCCCATATTGCTAATCCCGGCAGCACACATCCCACGGGCTGTGCAGCACTCAGGGATCGGCGCACACACTCGCTACTCAAATCAAAACCGGTCAGCTGGAGACTACATTTTCAGAAAAGGTCATCTGGAAAGCGCAAAAGGATCTCCTTCGCAGACAAGACTTAGTTCTTTATCGTTAACCCTCCCGCTTCCTCCCTCCTTTCTTCAAAACAGACGATGCCGTGAAAATCCTCCCTCCGTGCTGGCAGCAAACGCGGGTGGGTTTCGGCTGGGCTGCCCGCGGCTCCCGGTGCCGGGCTGGGGCAGCGCTGCGCTCCGCCGGGATGCGCTCCCGGGAACGGCACCCAAGTTTCCTGCAGGTGATGCTGATCAGCCCCAAACCATCCACACACGCACGGCTGGCTGTGGAGCGCCTTTTTTTTTTTTTTCCCCTTTCGCTATTTTTTTTTTTTCCTTTTTCCAAGTTCTCGATTTCCTCATAGACGCGGGTGACTCTCGGCGCGGTCACCGGGAGCAGGTGGCGGCCGGCGGGGCGCTGGGGGCTGCCGGGGCCGGTCCGCCCGCCCCCGCGGCCCGGCCCGCCCGCCCCGCCGCATCCCGGGCCGGCCCGAACCGCTCCGGACCGGGCCGAGCCGCGACACGGCCAGCAGCGCCCGGCTCCGCCAACAGATAAACCGAGAGCGCCGAGCCAAGCCCCGCCTCAGCCCGGCCCCCCGAGCCCCAATCCCGGGCAGGGGGCGCGGAGCGGGGCGGAGCGGGATGCGGGACGCGGGACCGGCCCATCCCATCCCCTGCCCGGCCCCTGGGCAGCCCCTGGGCAGCTCCTGCCCATCCCCATCCCATCCCATCCCATCCCATCGTATCCTATCCTATCCCCTGCCCGGCTCCTGGGCAGCTCCTGCCCATCCCCATCCCCATCCCCATCCCCATCCCCATCCCCATCCCATCCCCATCCCCATCCCATCCCCATCCCCATCCCATCCCCATCCCATCCCATCCCATCCCATCCCATCCCATCCCATCCCATCCACTGTCCATCCCCTGCCCATCCGCTGCCCGGTCCATCAGCTGCGGCGGGAGGCGGCAGCGGCGCCGATCCCCGGGCTGGAACCCGGCTCATCCTCGGCGGGCAGAGCGGGGCAGGGCAGCATACGGGGCAGGGCACAGGGCACGGGCAGGCAGAGCATCCCCTCTCTGCTCCAGCACCATCCCTGAACTGCTCCAGCACCATCCCCTGTCTGCTCCAGCACCATCCCCTGTCTGCTCCAGCACCATCCCTGAACTGCTCCAGCACCATCCCCTGTCTGCTCCAGCACCATCCCCTGTCTGCTCCAGCACCATCCCTGAACTGCTCCAGCACCATCCCCTGTCTGTTCCAGCACCATCCCTGAACTGCTCCAGCACCATCCCCTGTCTGCTCCAGCACCATCCCCTGTCTGCTCCAGCACCATCCCTGAACTGCTCCAGCACCATCCCCTGTCTGTTCCAGCACCATCCCCTGTCTGCTCCAGCACCATCCCCTGTCTGCTCCAGCACCATCCCTGAACTGCTCCAGCACCATCCCCTGTCTGCTCCAGCACCATCCCTGAACTGCTCCAGCACCATTCCCTGTCTGCTCCAGCACCATCCCTGAACTGCTCCAGCACCATCCCCTGTCTGCTCCAGCACCATCCCCTGTCTGCTCCAGCACCATCCCTGAACTGCTCCAGCACCATCCCCTGTCTGCTCCAGCACCATCCCCTGTCTGCTCCAGCACCATCCCTGAACTGCTCCAGCACCATCCCCTGTCTGCTCCAGCACCATCCCCTGTCTGCTCCAGCACCATCCCTGAACTGCTCCAGCACCATCCCCTGTCTGCTCCAGCACCATCCCCTGTCTGCTCCAGCACCATCCCTGAACTGCTCCAGCACCATCCCCTGTCTGCTCCAGCACCATCCCCAGGCCACTGCATCACTCGTGGGCCGGATCATGCCTGGTGCAGGCAGAATAGGGGAATAATGTGAGGGGTCTGTAATGGAATACTTCATGCATGTTGCAAAAACAGCACCAAAAATTTTTGGTCTAAAATAGTCTCCAAAAGTGCTGGGGGAAAGTAACTGACCTCAGGTTTTCCATTACAGAGGTATCAACACTAAACCAAACATTTGGTCAAGTTTAATGGTGAGATTTATATTGTCCTTGGCAGATAGAATTGCAGCAAAATGCAATTTACCACAGCCAAAACAAAACAAAGCAAAACAAGAAGTAGCTACAAGAATTTACAGTCATTTTCTTTCTTCATGGAGTACATGTTTGGGAGCAATAAAAACATTCGTCTGTATATCAACATCCACAACACTGAAGCTGTAAATAGTCTATCAAAATAAACTTTGCACACTTTCTGTTTGCCAACACTGAGAAGTACATGATTACCCATGCAGTGAGAAAAGGCTGCATTTTGTGTGGTGGTGTGAATTCATTTAGAAGTTCATGTCAGCTTTGGAAGGATTCCCAGCTCCTGAGAGGCTCCCAGAGCTGGCATGGAGCACATCCCTAGAGCTGGCACTGCACTGCAGACAGGGATGTTCCTGCCCTACCTGAGAGAGGATCAGCCACTGTTGGTGACAGATGTGGTGGCCAAGCCTTGCTTGTTGTACAAGTGTTTACAAGCCAGCAGATTCATTATTAACCAGCACTCCATCCCAGACACCACAGCCAGGCTCTGGAGGAGCACATCAGTGTCCAGCCTCACTCAGGGCAGGCTGGAATGTGCAGGATAACTTTCCTGTTAACTTCAAAGAAAAGCCTCTGCAAGGTATGGAAAGGGCAAAGGGAGAGCTTTCCCTCCAGATGGAGGTGTGGGCACTTCAGTCACCCAAGTAATTCAAGAAAAAAAGATACCAGAATAATAAGAAAACCAAAGCAAGATTCTCTTCTCCTTTTGCTTCTACAATTTCTGCCTCTGTGCTTTTGCATGCAGTTGTTTTGTGCCGTTTGGAGATGGTTTGTGCCATTTGGAGATGGTTTGTGCATAGGCTTTGAAGGCCTTGCAGTCAGTCAGGGTAACTAGAGTGAAAGAAGGGCAGAAGTTTTAATGACAGCCTTATTATGTTGGCAAAATTTGCTGCTTTCCCTTCTCTTCATATTTTGCAATACTGTTGTTGAAACAAGCACTTACTTCATTTTTCAGCCTAAATATGGAAACTATGAAACATAGGATCCTTCATCTAGGATGCTGCTACTCACTGAGCAGATTATTTTTTTAATTTATTCTTGCGAGAGGAAAAAAAAAAAAAAAATTAATCTATTACTTTTTCCTTAATGTTTTTTAAAGTAATTCTGAAAGGTCACTTACTAATTATTAGATTTTATGCATCAATACTCTTCCCCTCCAGAGCACTCTGCAGACCTTTTACTTTTAGTAGGACACTTCATATTTCTTCAACATCCTCCTCCTCATCTTCCACTATCCTGTTATCCCCACAGACCAGATGTGGGACTTGAGTCTCTCTCAAAGCCAAGTGATTTTTTGATAGACTGTTGTCTTCAGCCCCTTCAGAGATGACAAGTGCACCCATTTCTTGCCCTGCCCAGAAATAACCTTACTTTTGGTTTGGTGGGTATTTTACTGAAGCAGCAGCTGAAGGTCAATGTCCCCCTGCAGATTTGGGGGTCCCACCTGTGCCCACGAGTGCAGGTGGCAGCACAGCAGCTGTGCAAACTCTGTCCTGGCCAGCACTTCTGGGATGGAAACCCTTCCTGAGAGCTGCTCATGGAAATCACAGCAATTCACACAACTCTTAATGAGAACACATCTTCCTGTTTCATTTGCAATATGTTATTTTGGCAAGAATGCCTCATCTTCTTTTCTGGGTGATTAACACAACTAATTGTGAAGGAAGAGCTGGCAACAGGAAAACATGAAAGAGACTGGGGGTACCTAAAAAACACAACCTAAGGGAAAAGGAAGAAAACTGATTAATCCACACCCAAGATAAAGAAAAGATCCATCCTCACCCTGAGGCTTCTTGGTTCATCTGCAGTGTGATACATCAACTTCATGGCATTAAAATACTTAATTGTTTGGATCAATTGATCAGCTCCCATTTTTGTTTGAGGCTGGGGGGTTTTTAAGCAGTAATATCCCCTCTTTGACAGGCTAAAAGCACAGCTCTGGGGGAAGTCCCACTGATAAGGCAAAGAACCTCAGACAAGGAAAAACTGGAGCCAGGTACACGAGCAAAAATGTTCCTCTGCCCAGAATTTCACATCTAGATAGATAGATAGATAGATAAATAGATGGATAGATACAGATATCTCAATAAATAAATCTATAGAGATCAATAAAAAGACACAGGAATACAGAATATGCCTGGTGATCTGAAAGCAAACAATTCATTCCAAAAGCCAGCTGCATTTAAAAATTGTCTCTCAGTGCCCACAGACCTGGAAGAGCCAATGTGTTATCAGGTCTTTTAACCTGAGCAGTTACACATTTTTCTCCAAAAATATTTTTCACTTTCAATTAGACTCTGATGGAAAAATCCTGGTGCTGCTGAGCCAGTGCATGCCTTGCCATTGATTTTTACAGAGACAGATTTTTACTCCTATTTTTTTCTACTTTGCTTGGGATTGCAGAGAGGGCACTGAAATGGATTATCTGGGTTTGCATCTGCACAACATTCAAAGAGAGGAGCAATTACAGCCAGAGATTCAGAAGATGAAAAGGTATCAGCATGATCAGCTTGACCTCCCAGCAATTTTATACAATTTCTGGTGTTGTCTTGAAAACATTTAGCAGCAATGAGGCAGCAGGTGTGCTGTGCTGCCATTTAGAATGCAGTGTAAATCGTTCCATTGTTATCTCGTGTTTCTGCCTCTTATTTCCCCATCACACCTACCCGTGCTCTTTTGTCTGTCTGTGCAGCCTTTGGGGAAGGGGTTTCCTTGGGGTGCTCGTGTACCCAGCCCTGGCCAGCTGTGCCTCTTTGTGATGCTGCCACAGAAATGCTCAGAGAGTCACAGCAGCTCCGTGGGAGATGCCACAAGGACCACACAGAGTCACACACTTCAGTTCCCTCCTCGTTTCTGCATTTTATGCTTTTTTTGGCGTTGAACAGCACTTAGATTTTTGTTTCAGTGACAGCAGTATGAAGCATTAAATCTTGGTTAATTTGTCTAAAACTAATTCTCCTCTGTTCCCTCAAACCACATAGGGAAATAAAAAATGAAATGGCTTGATTTCCTTATAATGCTTCTGTTTTGTGAGAAAAGTGGAGTCACTGAGAGGTTTTGGCCAGGCTGAAAGCTGAAAGATCTGTTTGACAACTTGTGTTTGTGCTGTCCATGGCAGCCCCTTCATGATTACCCTCATGATTTGAATTAATGAACTAATAGATTAACCTGCTTCATCTGACAGTAGGGTTTGAAAAGCTGCTGTGGCTGCAAGTTACTGTACTCGTGTCACAACAAAGTGCAATGATTTATAAGGACCAGATCACACAAGATGCAGAGGCCAGCTCAGGGAAAACTCAATAAATAAACAAACCAATATGTGCACCTCAGGGAAAAGTCAACAGGAGAAGAAATATCTATATATTGTGAGCAAATGAGCAGGTGCAGAAGCAGCAGTAGCTGCCAAGTGACCACAGGCAGAGTGATCCAGTGGAGGAATGGCAGAGCTCACAGGCAGCATGTCCAGCTGGAAACCTGGAAATCTGGAAATCTGGAAACCTGGAAATCTGATCACACTCCCAGGGGGGCAGCTGGGAACTCCCTGGTTTGTAGGAGCAGATGATGTGGAACAGCAGGACAGGAGATGTTGCCCTGCCTGACCTGAGATGCAACAAGTTGATGTGATGGAAGCAAGGAAGGCAAATTTAAAATTTAAATTTAAAATTACTCTGGAGATATGGAAACATTTGCCTGCATGTGCTGCCAGCTTCCTTTTCTGGAAAACCAAGACAGATACCTTAATTCATCATTTAGACCTTCAATTTCAGTATGAAAAATACTGAAACACAGCAGTTTTATTAAAGGGATTAAAAATGCAACTTTTATACTTAATCAACTGACTTTTTTTTAATAGAAGGGTCATTAAGTACACTGATTATAATTTGTAGCACAATACTGGGAGCAGAGGTCTGATCTTCAGTGATCAGATTTTTTTTTTTTTTTTCTGAGAAGCAGTTGATGTTCTGTGCTCAGCATCCCTTGGAAAGAAGGAGCCCAGTGCTGCAGAAACTGGCAGGGAGAGGATTTGAGTGGCCCGGGCTGATTCCTGGGACCTGGGGCAGGTCACTGTGTTTGGCTGGGCTGGGATACACAGAGGAGCAGCCCAGGGGTTTGGGAGGGATGAGAAGCCCCCAGACCCGGGGAATGAACACAAATGGGGCTGAGTGCTGTGCCCTGGTTAGACCTTGAGGCAATCACCTGCTTGGCAGCCCCAGTGCTGCTGAAACCCCCAGGGCTCTGTGCCACAAAGCCGAGCCTTGCTCGTCCCCAGCCTTGCTGCTGATGGAGTGCCAGTGACCCCTAGTGCTGCACTGAGGCTCCAAACATCCTCCTTTTCTCCTCAAAATCAGACAGGAACCGGCATCTGAACGAGGTATGCATCATAACTGTCTGAAAACAGTGAAATAAATGGCATGAGGGAACAGTAAACCAAGTGCATTGGAAGAAAAAGCAAAGCTTCTCGTTTTTAAAGTTTTGCATTTCTGGATATCAAGGAACAGCAGAGTCCCTTAGAGCACACTGACTGATTGTCTTGCTTAATATGGTTTCAGAAAGAATGGGATTACTTAAATTAGTGAATCATACAGAAAATATTTCTCTGGTTCTCTTCTTGGATCTCTTTTGGCTACTTTGTTTGATTGTTGTTGCCCAAAATACTGGCTATGTTTTTCTGCAATATTTTGTCTCACACCAAATTCTGTGTGTTTAGATCACACTGTGTATTTAGGGTTGGTCTATAAAGTGTAAGTCTAACGGATTTTCAATGGAGGATAAATGATTATTATGTCTAATGAAGTCTGTTATTTGCTTATAGGTAATTCTCATTAATTATTACTTCTTTTGCTGTTATATCCATGTTGTAATGCTGTTAGAGGTTAATAATTTGTTGGCTCTTTACAAAGTGTTTTTGGATGGAAGATCTAGTGTAGCAAAGAGTAGTCACATAAAGCCAAAGTCAAACCTACTCTAGAGAACAGGGAACCTTTTACCTCCAAATCCAGATCTGCTAACCCATTGCAGAGTTATGAGATATCAGACACATCAGGAGGAAAGACCTTTGCAATACAAAAACTTGTAAGATTTAGAAGTAATTTCTATAAAGATATTTTAAATTAAAGTTCATCTTTGTGCCTTCTTCTGTGGGTTTTTTGGTTCTTTGGGGGTTTTTAAGAACAGCCCATAGACATCTTCCTGCCTCACTTGCATTGGAAATACCAGAAAAAAAAAAACAAAAAACAAAAAAACCAGGGTAAGGCAGCTTCCATTAAAGTCTCAAAGGAGTTACAGGGACACTTGTGTGTAAATTTAATATCTGTACAGCAAAGCTCTACCTGCTCTCTCACTCAGCACTGAAGGGCTAAAAGTCACTGAAAGCAACTCAAGACTCTGCAAAGTGATTACTGAGCTCAGCTCCAAGGTGGGTCCAGTTCCTCCCATTCTCCAGGGGGCTCAGCCACTGTTTCACACAGAAAATGCTCCATCAGCAATGGGGGGATGAGCAGGAGGCAGAAGAATCCATGGCATGTATAATTCATATATTTACTTTTCAAGATTTCCTCAAAGCAGGCAGAAATTGCAAGCAGTCTTTCCAGTCACACAGAAATTGTTGCCTTTTTTCCCCAAGCCCTCATTCTTCTCACAGATGGGAGAGCATATGGTAGGAAGCCCTTACACTAACTGCAAACAGTGGGTTTGAAATTGAAACTGCAGCATCAGGAAACGGGAGGAAGCAGCAGAAGATATCCAGAATATTTCAACCTTCCCACTGTAAACACTGCCTGTCCTTGCAGTTGGAGCTGCTGCAGAAGAAATTGGGGAGGGGAAAATTACACCAGCCCCTTGATTGTGTGACAAAAAATCCCCCAAACCAACAGCTCTGAAAACAAAGTCCTGGGAAAAAGAAAGGAATTTGCATGCAAAATTGGAAAGGTGAGGGGTTAGAACCTGTAATGAATGTGCAGTAGCAACACTGGAAGAAAAAAATAAAAGAAGAGAATAAGATGGTTTGGGAGTTTAAGAAGAAAATTGTGGGTTTTCTTTTTTTTTTCTTTTTATGGATTAATTTTAAACCAGGTTTTCCAGGAGCTACCTGTGATGTTTAACATCACACTGAAGGGAGCTGCTGGCATCTGTTCCCACAGCAGTGCTGCAGTGACTGATTACCTGTCCCCAAGCCACAGAACAGACACATGTTTGTGGCTGCTGCTTCTGTTTTGTGAATAAAACTACCCAGAAAACCCAAGAGCCACTGAAAGCCACGAGGAGGAAATGAAAGTTTGGATTTCTCTTTTGGTTCTCTGAGAGAGGAGCGAGTCCTGCAGAGTCACAGCTGCCCCTGGGGCAGAGCAGAGTCACATTAATGTCACCCCCCAGCAGAGTCACAGCCACTCTGATGTCACCAGAACTCACATTAATGTCACACCCCAGCAGAGTCACAGCCACTCTGATGTCACCAGAACTGATGTCACACCCCAGCAGAGTCACAGCCACTCTGATGTCACCAGAATTCACACTGATGCCACACCTCAGCATTGTCACAATCACTCTGATGTCACCAGAACTCACATTGATGTCACACCCCAGCATTGTCACAATTATTCTGATGTCACCATTACTCACACTGCTGTCACCCCCCAGCCTTGGAGGGAATGCACAGGGAGAAGGGAATGAAGGAGTTATTTGCTGGTTTTTTATGAGAGAATTCTTTCATTTTAATCACTTCACCTCATTCTCCCCCAACTCACATTGGTACATATCATTAAGTCGTGATTAACTTCAAAAGTCTGGCTTGTGATTTGCACAAGGAGAAAAATGCAATCTCTTACATCTTTGGATGAGCATCAGAAGACTTTCTTTGGCCAGGAGAATTGCCAAAAAAAAGAGCTGCTGTTAATTGATCATTTCAGTTTTTCAGAATACCTATGGATGGATCTTGTCACACAGTTTGTTTTCAAGGATCTCCAAAAATCAGCAAGGATTATCCCAGGATTAGAGCAAATGCAATCTTTATCTCTAACTCACATAAATCCAGATTTAACACTGAATTACATAACTGGCAAGTAAACACTGAGGTCTCACCTGAGCAGGTCTGGGCTGATCTTCAGTGGGGATGTAAAATCCCATTTTTCTATCAGGGTCTGCCAGGAGTGTGACACTGTCAGACCTGAGTGAATTATTGCCTGAAGTGCTGATATATAGCAGTGAACACAATTTTTATTTGCTTTCTGTGCTGCTCAGAATCTCACAGTCATGTAGTCCAAGGAAAGTGTAGCTTTGCTTATTGAACTATTTATATAAAGTAACAACAATTTTGTCACTACCTCATTTTTTTAAGTTTCCAGAGCCTAACAATCCTTTCCCAGTACTCATTTCATGCGTAGAATTAAAGCTTTTTTCCTAGAACATTACTACCAGCTTTTAATAACCACATTTAATCTTTGTTTAACAAGAAGTATTCCAGAAAAATTTACAAGTACTTGTCAGAAAACATTGCGGGATCTTGTTACATTATTAGAGTTTTATATTGATTAAACACAGGGGATCAAGGGGAAAAAATGTGATTTCTCTCTTATATCCTTATAGTTGATGATAGGAAAGAAAGCCATGCACTTCTCAGTAAAGGGGTTATTGGCCAATCCAAAAAGGGAGCAAAACAAGGAACAGTAAATAAACACATCCATTGCAGCCAGTAAAAATGATGATCATGCAGAAATTATTTGCCCCTTAAGAAGGACACAAACAATGCACTCTGCACACATTAAGAGCAAAGCTATTCCATTAAATGTGTCATTAATAAGTAAATTATTTGCCTGTGTTAGATTGCATTATAGGAATCAACAGCCTTCATGTTAGCTAAAGGAAAAGTAATTTTAATCCCAGGTTGTGCAAGAAAGTTTTAGAGGAAAAGGTGATGGCATGACAAGTGTCTCAATTCCTGATTTGCAAAGAGTCACTGCTAAAAGAAGGGGAATACACAGAATTTTCCAAGCTGGATTCAACTCTCTAATGTCCAAGAGGCTATAGCTCATTAATTTAACCTCATTTCCTAAAATAGTTATTTCTTTTCTCATAACACCATCAATAGCCCAATAGAATCAGTCGTGGAAACAAAATTGAACTGATCTTCAGTGTGATTTTCTCCTGTGTTTAGAAAATACCCCAAGCTTCTATAATGGCTTGTACCTGAGGAAAAACAACCAAACAAAAAAACCAACCAAATAAAAAAACAACCAAATAAAAAACCACAACCAAATAAAAAATCCAAGCTGTTGGAGGGTTCTTGCAATAGAATACCATGGTCCTTCCTTAAAAAGTGAAATGGAACATCACCTGCAAAAACTGTCCTGCACAGGTACCAGCTGTAGATGATGTTTCACTGTGCTCCTCTGGCATGAATTACTGACGCAGAGCATTTCACCTGCAGCATCTGTAACTGGACTGAAAATGAGCCACTTTCTGCACAGGCTGTAGAAGAATCTGCTAACAGACTGAAAAGAGAGTGAGAGATCCTTGTGGCACTGTCATCTCCATAAAAACCCATTTCTTTTTAAGGATTTAAAATTATTTTGGTATTGATTATTATTTTGATGTTTGGCCTAGGTGCTGTAATTTACTGCAGCTTCTGTTCCTTTTGCACAACGTGTCATCACGAAGATTACTTACATTTACAGCTTTTTTTTCAGAATTATAATTATTTTTTACCTTATCTGCTACATGCAAACTCAGTACAATCAAGAAGCTGGATACCAAACCCCTGATGATGAGAAAAGTTTGGTTCTGCTGTTTTTCAAGCAGCATACATGGGAAGAGGAGCAAAGTCCATCCTTGCTGGCCAAAAAAACACAGTTTGCAATTGGCAAAAAAAAAAATCTGAAGAATAACCAGGATCTGTACAGCTCTTCTGAGCTAGCAGGGGGAAGATAATCCATGATGGTAAAGAACAACCATCCATCTTAAACTTGCTTGGCAATGAGGATGCTCTTATTTGCATAATGATGGTGATTTGAGTGTGATGAGAGTTTGCCCGAGTGAGACTCAAGCTCAAACACATTCAAATGTGATACAGTCTGCACAATTTTCTCAAGGATTGCAATTTAATACTATTTATCTAATGAAAGAAAAATAAATATTGGCTGTAACATCCCATTATGCTGGAGAGCTGGTTTTAAATTGCACTTGAATAAAGTAACTGAGTGTGGGATGTTTGCATTTCCTCAGGGACCAGTAACACTTCCCAAAACGGTGAGAAATCTCCGTTTTTTAGGTGGTCTCCATCCCAGTGAAGGATGCAGAGATAACTCTGACCAAGTGGGGTTTGTTGCATTTCCAACATTGCCAGCCCCAGCAGCAAAGAGCCAAACACCAGCATGGAATGGCAGAAGGAATCACAGAGCCAAGTTCCAGGGGGAAATACACAGAGTATTTATTCACTGGCAAATAATCATTAACAATATTTATACTAGAAATGGCACAGAAATGGTATCTGAGATAATTGCTCATTTCAAGCATTTTGTACTTAGCCATGGCTGGGACATCCTTTGCTGTGTTCAGAGGGTCCCTCCCAGCTCTCAGAGGTGACCAGAAGGAAAAGGCTCCTGTCACTTCTCTGTGTATTCATAGGTAAATTTGGAAAACTTTCCATAGAGAGGGAAATTACACCACAGTTACAAACATCTGCATTTGCTGCAGGACAGACTGAGCTGATTTCTGAGCACCCCTAAAACTGTGGTGAGTTGCAGTTCCAGATGAGAACTTTGCCATTCACACTCCATAAAAAACACAAGATTTTTTTCTATTTTATTGCAGGAAAACCTCCACTTTTTCTCACGATATCGGGTGCCACCTCTAGCAAGAAATAAAGGATTTTTGGTATTTTCCAAGCACATTGCAGTGGGAATGGGGATGAATGTGCAGTCCCACTGTCACCTTGCATTTTTACCTACATGGAAAGCCACCAACTCCAGCCAGCCCCTGGCTCCTGCAATTCCAGATGTCAGTGATTTTTAGCAATCAGTGATTTTTCCTGACTGCAGAGCCACATGTTTGTCTTGCCAAACCTTAAATGCCCAAGCCTGGATTCGTGCTGCAGATGCTGTGGATAATTAGCCAGCAAATCCAGCCATGTGAGAGAGATTATTTTATTTGTGTCTTCAAAGGCACAAGAAAAAAATCATGCCTAAGCTTAGTTCAAAGCCAGTCCTCCTCCTATTAACATCTATGGGGTTTTGGTGCTGAAGTTAACCTCAAATGACTTAATTGTTCTAATTGTATCCTGAACAAGACAGTCAAAAAGCTCTGTTCTTGTAAAACAAAAAGTGTTCTTGAGGAACAATTGCACTGCCTGAAACTGTGACTTGAGAAGCTGATAATGCATCTCTAAACCAAAAGGAAGCAAGCTGGTGTTTTTATTGCAATTCAAATAAAGTGTCATTTATAAAGTTAGGCAAATTCACCTAGTGGATTTTTACAGTTTGTTTTGGGTTTGGTTTTGGTTTGGTTTGGTTTTTTGTGATGGCTTGCTCTTTTCCATCTGAGTTTCATGAATTTTCACCATCATGTTCCACTGTGAATCCACAACATCACAGAAACAGTGGGGAAAAATTCTTTCCAGTTTAGAGCTTGAGTGACACTGTAAAGCAACAGCAACCTGATTTTTTATTTTAATAAAAATTTTTTTATTTTAATTAAAAAATGCTTGCTTGCTTTCCAAACAGGAAAATATTTTGATATTTCAAAAGGTAAGGCATTGAGAGTGAGGAAGTGATCACAGCAACATTTCTACATAATGAAGCAAAGTGTAACAGTTTGATTCTCTGGGTTATTACTCACTGAAGCAGCCACAGATACAAAACCACCAGGCATTCTGTGGTAGCTCTCCCTTTCCTCACACTGGTTTATTTTTGCTCTGGGAATGCAGTATATTGGTGGCAATTTATATGCTAATGACTAAAGTGGTATATAAATTGTATAAGTGCATATTAATGAAAAGTGAGGGGGTGTAAGTTTGATGCCTTTAGCAGTGCTCAGAGAAGCATTTTCACATCAACTGTTGATATTTAGTTCCTGGGCTGGTCTCTAAATCAAAATTCCCACAAGCTGAGTAGAAGTCAAGAGACCTGGAAGAAAGTCAGGTATAAACTTAAACTGAACTGAGCCCTTGATGACTAAAACCTGACTAGAAAAAAAGAATTAGAAGATGGCCTTGGCCTCAGAATTAGGAAACCAGATCTCAGGCTTAAATCTTTTAGGCTGGAGTTGCTGATCACAATTTACTGTTTCTTGGTTCAATAGTTCAGTCTGTGCTTGCTGGACAGTTTAAAGGATGTAATTTCCTCTCTAATCTTGGTGTCAAAATACTCACTGAAAAGAGTAGCTGGAAGTGTTGCTCAGGCCATGTCTTTGATTATTATTTTCACTAATACAGGGTCTAAATTTGGTGCTCCTGAGTTCCAGGTGCAGACACACAGCCCCATCTCCCTTTCATTTATTCCCACAGCTGCAAACATCCTGCAGAAATTCAGTCCTGGCTTGGAGGGCAGCAGCCCAAACACACCTCTGGGTTAATCCAGGCCTAATTTGGAGTGTCCTGCACAGAGAACAGCCCTGCCCAAGCTGGGTTCCTGCAATCCCCAGCTCTCCTGGCTCTGTTTTTATGGTTGGATTAAGCAGAACTGATTCAGTCAAGTCTCATAGGCAGAGACCTGATGACAACTTGAGCATTTTGCTGTTGAGCTGGAGGGATTTATTCACATGGCACTATTTTAAGGCAGCTCATCCATTATACAAGGCACAACTAAATCTTTTATTCATATTAAGTAATCTTTAGAGGCTGGGTGAGGTTCTCATATCCCAGGATCTCTTGAGGTAACTGGATGGAATTACTCATCCTCCTGCTGCCACTTAATTCCTGAGCATCCTTTCCCCAGCATTTGAAACACTGCAAAAAAAGTTCTTCACTGCAAAATTATTAGGTAACTTCTCTGAAGATCCAGCTCCTTCACCTTCTCACCAAAAAAAAAAAAAAAAAAAAAAAATCAAAATAGAGTTTTTAGGGAAAGGAAAATTTTAACAGCACGAGCCACTAATCTAAACCAAAACAACACAGCTGTCAATCTAATAATGGAGGAAACCTTATGGGATGTTGCAGGGGTTGTTTTTATGTCAGGTAAATGCTTCAGGTAACAAAACAGCAACAACAGTGAAGTGTTGAATACTTTTCATTTGATTCAACATGAAAAGATTGCTTCAACCAAAAAGCTGCAGCAAGCAGATGAGTCCCCTGCATGAAGGCAAGGCAAGAACAGCCTGGGAAGGAGGCAAAGGGCACTCTGAGGATGATTTAACTGATAAATTCCATGGGATTTTGCATCTGTACAAATTGCAGTGTAATCTACATCCATCATGTGAACTTAGGAAAAAAGTTTGAGTTTCACAAACTTTAGCTCTGTTGCTTTCAAACCTACATCTATGCATGGACACTGAGAATAATAATAATAATAATAATAATAATCATCATCATCATCATCATCATCATCTCAGTTCAAATCCACACGGATATAAAAATGAACTGAAGGAATGGATTTATGTAAGCAGTATATGAACAATTACTCCTTCCCTCTTTTAATGTTATTTTCATTTTTTTAAAATACAGACAGTGGACATCATCACAAATACCTTTATTACTCCATAAGCATAATCCAATCTGAAATATTTTTTTGAAGAACCTACACATTCAGGCAAGCCTAAGATATGCAAAAAACCTCTTATGGGCTAGAAAAAAAAAAAAAAAACAGAGGCATATAAGAAAGAATAGTAATAGAAACCACATGGCTACATTTTCTAGCTCATTAGAAGAAAAAAAATCCAAATGCAAAACTATTTTACACAGGCTCAACTTCAGTCTTACAGCAAATCCTAGATTATCAACACAAAAGAAGCATGGATTTGATTTTTCTATATTGTTACCTCATCAATTCCTAAATTAAGCCTTGATAGAGTCCCTTTAATAAATTTGATCATTTGAACTATTATTTTAAAAGCAGAGTGAAAAAAATTATGTTCTGCTATGAAATTTATATTCACTGAAAAAAAGTAGTATATTAGGCTTCAAATTTCATTTTGTGTCTATCCTCTGGGACAGAAGCAATTGTGAAAATATTTACTGATATGAATATTCCTGCTGAATTGAATGCCTAAAATTAACTCAGATGTTTTCCACGTGGCAGTTTCCATTGGGATGGAAATGGATGCAAGTAAACAGAGATGCACTTTGCTCCTGTCTCAAGCAGCAGCATGGAAATGGGCTGGAGCATCAACCAGAAAATGAAAGGGATGAGGGGAGGTGTGCAGCAGTTCCTGATGAACCCAGGAGATTTTCTAAAGCCAATGAACTGAAATACTTCCAGACAAATTGATTAAAACCTTAACTGTGTTTCAATTATGGATAACTGAGAGTGTGCAGCAAACACTCAGGAGTTGCAGTGCATTTTAACTTATTACTTTTAATTATGTCTCTGAAGTCTATCCAGCACAATGAATTTCTGGAGAAAAAAAATATTCCAAATTTATCCCCCAGTACCAAGGCAGGATCAGTTGATGTACTGTGGAGGATTTGCTCCTTTTTGAATGTGTGTGCTTGGAATTTTTGGAGGATGCTGACCCTCTGATTCTAGAGCTGCAGCTTGATTCATTCCTGCTCCTGCTCAGTGAAGTTTTTACAGCTGATAACTATCACAGTTAGTGCAGTGCTGCTTGGCAGAACAGCAAATGAGCAAATTAAGCACAGTGCTTCTTCCTAAGTAATTGCCATTTAATCCTGATTTTAAAAGAAGCAGTGGTGATTGGAAAGCAGCTTTAATTTTGTTAATGCAAAGTTATCTTTTGGGGAAATAGATCACACAGAACATGAAAGAGAGTAGGTTTAGATTGGATATTATGAAGAAATGTGTTCCTGTGAGGGTGGGCAGGGCTGGCACAGGTGCCCAGAGCAGCTGTGGCTGCCCCTGGATCCCCAAAAATGCCCAAGGCCAGGCTGGACACGGGGCTGGAGCACCTGGGACAGGGGGAGCTGTCCCTGCCATGGCAGGGGTGGGAATGGGTGGGATTTAACCCTTCCAACTCAAACAGTTCTATAATTCTATTGGATTATTTGTTTACTTGATGATTTTTTATATATCTGCTTGCTAGTGAAGGACTGGTTTATTAAAAAATTAAATCTATCTGTACTGAAATTGAGATACAACTTGCTGTTCATCTGTTTGGGCTCAGGATTTCATCAGGAGAGTTTTTGGAAGTGGTTGACCATCTGCAGAAGCAGCCAGACCATCTTGCCTGGTAGAATGTGCATCTGCAGTGAATGGGAGGCAGAAAACACCAAAGCTATGAAATGCTTTCCTGATGTCAGTGTTAAAGCTGGGCAATCCAACATCCACAGCATATCTGATAAAATCTTAAATGGTTTCTTATTCCTTCTTTTCTAGAACAGCTCTGCTGTCATCAAGATGCAATTTTCCCTCAAATTCATGGAAATGTCAATAAGGCCTCGTTCTCTAAAGCACACAAAACACTTTGATGTTGAATTTTGGGTCATAAAAGTGTGCTTGAGCTGATAAACAGCAGCTGTAGAGCAAGTTCTGTTGCATCAAAGCAAAAGGTGATTTTTTTTTCTTATTGACCAAAGGTTTTGAGAAATAGACCTGCCTTCTGAAGCTTCTTTTTTTTGTCAATGAAGTTTTGAAAGCTGATTGTCGTGGTAAATCTTGGGTTAAAGTTGTTTCAGGAAAGAATGGATCTGTTCCTTAACTGAGCTCTCTGTTCTGAAGGATTTTGCTGTTCTAGGGTGGGACAGATGAGGCATTTATCTCCTCTTGTTCTTCCCCTGTCCTGTCAGATGTGCATGCAGAGGGATTAACATCATCTTTAAATGGAAAATGAACTTTTCTTACCTTGCCTCCTCTGCACCCCTAAGACAGGCTGTAGGTGTATTTAGGGATCTAATTTCCCCTAAATAAATAATGAAACCTGATATTTCAAGCTTATTCTGGCTTTCTGGAGTTTAGCTCCAAGTCTGAGAACATGACTTTTTCTTTTCCTGGGGATGTCTTCTAAGAATAATGCTTTATTTTGTCTGAAGAAATATATTTTGACATACAAGGGACTCAGGGGGAAAGAATACAGGAACAGTAAATGTTTGGTTCTTCATGTCCCAAAATAGCTTTGCACTTTTCTTTTAGGTTCTTGCTACAAGTTAGTAAGTCTCAACTATCTTAACAGCATTTTTCAAACTGAATGAATAAATAATTAATCAGTGTATGAGCAGTGCATGGATCTGGTGTGGGAATGGAATGTTTCCAGCAGGTTTTTTCAGTTTTTTTGAGTAAGTAAGTTGGTGCACACTGCTTGATGAACTATAACTAGTGTGACCAGTGGAAGAGGAACATTGAAAGAAATAAATGGAATCTTAGTTTGCTCTAATGGGAACAGTGCTGGGGCTGCCCTGTGGCCACTGAGCAGTGCCAGGCACAGGAGGGAGCTGAATTCAGACATGAGTTATCAGCTGAGCTCTGAAATATCTGCTGTGATATTCTCCTGCAAACACACCACATGGACCAGGATTTTTTATAGTTAGTAAAATTTAAGCAACTTCTTTCAATAAATTTAAGTCTCAGTTTGTCAGGAACCAGTTTTTTGTATGTCCCAACTTGCAAAGAGATGAAAACAAATAGTTGGCATATAAATGATAAATACCCACATGCAACTTTTCATTACCAGGGAATAATGTCATTTTTCACTATTGACTGCATCCTGCAGAGCAGGATCCATAAAACTTGTGATCCATCATTCTGCTTTTTGTGTGCATGTGTGTTTTCATTTTTAATGAACTGCACTCAAGACTCAAGTCCTCTCCCAGTAGCTTTGTATAAATCAGACTGTACAATTTGGAGGCAAATGCTCCCATTATCTTGTGTGCAAATTCAAACTGCAGTGCTGCAATTTATTTCTCATCAGCATGTATCTCATAAGCATTTACCTCTCCCATGCCCTGAGAATATTCTTGTGGACATGCTGGAAAACAGTGTTTGATATTAATGGTACAAGTTCAAGGGTGAAGTAATGGTAAACAAATTAATTTTTAAAACTGAAAATAATTGTCTAAGTCAATGTTGTTTGCTAATGTGTTTATTTGGCTTTCTGATTAAGATGTCACATGAAGTTTAATGCTTTATTGCCTTTTATTTTAGCACACATTATATTATGTGGTAGAGTTTTCAATTATACAGATGTAGTTTTGTATTAATTTGGATATCTCACTTCAGTAATTAAAAGAAAGCTTCTGTTTTCCTTAATAGCCCTTTTGAGTCTGCCTTTATTTCTGGTGCAATTATTTAGGTTTTTTACATGCAGGGAACTGATTTTCCACTCCAGTCATTGCAACTTTGCCTGGTGATAATCTTTATCTTTCCCACAGCCCATCCTCCCTCCAGGAGATATCACCTGTTAATGGGCCATTGTTAAAAACCAGCTGGGGCAATCATCTTTACCTTTCCCATGACCCACCCTTCACCCAGGAGATATCTTCTGTTAATGGGCCATTGTTACAAACTGGGTGTGGCAGAGATTCTTATCCCTGTGGGAGATATCTCCTGTTAATGGGCCATTGTTACAAACTGGGCGTGGCAGTGAATCATCCCTGTGGGAGATATCTCCTGTTAATGGGCCATTGTTTGAAACTGGGTGTGGCAGTGACCCTGATCTCCTGGCACACATTCTCTGCTAATGGGCCATCTTTAAACCAGCTGGGCAATCATCTTTATCTTCCCACAGCCCATCCTCCCTCCAGCAGATATCTCCTGTTCATGGCCACTGAGTCCCAATGCAGGACTGATAAAATTCCATCATCCCACTGGGAGATGCTCCAGCCAGGGCAGGAGCCAAGCCTTTCCTACCCAGAGAAAAACTGAGATTTGGACACCAAGGCACCTTCTTTCCACTGCATTCCAGAGGAAAACCAGAGCCTTGCACATCATCCCTGGAGCTTCAGAGGAAACTGCCCCTTCTCCAGGAGCACTGCTCCAGCTGAGCCACATCTGCCCCTGCAGGAGGATGCAGCACCATGGAATGGGACTGTGCCACCACCCTGACTGACTGACTGTGCCAGCTTGGATTCTGACTCTGACAGGGTTGGGATTGTTCTGTGTAATACTGCATTTCTATTTTAATTCTCCTAGTAAAGAACTGTTACTCCTAGTTTCATATTTTTGCCTGAGAGCCCCTTAATTTCACAATTATAATAATAATTTGGAGGGAGGGGGTTTACATTCTCCATTTCTGCCTTTATTGGCAGACACCTATCCTTCAAACCAGGACACTCCTGGCAGGAAATGAGGCAGCTTTGCTGCTGCAAGGGGAAGGAGCAGCTCCAGCCCAGCCTGGCTGAGGTTCCAGATGTTGCCCAGGTGTGCAGTGACACCTGAATCCTCACTGTGTGCTGCCCTGACCCTCCCTGTGCACAGCAGCTCCTGCAGGATCTGCTCTCCCACGGGAGGGTTTTCTTTCCCCCTCTGAAGCTGAGCTGGGCTTGTGTCTGATGGTTCCATATGTTCATATTCTGGACCATCCCCAGCACAGATGTTTCTCTCCACATATTAAAATTGGGTTTCAGCTCATTCGGCTTCAGCATTTGACTTTAAAAGCCAAACAAATCAAATCCTTTTCTTGAGGGTATAAATGCATCATTTTCCTCTCTTTGGCTGTGTATTATCTTCTTTTACATCTGATCACATCATCAAAATCTAACTTCCTGCATCTGTGCTGGCTAATCAGTGCCTTGGCTTTAAACCTTCTCCCATCAAAAATACACATTTTTTAAACTAGTCAGTATTTTTATTTATTTTATGCAAAGTGTTCTGAGCATATTTAATTAGAAGAGGAAGAGTGATGTGTGGAGGTTCTTTTGAACCTCCAGTGCTCTGTAGGCATTTCTCTTATAGAGAAATACTGTTTCTTCATATATATATATGTATATAAAGGAAATTTTGCCTCAGATTAAATTTTACAGTTCAGATGATGGTCCTAGAAATGTTTCTAATTTGTGCTCATGAAGCATTTCATTGATAATTTGAGAAATGTAAACTAGAAATCTATTGCAATTTGAACAAATAAACCAGTGAGTTGGGAAAAAAAATTAAAAAAAAAAAAAAAAGAAAGAAAAGGAGTGGTAGATCATTGTTTCTGTGGCCAGAATATATTCAAATGTTACAGGCTTGGGGCAGTGTTATAGACAATGCTGCTCTGGTGTCTGAGTAATTTCTTTTGAATCACTGCAGCCTTGGCCATGAGGAAACTGTGTTGCACTGATAAAAATCAGTGAGGGTTTTCCTGTGGGAAAAAAGTCACAAGGATGAGCAAAAAGGAAACAAAACGCTACGATGGGGCAAGGCATGTGAAGAATAAAATTTTCAAAATATCTGCCTGTAAAGCAATATGCACAGGTTTTTAAAAAATTTCTTTTATAGAGTGCAAAAAACCAGACAGAATTTGATGTTTATATCCTACTTTTCTTTTCTGTCTGAGCAAGCTGTACTTGTTCAGCAGAAGAATTGCTTAATTTGCAGTTTGATTTTTTGTCCCAGGATTTCTGATAACAGCTGTTTGTCCTGGATGCAGGTGGAGGTCCCAATGCTCAAATTCCCAGGTATCAGAAGGTTTGTGCTGTACTCAAGCCAGCCAAATGCCCCTCAGCTCATTTAGAACCACAGTTTTCCCTTTTTTGTCACATTCTCAGGAAGTACTGCAGTCATTTTAACTGCGATTGTTCTGGCTGTGGTTCTGAACTCACAGCTAATGGCAGGAGAGGGAAGATCAAAAGAGGTCAAGAAGAAACAAGTGTTAGGATTTGTCTTTTCAAAGCCTCATGGTGGAGCTGGGCTCGGTGGAGGTTAATGGGACGTGGCAGGTGGCCCAAATTCCAACTCTCTGTGCAGTGCCAGTGTGGTGCTCTGGCCATGGGGAGCAGGGTGGGAGCAGGAAATCCCCTGTGAAATCCTGCAGTTCCTCCTTTTGTGACCTTGGGGACAAGGAGAACAGCCCTGGCAGAGCTGTGGCACCCAGGAAACCGTGGTGCCTTCTGCAGGGTTATCTTGCTTTCCTTGTGGAGAAGAGCTCCATAACTCAGGCATGTCCCACCAGCCTACCAAGATGCCACTGCTGCCTGAAAATGCAGCTTTTCTTATATAACACAGCTGCAAGATGAATGGATGGGCCATAATTTAATGAGATTAAATGGACACAACTTTGGACACTCATCACAGCTCCTGCAATGCCTCATGTCTGAGCAAGGAAGGATGGCTAAGTTCAGAAATGCCAGGATCATTAATCAGCCCCTTGATGCTGAACTGATGTGATATAATGTTCACAGCTTGTGGGATACAGGAATTGGTTTTGCCTCGATCTATTTTGTCTTGGGTTCAGCCTCAGTGCAGAATTCAGAGAATTAAAGCAACTGAATTCATTGATCTATGAATGTGATTTCTGAAATGCCACATAGAACAATAACAGGAAGGGATATATGTGTCTGGAGCAGTTTTCATGCACATTGCAGAGATTATTTCACTCTGGCCTTGGCTGAGCTGAGTGTGTCTGAAGCTGCCATGAGTCTTGGGGCCAGAGCTGCTGCCCAGGGGAAGCATTTAGGGTTGGAGGGCTCACAACTGTGGAGGGAATGTTTGGAAGGGGGAGATGGCTGAGGAGCATCCCCTTCTCTGAGCTCATCCTCTTTTTGGGGCTGTGGCCAGGGCTGCTGCACCTCTGCTGTGGCCTAGTCAATCATTCTTTGGGCTTAAGGGAATAACATTTTATGTTTTCTATGCTCTGACATCCTTAACTAAATATCACAACTATCTCTTCCCATTTTCTGGTTTTTTATTTGATTGGAATCACATTTTGGAGATGTACTTTGCAGTTCTACCTAATGAATAAAAAGTCTAAAAGCTGCCCCAATATAGAGAAAAGCTAAAGATTGTATTGCATTTGAAATGCCACATAAATCCATGTTTCCTGGCATGCGTGGGCTGCTGATTTCAAAATTGTGCCTGATGTGATTAAGCATTTTCTTCATCTGTATTCTATGACTTGTATTATGTCTGTTTAATTTCCTCCTTTGGAAAGAGATCAATGGAAAAATGAAATACAGAGAATGTCAAGATGCCCCCTTCAGCATTTAATGCTGTTGTGTGCAGGATCTCAGCTAGAAAAAAAACTGAGTAAACCATTTGCTTTTCTCAATATTAAATAGTGCAAGGTTTCAGGCTTGAAAGATGTCAAAATCAGACACCTCACCTCTACCTCTGTTTCCATCCAGGGTTTTAGATCTGTTGCTGCTCCATCAGAAGGGATGTCAGCCACCTGTACTCCTTGATGTTTAAAGAAGTTAATCCTCTCTGCTCTGCCCTGTTTCAGAGCAGGGACTCCTCTCTCCCAGCACTGCTGTGTTTGCCAGATTCCAGCAGTGCTTGCTCTGCTGTCTTCAAGCTAAATGAGTCACAATTTCTGTTGGTGAGATTACATGGATCACTTTGGATTTTCCAGCTTGGATCCCAGCTGCAACTGAACTGCATTTTTATCTGAAACTGGTTCTAGTGAATAATCTAGGTCTGGAGATTCCAAAGCACTGGGTGACTTTGTATTGTTGGAATAGGATGGTCTGAAAGATTTGTGGTGCAGGATTTTCAGCATACATAAAAGTTTTCTAAATGAGTTCTATATTCTCTGTTGCTCAATACTATTTAGTTCTCTAATATTTAATTTAAATTGTCTCCCAATTAAGATCTGCAGCTGCTTTACACAAGTCAGGCTCAGACCATGATGTGAGAGCTTTCTCTCAAACTGAGAGGAAAATTCCTATTACATTTTTTCTCTTGTAAAGCCCAGTACAGTCCATATCCAGACTCCAGTAAATTGTGTGAGACCCCAATGGGAAGTTTCTGACAGACAGATCATGTGTATGTGCCCCTACTCTGTCATAAATGGAACAACTTGATACTGAAATAAAGAGTTGGGGTCTGGCAGTGACTGTGAGATGAGGCAGTGAGATAAAGCTGAAAAGCCAGCCCGTATTTTTTGAGTAGCTCAGAACCAGGCGCAGCTGTCTCCTCTCAGTGGGCAGAGCAGTTCTTTTGATAATTTCACCGATTTTGGGGTTTTTCCGCCGCGCTGCAGTGCGCGGCCGCGGCCGCGGGGCGGCGCTGCACACAACGAATGGAGCGGGAGAGGAGCGAGCCCAAAAATCACCTGGAATGGAGAGATTCCAAAATTAACCTGGAACGGAGAGATTCCAAAATTAACCTGGAACTGAGAGATTCCAAAAAATCACCTGGAATGGAGAGATTCCAAAATTAACCTGGAATGGAGAGATTAAAAAAATCACCTGGAACGGAGAGATTCCAAAAAATCACCTGGAATGGAGAGATTCCAGAAAATCACCTGGAACGGAGAGATCCCAAATTCACCTGGAACAGAGAGGTCCCAAATTTACCTGGAACAGAGAAATTCCAAAAAATCACCTGGAACTGAGAGATCCCAAAATTAACCTTGAGCAGAGATTCCAAAAAAACATCACTTGGAGCAGAGAGATCCCCCCAAAAAAATCACCTGGAACTGGAACAGAGGGATCCCAAAATTCACCTGGAACTTGGAATGGAGAGGTCCCAAATTCATCCCAGGCCTGGAACAGTGACAGCCTGGGAGAGCTGGAATTTATTTGTGGTTGCACCCACAGATAATTGTAGTCGTGACAACTGAGAATTCTTTGTTACTTTGAAGTGGATGGGTCCTGACAAAAAATTTGTGGTTGGATGAGCTGAAGTAGCTCAGAAGTTGCAGTGCTGTTATTTCTTGCTGTTTCAGTAGAGGAATGAAGGTTTACAAGAGTTCTGTTCTAGGACTGCATGTACTTACTCCAGATTAGGTCAAATTTAGATGTTACAGGAATTGTAATATTTTTTGTTCGTGTCCCTACTCCTAGTTTTGGATGTTCTTCAGGATTTTCAAGTGGAAACGAACCAATAAATATATTTACTGTGCTATCCAGCATAAACTTTGGGTACTGAATCACCCTGGATCTGTCCAGTGTCTGGCAGGCTGGAAGTGCAGGTTTGGCAGCTGTGAGCATTTTAGAGCCCTGAAAAATGAATAAACACTGAAAATGAATAAACAGAGCTCGATTACACTGCCAGGCAAGTGTGGGAGCTTTGCTCATTTCTGTGCTTGCAGTGCTTTTCCTCAGAGCAGATTCTGGGATGCAAGAAAGGTTTCTCTGTGATATGGGAGTGGCTGAGGAAACAGAGCAGAATTGAGGTTAGGGGGAAATGGTGCACCTGACTTCTAAAATGCAAATGCTGCAGAGATTCCCTGATAAGAGAGCAGATGCAGTTTTGCTGGTGGAACCAGGAGCACAGACACCAAAAGGTCATTAAATAAATGAGAGATTGGCAAAGAGAAAGGGATTGGGCTCTTCTCTTTATCCCCCACAGACAGCAACAGGCACAAAGCATCCGAGCCACACATTGGGAAACAGTTTCTGATGGAAATGGAATAATCACTGGAGCACATTTCCTGCGGTGCCACTGCTGTGTTTGAAGCTCTGGGGGTGCAGGTAAATAAACATTTCTCTGCCTCAGTGAGCAGAGCTGATCTTGGGGCCTGGGTGACCCTGGGGTTCCTCACCTGATCAACTGGAAATGACCATTCCTGCAGCTTTGGTGTTCAGTTCCTTGAGAGTTTGTTCCACGATATTTTTGTATGCAAAGCGAGAAGTTCAAGGGCTTTTGTGGTTTCTCATCCCTCTCGCATCCCAAGCATTTGCTTGCCTTAAACTCGCTGTGCTTTGCCCCATCCTTCCCCTGCTTTCCTGGGAGTTTTTCACTCCCTCTCTCGGGTCCCTTTTATCAAAGGACTTTCACACCTGAGGCCTCCAGTGAAGTAACAGCTTAAAAGCAAATCCTTTTAAATCCTGGGGCCAAACACGGTAACAAACATATCTTCTCAAGGGATCAGTTTCCAAATGTGCTTTTGAACCTAAGTCCCAGCAGGCATTTGGCTTTAAGTGCGTGATAGGACTTTATTTATTTATTTATTTTATTTATTGCAGGGCCATTCCCCCATCCATTGTTCGAGATGTGCTATTCAAACCTGCACCTCTGGTGAATTCTGCCATTGAAGTGCAGATGAGCAAAGCTCTGCTGGGTGGTGAAACATCGCAGGACAAAAAGAAATATCAAAATAAAACCTTACGAGAAAGTGTCGCTTGCAGGGAAAATGAAAAATTTGAATCAGCGTTTCTTTTAAAATCTGCTGTATGTGGGGCAGGGCACTCAGGCTGTGGCAGTTTGGAGGAGACCTCAGAAATGATCTTTGTGAAATATTGTGCCAGGTGTGCCAAAAACCACTTCAGGTGCTCTGCAGGTCTCCTGCAAGGAGGTTTCACCTGAGATGTTTATAAACAGTAGTGCCTGGATTCTCAGTGTGCAAACTGGTACCTGCAAAAAGCACAGCTTGCCTCAGGAGACAGCAGAGCTCACTGTGCAGAATTATTCCCTGAACCTGCAGAGGAATATTCTGCAGGGCCTGCTCAGACACGCAGCTCTGCAGCTGCAATTAGCTGATGACTTCTGTATTTTTGTGGGTATTATTGCTCAGCCCTGTGTGAGCTCAATGCCTTGTTTATATAATATCACAGTCGTTCAGTCCGTGCTGAGCGCTGCCAAACTGTGAAACAAGACCAGCCCCACAAATGGGAGCTCATCTCCCCCAGGACAGGGCCAGGTACCAGATAAGGCTTGGTTTTAATCTCTTCTTGTCAGCTGGATCTGCTGACAGTTCATTTTCAGGTGACTCCACCACCATAACTCACCTTCCCTTCCCAATTAAGCTCAGTCACGTTAAGTTGTTATTCTTGTTTGAGAAAAGATATCGAGTAATCATCATAAAGTCTTAAATAAAAAATGTCTCCACAGCCTCTTCTTCTGGGGTCTTTTTAATTCCTCGCAAATCAGAGCCACTCCAGAACTTCAGTATCTGCTTACATTCTCTTATTCTAGTTAATCTATCTTTTCATTCATACCCTTTTTCTCTCTCACTTGTAAAGGAGGGTTTGTTTTTCCATGCTGTGGGACTTAAAGTGCTAAGCAATCTCAGTTCTCCCCCTTTCCCTGAAAATTCCTTTATTCTCATGTTACTGAAAAGAGAAAGGGGGATTGTCAGTGGAGACAAAAGTTAGAAAACCCGGTTCTGTAATTCTCTGTAAATCTATCCCTCCAAATACCACTTTTCCATTCGCCCTAAAAACCCTTTGACACTTTCCAGACCCCCCGACACAATTTTGTTACTCTGTGTGCTCCAGCTCGAGGAGGTGTCAGGTGAAAATCTGGGATTTATCTTCAGGACTTGGGAACCCTTCAGATTTGTTTCTAATTCAGCTCTTATTCACACATGCAAATCTCCTGCCCCGTTTATCTGATGCTTTAAATTCAAGCTAGTTAGTGTGTCGGAGAGAGAAGTTGAAGCTTTGATTTCAACTGATGCTTGATGTAATTGGCTCTCAGCAATACAAGTTACCCAGCTTATAAAATGTTAATTTAGCTTCTCTTTGCAGACCAATGCTTTTCAGTTTATTCTCACCCAGGATACGATAGTTTGAAATGTGTTATTTCAAGAAAGTAACTCGCCTTTGCTGTAACAGGGAACAATTAATGTATCCAGACTAAAGAAAATAAGGCGATTCTAAAGATAAATATGAATTTTATTATGATGAATCAAAGTCTTAGAAAGGTATTATGAACTTTTTTTAACAAAAGAAGGCAAAAAACCCCAAATGCTTAAAGCTAAATGTGCTACAGATAATGTGATGAGTCAGAATTCTGTCTAAATTCTTGCCATGTTGAAGCTTACCTCAATGAAGCATGTAAATAATTATTTTTTTAAAAGTGAAAAAGTGATTATTTATTCCACATCTTTTGCACCAAAGGAGGGTGGCTGTAGTTCAATCCTTTCTTCTTAAGAATCAGAAGCCCACAGGCAATCTGACGTAGCCTAAAGCAGCAGATCCATAATTATATTAATATCCATATACCCCGTTTCAGCTGAGCACCGCCGGCAGCGGGGTAAATTCTGAAAGAGGCACAATTCTGCAGATGCAAAAACGAAGAGAAACGGAGTCTGAGCCAGAGCAGGAGAGCTGGTGGCCGAGTTCAGGCGCATCCTCTGGGCGCACCAGCAGAGGGATGTCTGCGGGCATTGGATGGAAATGAGCGTTGTTCATTTGCTCATTTGTTCAATTGTTCATTTGTTCATTTGTTCATTTGCTCATTTGTTCAATTGTTCATTTGTTCATTTATTCCTTTGCTCATTTTGGGGAGCCCGGTCCGTGTGTCGGTCCCCGATCCTCTCACATCCCTCGGTGCAGGGGGAGTTTGGGAACCTGCAAAGGGAATATTTCTCCTGAATCCAGCAGAGGGATGTCTGCGGGCATTGGATGGAATGAGCGCTGTTAATTTGTTCAATTGTTCATTTATTCATTTGTTCATTTGCTCATTTGTTCAATTGTTCATTTGTTCATTTGTTCAATTGTTCATTTGTTCGACTGTTCATTTGTTCATTTGTTCAATTGTTCATTTGTTCATTTGCTCATTTGTTCATTTGTTCCTTTGCTCATTTTGGGGAGCCCGGTCCCGTGTGTCGGTCCCCCATCCTCTCACATCCCTCGGTGCAGGGGGAGTTTGGGAACTGTGATAGATCAGGAACAGGAACCCTCAAAGGGAATATTTCCCTGCAGCAGCTGCTGCTCCCCGTGTCCATCAGTGCCACCAATGGCCCCAGCCAGGCTGGGATGTCACAAACGGGATTTTCCCTCCTTTGCCTGTTCATTTCTTTGCTCTTGCCCTGTCTCCAGAGGACAGATCTTCCCAGCAGTTCCATTATTCCTCTTCTGCAGATTAAGATTTTTTTTAATTTTCCTTTTTAAGGGTAAATTTTGAGACAAGTTAAATGCCCAGCTCACTGGACTCCGTGTGAAAATGGAGCCTTCTATCTGCTTGTGGCTATCTTTCTCTGGAAAGCATTAATCCTCCAAGCGGCTTGGGAAATGGGAGTAAATAAAATCGCTCTGCAAATTGTACAATCAGTTCAAAAGGGGGTTAAGCATTCAAAGATTTGCATTTCCAAAACTGCCAAAACCCCCTTTGGATTCTTGTAGCAGGAGACCCTCTAGAAAAATGAATATTCTTTTCAGGTCTTTAAGCATTCCTGATATTATCAAACTTGCTACGCATTCACAGGTCAATTCTGCCTCATGCAAATCTTTCTCTGCTCGTTCCAGTGGCCATTTGTGAATTTGGTGTTTGACAAGCTCATACATTGCCGGTAAAAACACTGAATTATCAGCAAACTTCCAGTTTATCTGCAAAAGTGATGGGATTGACGTGAGAGAGCACAGGCATCCAAAAACTTTCTTTATCTTTGCACCCAGGAGCTCTGCCTTCATTTTCTCCATATTAAAACTATCTGTGCATAGGAATGCTACCGAATTGAGGATTTATTTTTCAGGAATTTGTACAGAGATTGCATTTCCTGGGCCTGTTTAGTGCTTCAACAGAGAAGCAGGATTTTTAAAAAAGGCCTGAGAAGTCTTTGAAAAGCCATGCATTTAAGGATGCATTTCATGATGTATTTAAGGATGTATTTAGGGATTTATTTAAGAATAAGTGTTTGCACTACTTCCAGCACCTGTAAATCTCCCGGGCTGTTCCCACTCGCTGCTGCCTTGCACACAATGGAGCCAGGGCTGGTATAATCATTTTTCTCATGTTTTAGCGTGGCCTCAGAGGGGCAGTATGAGCATCCCCACATTCCCTAACGCTGGAACATTTCTCCCGTGCTGCATCCTGGCACGCTGATGCTTTTTGCGAGGTTGATTTAAAAACAAGTGTAAAAAGACGCATATAACATCTTTAATTCCCTTACATTTCCTGCTGTCTATAGGAGCTAATTCTCAAATTCTTAGAGAATTCCATCTGAGAGCACTTGAGCATCACTGCACTGAGGGGTACAAATGCCAACCTGACTCCAGGGAGTGAAATCGTGCAGCATAAAATAAAATAAAAGGTGAAAGATTCATCTCCTAACAGTGAATTTGTGTCAGTGGGGTGTCAGGGACACCAATTCAGATAAAGCTGATGTAAATTAGGTATTTAATAATCCAAAATAATATTTTGTGTTGATAGGCCAGTTGACTGATTATTTTTTAAGAAACTAATAGCACAATCCTTTTAAAAAGGTAAGTTCTTGTCATGATCAGCTGTTTCCCTCATGGCTGTATCAGCCCTTCTGCCCTAAGCTCTGGGGTTTAATGTCATTGTATTTCCAATTATAGTCCCTGCCCCTCTTCCAGTCCCCTCTCCTGCTGCCCCTCCTTTGATGGAGTTCATTTTCTTGTCATACAGACTATTTTCCAAATGTTCCTCCAGTGATGATCATTTTAAATCAAAGGTTATTTTCCATTTGTCTTGTTAAAAAAAATATAATAGAGGAGTAATTTTTTCTTGGTCCCACCACAAAAGTAGCTACAATCAGCAGGAAGGGGAAGCTCCAAGAATCAAAGCACTTAATTTTTGTTCAGCTGCAATTATCAATGAGTCTAAAGACAAAGGCAGAGAGACAAATTGAAAAGAGAAGTTTAATGGTGATTTTTAGTTGAAGTTGTTTTTTTTTTTTATTCTTTAATGAAGATGTGGTATGGCAAAATTAATTAATTAATTAGTGGAAATGTTGGCAGACAGAAACTTGGTAGAGTTTGGTTTTTTTAGACAGACCTTTTAAGTTTCTTTCAGGAACTTTTACCTCTTTCTTTGCCAGCATTTTCTCTGTTCCACACTGGTTTCTTTTCTTTTAAATTGTCTGGCTGATTACCATAATTAGGTTAAACCTGTTTCAGCAGCTTTGTTGTCAGAGCTGATGAAAGGAGCAGGGCTGTAAGTATTTATTTTGCAGTCAGCAGATCCAATCCCAGATATTGCTCCCTGCTCAGCAACCTGTGAGACAGCAGAGATGCACCACTGCCTGTTTGCAAGTGTCCATTTGTGTTATCTCCCTTTTTGGTTTGTATTAATGCTTGTTTATATGTTAATATTATAAACCTGACTGGTTTGTCCTGACCCGTGGCTTGGGAGCAGCAGAGTCACTCTGCCCCTCACCTGCAGGGAAAGCAGCCAGGAGTGCTGGAGTGAGTCAGGGGTCTCTGAGTTCTTCAGAGAGAAATCAGAGTGCAGGGGTTCAGTTAAAGCCTTTGGGTGGATTGGAGTACATTAAGCCACTCACATATAAAGTAAACATTTAAGTAGAAGTAAGGCAGTAATTTTAGGGTGAGTTCTAATTCTTTTAGTAAGTGAAAGGTTTCAAATGCCAGAGTAGCAGAACAAGTTCTAGTGAAGGTTGAAACACACTGATATCTTCAACAGAGGCTCCAGGCCCACAGCTGTAGACAGGACTGAGACATAATAGAGCTCTAGTAAGAATATTGCTGACATTTTTCACATAGAACAAGACAGGTTGTATGAGTAGTTGTTCTGCTAAGAAACTAGAATTCTAATAGATTAAGGAGTGATGGTCCAAACTTGTGTCTGAGCTTGTTGGGAAAATCCTGTATAAGAGTTTGTACTGGGGAGAGTTGGTGCTTTCAGCCTTTGGCTTCTACCATCCCCTCATTGCTTTGCTGCTGCTTTGCCATTGCTTTTTGCCATTGCCTTTTGAGACTGGTGTGCTTTGTAGTAAGATGTGCTTTGTAATAAATAACCTTTTTAACTTTTAGCTGCTTTGCTTGTTTAAGATAACCTGACAGAGCTCTGGAGTTGGTGCCTTAGAGCACTGGAGATCTGAGAGAATGCAGGGAAATGGATCCTGGGCTGGTGATACCACAGAGAGAAGGGCCAGAATTCAGAGCTGCAGCTATTGTGGTTGGGGCATGTGAAACTGTTTTTAATAAGAATATCCTCCCACCTCCATTCAGCATCTGTGCCTCACTAAGTCCTAATGATGTGTAATAACAGTTCCAGCCAAGCACAAACAAGTGTTCTCTCCCTATAAAACACAGCACCATCTTCCCTGCATTGAGGAATTAGATCCTATTATATCAACCAGGGAACAATCACCCTGCTTATCTGCAGCAAGAGCATTTCCCATTCAAAGTGCAAATCTTTGAGAAACCCAGGAACAATTGCAGCCAGGGAATCATTGTGGGGGCACAGTGAATCAGAACCTGCCCTGCGGTTCTGGTTTGCACAGCTGGGCTGAGGCCGCTCTGCTGAGCCCAGTTAGCACTGATGAGGTGCAGGATGGATGCAGGATGGATGCAGCATCCCTGGGCTCGGATCAGAGATGATGGAGGAACAGCAGCAGCTCCTGGCTGGGATCAGGACATGCTGATCAGACACCAGGAAGAGATGGCTTTCCAAAGCACAGCTTCAGAATCTAATTTGAAACAAGATCAACCAAAAGAGAAATCAAACGCTTTTTTTTTTTTTTTTTTTTTTTCAACCCCCACACTGCAATAATGTGTGAAAGATGGAGAAGAAACTACAGACCCAGAGTGCACAGCAAGCCTGCAGGAAAGGAAGATCACTTGCCTCTGGCTGCTGAGTGGCATGAAGGTGACACAATGCCTGTGGCTAGCTGCACACAGCCAGGGAAGGGAGCAAGAAGCTTTGCCACCTTTTGATTTCTCCATTTGTTATATACCTTCTATTTATGTTCGGCCTGGTTAGCTTTGATTGGCATCAGAAGCTGCCTTGTGAATGGTGCAGGTACATATTTGGCTTTTTTGCACTCTTCCAGCACTATCTACATTCCTCAAGAAATCCTCTAATTCAGAGAAATCTGACAGTGACATCTAGACTTGGTAGAAAACACTTCATATCCTTTGAGGGGTTTTTTTTTGCCTTCAGTATCTAAAATAAATCTAATTTTAAACACCTACATTTCTTTTCAGCCACAGTTTCTTTGTACAAAACCCCTGCATGTGGAAAGCAAGGGTTAGGCTGATTGCAGCACTTCACACCTGTTTGATTTACTGAGCATCCCTCGGAGCTCTGCAGAGCCAAATAAAGCTCTGAATTATCGCAGCTCCATTGTGGAAGGGCAAGACACACACTCACACACGAAAATACCTGCGGAGAGAACGGGGCCAGCTGAATTCCTGACTCCAGCTTTACTTCTCCCTTGATTTCTTACTTTTCTTTTAGTACAGCATCCTTCTTGCGTTCCTCATCCTTCTTGCGTTCCTCATCCTCCCTGATTCGGCATTCCTCAAGGATTTATGCACTGTACGTAGTCCTCGCTTTTAAATTTCCTGCAACAACAACCCACAAGCAGAAAATCAGTCACATTGCTTGATGGGTTGCATTTTAAGCCCACGGAATTCCCGCAGCCTCCTGTCCCACCCATCCCATTGTCGCGGCTCTGATCCGGAACCTCTGCAAGATTCACCTGCCAAAGATTTACCTCCCTCTTTCTCACTCCGCGTGGAATAACCTGAAATTCGGACTTTTAAAAGAAATTGCCACCGGGCAGTGCAAACCTCCCCACCAGAAAATGCCGAAATCCTGTACAGCTGGAATGGAGTGGAATACATTCAATACTTTGGTGGGTCTGACTGTACAGACCCAGTGGTGGCATCCAAACTGAGTGCCATGGCCACAGGTTTAAAATGGAATGAGAGCATTTTTGGCTTTTTTTGCCATTCTCTCAGGTAGGCTGGGCTGTTGGCAACTCCATGGATGGATTTATGGATTATGAATTCCTCTGGCCTCAGCCCTGCTCTCCCCACTCAGACTGGCCCTGGTGATGCCCAGGGAGTGGCAGGGCAGACCTGGAGCTGGGTTCCTGTGGCTGCCCATCCTTCCCACGGGGCAGAAAACCTCAGAAAACCCAGGAAACCTCACCAAAAGAGGGGCAGTGGTCTCTAACCCATCTAACCACAAACAGTTCATTTCTGACCTCAGCACAGTGGCCAGCACAAACCTTCCCCAGCTCACCTTGCTGAGGGTTCCAGGAGTCTGCACTCTGCAGAGTTATAACACTCTTCAATGATGATTTCCTTTCTGCTTAACCACCAAATTTCACATTTTAAACTTGCTTTAAAGGAAGGGTTGCACACAGCCCAGGAGGTTTTTGTAAAGGAGGTTTTTATTCAGTGTTCAGCTCTGTGGAGACTCTTCCAGTGCTCCATTCACCTGGCAGTGGCACCTCTTGGTTTCAGGGTGATTCCCCCATCAGAGCTGCTCAGGTGCACAAATCCAAAATCCTTAACTTGTTTATTCAGCATAGGAGAGACTGGAGATTTTACAATGGAGGTTTTTAAGAAAACTTGCACAGGCCAGGCTGGAATCTTTGCAAACCCCAGTGAAATGGCCAGAGCTGCTCTGGGATTTGGGATCAGACCCCAGCAGGAAACCTCCCTGTCCCCCAGACAGCCCCAGCAGCAGACTCTTCATGAAGGTACATGTCAGGAGATTAAACTGTCTTGGCAAGCAAGGTAGCCCAGGGTTAAAAACATCAGAACATCTGCAGGCTGGTGTCCTTCAAGTTTTAGCATGCTATCTTCAGGATTATGCCCCAGATTAAAGAGTTTTATTTTGCCATCAAAGTTCTCTAAGGAGAATCTCTTGGAACAGGAAACATGATCTGCTCTGCTCACTGCTCTGGGGGTTTTCTTCATCTTTTCAGGAGTTTGAAAACTAATGTTCTTTGACATTCACTCTGCACTGACACTTGATACCCAGTAAATCAAAATAAAATATAAATTGGATCTCTGGAAATCAAGGTTAGTTCAATGTTTACTATCCTGATGAAAATTAGATTTCCTGTCTACAGGGGGTCAGTTTAGAGGTAACACAAAGGTTTGTGTTGACATCTGACTAACTGAGACAATATTTTGGCCAACAAGAGACTGTTTATTTAATGCCTCTCAGTTTATACACATAGCAAATCTTCTATGTATTATTAGTTTAATTTGCCTTCTGTTTCACATGTGAAACTGCAAGATTTATATTTTTATGACAAAGCTGTTCCCTCTAGTGAGAAAAATACAATGCATGTTGATGCAACTGATATGCCTTTCTTTAGTTAATTACTCCATAACTTAAATTTTCAGCATAGCCAGAAGGAAAAATTTAAGACTGATAGGTTACATATACATTTCATTTTTTTTAATGAGCTTAAGTATATCAACTGTGATCTGAAAAAGTGTCAAAAATTTCCAAAAGCAAGCTGTGCAAGGCCTGGCAAATTGTGGCAGGCATTCCAGTGCCTGCAGTACAAGAAACTGACAGCACTGTTTAATTTTAATTTTTTAGCATTTTATTTAGGCAGCAGACTCCTCTGAATTGGAACTTACTGTATGATCTGGCAGTGCTTGTTGTGCATGGAGTAATGCAAGGGCTGCACAAGTGATCATACAGCAGGTCCCAAACAGGGAGCAATTCTCTATTGTAAGACAGCTGGTATTTTAGAAAGATGTTTTTCAGACATTTGCACTACAATTAAAATTATGAAAATCACTGTAATAGCAGAATTCCTCGAGGGTAAACAAGTAAAACAGGATTTGCTTTGTTAATAAGGAGTGAAAAAAAAAAACCCCAAGCAGCTTTAATCCAAGAGCAAAAGCACACACATGCAAAGAAAAGAAAACCCCCCAAAAAACCCCACCCAAAAAAACCCAAAAAAACAAACAAAAAAAAAAGTAAAGAAAGAAAAAAAATATATAGTTGGTAAAAACTTCAGCATCTGGTTGTGCTATGAAAATGTGCCCAAACAAGATAACTTGGTGGAGTTCCTTCCCTGATTCTGGGGAGGAACAATGGATCAGCTGGGGGTGTTTCTCAGCTCCTGAGTCTGCTGAGGGAAAGGGTAAATTGAGAGGAACTCAGGAAACCCGAAAAGAAAATACAGAAACTTCTGGTAACCAAATGAATTTATTGCTATGGGCAAATTCCCCACTGGAAGCAGTGCCTGTCACTCCATATTCCATCCATCAAGTGAAGTTCTGCTGATAACATTCTGTGCAGAGCACTCTAATTAATGAGTAGATTCCAGTGCAGAGCACTTTTATTTTCTATTACAGATTTTCAGTACCACTCCTCACACTTCCCTTTGTAATTTGAGTGCATTTTCCTTTACTGTAATAAATACATAAAAAATTCTGTAGTGTGTGCAGAAAACCAAAAACACAGTCAGAGAGACACTAATTGTTCAATACTGTGTGTGTGGATAAATGTTCTGAAAGTCTCTGGGTGCAGTTTCCCAGGTTTGCTGCACACCCTCTGCTCTGGCAGTTTTGGGGTTATCACCTTTCCTTTTCCTGCTCTCTCCACGTGGGATTCCCTCTGCTGTGACAGAGACTGCTTTTTTTTTCTTTTTTTTTTTTTTTTCTTTTTTTTTTTTTTATTTCAGAAACAACCTCCCAAGGACATGAGTGCACCCAGTGCCATTCCCAGGAGCCAGGCTGTGTTCCTAAACCCATTTGCTTTATGTGCTGCTTCCTGTTCTTTTCACATTCTCCTCTCTTTTGTCTTTTAAGCCTGAACTGTGGAGATTCTCAGGGCCAGATTAGAACTTTCTTTCCAGGTGAGATCAAAGAGGGTCTGTTAGAGGCCTGGCTGTCTCTTTTTCAGTAAAAAAAAAAAAAAAAATAAAAAAAAATCAAACTTTCCAACATCTGGAGCCAACACAGATGTACATGCATTGTAGAATGGTGGAGGATTTAAGGCAAATTTCTGAAGCTGTTCTCAACACCTTTCACTGCCCTTGATATTTCATTTGAAAGGCTCCAAATGCCAAATCTTAGTTTGTGGATTATGACAGAGGAATCAGTCAGGTAAGCTCTTGATTTCCTTATTTCCAGCTGCTGTGTTCCTGTAGATATACTGAGGTACAAGAGCAAACTGAGATCTTATTCATTATATAAGCACTGCAATGCAACTTCTAAAAAGCACTCATTGATTACAGAAATTCCACTGCTAAATTCAGAGTATAGCTTGGGAATCTCACACTGTTATCCAGGGAGAAACACTGGTTATAACTGCCTTGCTGAAAGTGTTATCTATCCCGGTGAATCCCATCCATCCCTGTACTGTATCCCATCCCATCCCTGTATCCCATCCCATCCCTGTATCCCATCCCTGTATCCCATCCCTGTATCCCATCCCATCCCTGTATCCCATCCCATCCCTGTATCCCATCCCATCCCTGTATCCCATCCCATCCCTGTATCCCATCCCCTGTATCCCATCCCTGTATCCCATCCCTGTATCCCATCCCTGTATCCCATCCCTGTATCCCATCCCTGTATCCCATCCCTGTATCCCATCCCTGTATCCCATCCCATCCCATCCCATCCCATCCCATCCCATCCCTGTATCCCATCCCATCCCATCCCTGTATCCCATCCCTGTATCCCATCCCTGTATCCCATCCCATCCCATCCCATCCCTGTATCCCATCCCATCCCTGTATCCCATCCCTGTATCCCATCCCATCCCATCCCATCCCATCCCTGTATCCCATCCCTGTATCCCATCCCATCCCATCCCATCCCATCCCATCCCTGTATCCCATCCCCATCCCTGTATCCCATTCCTGTATCCCATCCCATCCCATCCCATCCCTGTATCCCATCCCATCCCTGTATCCCATCCCTGTATCCCATCCCATCCCATCCCATCCCATCCCATCCCATCCCATCCCATCCCATCCCATCCCGTCCCGTCCCGTCCCGTCCCGTCCCATCCTATCCTATCCTATCCGATCCTACTTTATCCCATCCTACCTTACTGCCAGTGCAAGAGCTTGGCAGGAGACAAGACCTGGAGCCTGAGTTGAGATTAAGGGAACCTTCAGCAGAGACTCTGGAGAAGCAAAAGAAAAATGAAACCAGAGCTGGAATTGTGCCCTCACCCTCCCAGAGCCTTGAGCAAGTATTTGATTTTAGTGCAGAGGGAAATGCAATTTAATGAAAGGGTTGGAGGAGGTGGCAGAGCCAGAGGGAGCAGCAGGAGCTGCAGGTGTTTGCCAGGGAGGTGCAGCTCTGCATTTATTCCTTCCCTGCCATTACAGACCATGTGTGTGCAGGTAATGGCATTTCTCTCACAGCTTTTCAAACATCACCCCTGGCTGGCAGCATTTGTGCAGCTTCCACACAAGATCAATAACAAAACCAACTTTCTGCTGGGCTTCATAAAATCTCAGGAATGTCTCCTTTGGAAGGGTTGAAACTCTGCTGGGAAAAGACAGGAGAGGAGTTTGCTTTAGGGATTTATTCTGTTTACTCTGCAGGAGTGCAGCATAAAGGGTGTTAGTTTGGAGATGGAAAGAGTTCTTCCTCCTATGCATGCTGTTCATCTGATAAATTTTATTCTGATTTTTTATTTATCTGATTTATCTTATTTATCTGATATATATCTTATTTATCTGATTTTTATCAGCATTTGCTTGGTTCTGCATTTCCAGAGGGGCAAAGCACAGACAGGGCCAGAAACTTAGGGAAATTCTAAGGAAATTTTTCTGATTCTGGAGGAAATTGTTACAGCAGCTGAAAGTGCCACAGAGTGGTGACTGTGGGGTGCACTGACTTGGTAAGAGTATTCTCCAACCCCTTCTTTCTGTGCTGGAGGTTTTGTGGGGGGTTCCAGCCCTGTGACAGACACAGAAAACCCTGGTGGCTGGGATACTCTGGATACTCTGGGGGTTTTCCACTGTGTTGCCAAAATGTTTATGACAGAAATGCAAATTACAGCTTCAAGACTTGCAAATGTCCACGATGCTTTGAAGGGAAATGCACTGTGTGAATTCCTTGCTCCAGTTTTTGCTCCCTCCTTTCCCCCTCAGGTACAGACTCCTGCAATTCTTCATCTGAGCCCTTAGCACATTGTACCTCAGACTGCAGAGGAAAGTTGCTTCAAAGTTTTCTTTGTGCACTGAACCAGATTTGTTTGTTTGCTCTGCAGCCAAATGCAAAAGCTTCTCCAGCTGAGGCAAGTTTGGCTGAGGCTCATCCTCCTGGACCTGCTGCCCATGGGGATCAGGGTGAGACACAGCAGGGGCTGCTGTGCTCTGGGTTTGCTTGGCACCTGACACCAGCCTGGCATTTATCAGTGCTGAGCTCATCAGAGCATCCTGGGCTGTGCTGTGCATGCTGGGAGTATCCTCAGCTGCAGCTGCCTCTGGTACCCACCCAAAGGCACTGCTGGTGACGTGTCAGTGAGCAGGGCAGGGAACTCCTCTCCATAAATCCTGACACACAATGCAGAAAAAACAGCTTCACTTGTCCTCTGGGTGCAGCTGATGGGATATTGCTCAGTTCTGCTCAGTTTCTGGATTTCTCTGAACAAAGGCAGTGAGAGTTACCAATGTGTATCTGAGAACAAAACCTGCATTAGTGTGTTTCAGACACACCTCTGGACCTTTCCCCCCAGTATTTGTTTGTGGGATTTCCTTCCCAGCTTTTCCAGGTCTCTGTAGGGCTGGTTATGAGTGAGAGGATCCAGAGGAGCCATCCCTGAGATTTCTGAGTGGGTGCTCACAGGGACAGCAGCAGCTGCTGTTACCTGTCTGTGCTGCTGGCACCTGAGCAGAATCACTCAGGCACAGAAATCAGCTCAGCACAGGTTCCCTGAGCCCTGGGACTTGTCACCTTGTCACCTGGTCACCTTGTCACCTGGTCACCTGGTCACCTGGTCACCTGGTCACCTGGTCACCTTGTCACCCCAGCTTCTGCAGCCAAGCACAGGAGCTGTGCAATGTTCCTGCCCTTTGCCTCTGCTCCCTCTCCAGCTGGCTGGCAAGTGGCACCAGGCACAAGGACAGCCTGAAATGGGCTGTTCTTGCTGATCCTGCAACAGAAAAAAAACTGTTATGGCAGCATCTCTTTTTAATAAAATGAAAATTTCTATTTATGCAAAACGCTGGATGTTACAGCCAGAATAAAAGAAATCTGTATGAGGCTGTAAGTAAAGGAAAGGACTTATCAAAAGAAGCTCAGTATGAAAGGAACTGTAATTCCAGTTTGCCATTGATACTCATTGCTAAACTGGTGATAAACTCATCTCTTAAGGAAATAAATGCCAATGTACTTTTGTAATTTAAATGAGAACTTGTAATATGGAAAATATGCTTCCTGTTCAGGCCCTTGAAGGTTTGCTTTGAAATGGGAGTCCCCTGTGATGTCTGCTTCATTTTCCTTTATTGCTGAAGTGTGGTGTCACTGCTGACATTGCTGCTGCATGCTGCCCAGTGACAGCCCTGAACATCTGCACAGGGACAGGATCCCTCCCGGGGGGACTGTGGGAACCAGCACACTGACAAACACACTGACACTGTTTGCAGGAAATTTAGTCACTTTGCTGCCTGCCAAAGGTTGAGCTTTACTAACAAAACATTTTTGTCTTTTATAGTGAGATCAAACGTTAAGGGAAAGAAAGCTTTTGTAATAAATGCAAGGAAAAAGTTGTGGCTTGCAGGGTACTTTTAGAAATAATTTTCATGGGAGAGTGGGTGATGGGGGGGCATTTTGCTTTGATTTAAGGTATGTGTTTGTAATATCCTTCTACATCATTTAGGGCAACTTTTAATTTATTCTTTCTGTGAAGTAAATGAAAATCTACTAAAATGCCCAGGATCACATAGAACAGTATGTAGATGTAATGTCATATATTCAGTCTAAAGTTAAACCATATAATCTTGGTGCCAAGGTTCTGGATTTTTAACAATTCAGTTGATGTTTTAATCCCAATTATGGTTTTTGTGGTCAGACACTGAAATGATTATGCACAAAATTCCCATCCAAGCTGGTGGGAATCTCCTGTGTGCAAGTTTTGCAGGCTTGGGGGCACAACCACACACAGGCTATTTCCAGCAGAGCTTTAACCCAATCCTGCAAGGGAGGAAAGGAGGAAACAGGTGGAGCCTCTGCCTGCCCTGCTCGGGGTCCCTGGGGAAAAGGCAGGAGGGGAGATGAGATGGGATTCACTCCTGCTTGGTCATTAATAATAAAATATCATTGCCTTGATGAACTCAAATCACACTTAGCTGCAGAAAAGCCAAGAATTAATGTCTCCATTCCTGTTTGAATTTTATCTTTATGTGTTGGGTTAAACAATAGCTTCTTCTGGTCCTGGCACTATTATACATTTTGAATTATTCTGTTTAATTTCTTGCAATGATCTGCAGCAATCATTCAAAATGCTCAGTAGAAATTGTTATTGCAGTGTTTAGGGCTGTTGCTGTGGAATGCTGTCCCTCAATTCTTCCCTGTTAACTTTTATGAGGGATGGAGCCTTTGAAATGGGTGGGAGGGATTCTGCCACAGGAAGTGTTCTGTGTTTTCCTAATGGGTAAATATCAGATGTCTCCTTTGTTTTGATTTATCTCAGCACTCTATCTGCCTGCAATCCCCTTCCCTCCCTGGCCCAAAGTGAACAGTCCTGCTGTTGAAATGGGAGAAAATGCTGAAAATGGAACTCAAAATACCTGTTTGACCCGCGGGCTGCAGGCAGGTGGCTGTGGCCAACAGGAGCCCCTGCAGAGATCAAAGCCTGCCCATCCTGCTGCCCCTGCCTTGTTCTTGGGCAAAGAGCCCCAGCCTGCTCCCCTCTGCTGGGGAAAAGCAATGTGCATTTGATCTTGGCCCTCCTCTGAATAATTTCACTAAATCTAATTGCTCTTGATGTTTTACCCAGAACATCGTGGGCTTTTTCAGAAGGAGCTCTTTATGCAAGGGGTGAAGCTTCAGAATACAGTAAGGACCACTTCAAATATCTTTCATCAAGGCAAAGAACTCTAGATAGATTACTGCAGATCAATCTGTATGAACCCTGCATAAACACTGAGGCTCTTTCAAGTTAAAATGTGCTTTACAAACCCCTTACATTGTGAAAGGCAAAACACTCTGCAGTTCTTAAGAGAGTTATCATGTGAAAAAGCTGTTTAATTCACTGGTTCCTGCCAATTTATGATGAAGCAAAAGATATTATTAAATTCTTTCCAGGGTATTTATTGCCATGCATTAAGATTTTATGTGTGGAGGATTTCATTTGGGGGGACAGTGATCAGGTCTCTGCAGCTGCAGGAGCACAAGCACCATGAGCAGGGAAGGGATTGGGGCTCCTGGGCATCACTGAGGGGATGATTTTTATACCTGTGCCTGGAGAGAGGATTTCATGTGCATCAGCACCTCAGCCCAGCCTGGGCTCTGCCTGGGCCAGGGCTTGGGGCACAAGCAGATCTTTTGCTGCTTTTTTGACCCCTGGGGAAAATAAAACTCTGCCCTGCACCAGCCTAGTTAATGAGCAAAGGAGTTCAGATCAATAAAAGGAAATAGCAGCAGGAATTCCCTGGGGCCAGAGGCACCAGCTCAAATCCTTGTGCCCTGATTTGGGACTCCAAAAAAAGCTTTTTACTGGTGCTGGGGGCTGGACCAGGTTCTTCCTCCACTGCTCAGGGCATGGGCTCTGTGTGGGCTTGGCCTCTACAGGACTGAGTTTTGTTCTGAGTTTTTGTTCCCTCCTTCTGACTTCCACCTTCCCACTTCATGTGATGGGAGATTTACAAAGACAGAGATTTCCATTTACTTCATGGGAGATTTACAAAGACAGAGCTCCTCTAGTCATGCTTGGCATTTATTTCAACATTAGATAGAATTTGTGATTAAAATCAACGACTCTGGCACATTAAACCAAAGTTCAGTGTGAAAAAAGCATATCTTATAAGTGTTATGTTGAGTTCCTTTATTTCTTGGTTTTTCAAAGCTCCTCCCCCCAAAAAAAACTTTTTAGTTTAAAGACTTTAAATTCAAAACATTTATTAATAATGTAAAGCACTTCCTGCCACTCAAGAGCTATAAAGAAACTCCAAAATCAAAGTGATATAGTTTCTTCATCAAAGCAAAAAAAAAATCCAACTACAGCTTTGGTACAAGCTTTGGTGGTGCTTTGCTGTGTTTTTCAGCCCACTTAATAAATCCACAGCAGAGCCAGTCCTGAACACACAGATTTGCAGTGTGTCTCAGCTGCTCACTGCTACCCTGCATTTCACTGAATTTTCCATTTCCTGGGCTGCACTGCATTTCCCATTTCCTGCATTGCACTGCATTTTTCATTTCCTGCATTGCACTGCATTTTCCATTTCCTGGGCTGCATTGCATTTTCCATTTCCTGCATTGCATTGCATTTTCCATTTCCTGCACTGCACTGCATTTTCCATTTCCTGCACTGCATTTTCCATTTCCTGCATTGCACTGCATTTTCCATTTCCTGGGCTGCACTGCATTTTCCATTTCCTGCATTGCACTGCATTTTCCATTTCCTGCACTGTGCTTCCAGGTACATTATTGGTTTGTACATGAGTTTCAGGAAATGGATTATGCCCAGTTTTTTAGAAGTCCTCAATTTCTGCTGCTTTAAAATATGAGTTCCCTGGGGAGAAACATCCTCAGTGACTGGCAGCTTGCAGAGGGTCCTTACACTGCACACCTTGCTGGGTTTGGGGCTGGTTTGACCCATTTGTAAAATATTTCCAGGGCTGCCTTCACTGGGTGCTTTGAGCACCCTCAAGAGAGGGGGGATGGAAAATTGTTTTCCCAGGTTCTGTTTTACTGCTGGTTGTTTGATTTGGAAAGAGGGGCTGGGGATTGTCCCCTTGTCCTTAGGGCAGCAATTTGCTCACCTTGCACTTTCCAGTACTGAAAACATTTGTTCAGGTTTCTGGGATTTCATTTGATTTGTTCTCTCGTTTCTGTAGAGGTGGCTTTTAGGTAAATCTGGTGTAATTATTGACTCTGTTCTGCTGTAGATGATATCAATCTGCCTGGGACATGCAGTAGAAAATTGGGGTTTTTATGGTGCTTTGGGTCCCTCTCCCAGGAACTTATTGGAGAGATTTCTGGGATAAATCTAAACAACAACAAAAGAAACAAACAAACAACCCCAAATCAACCAGACACCCAAACCCTGCAAATACATTTTGCAGCATTTTACAACACTGCATATATAGCCAGAATTCGAGATTTAGGGTTTTTTCCAGAATATCCTTATTATAGAAGAGTTTAGGCCTTATATTTATTCTGCTGAATAAACTGGGCAGCAGAGAGGAATCCCCTGGCAGCATTTCAGTCACAGCCACTTCCCTCTGAACTCATGGAAATACAGAACCAAGGCTGTTATGCTTATAACCACATTCAAGAAAGTGCTGCAGATTTTGAAGTGGTTTATTTCATATTTATTTATTTTTGTGCATTATGTCAGACATATCACCGGGAGCTTTTTATGCAGTGACTAAATTTAAATGCTGGTACACTTTTCACATCGTTCTGTAGTGAATGGTGACATAAAATACCTTTCAGAGTGGCTGAAAACATCTATTCTTTAGGTCCAGCAACAGTTACACTCCTAGCTGGCACTTTGTGAAGACATTTTTTTAATTTGTGGCTCTTTTTGTGACCTGCAAGAAGAGTGGAAATAATCAGAATGAATTTCCAGCACCAGGCTTCCTGTTTACATTGTTCAGGGGTAGTTAGGGCTTGTTAACACGGGCTTGCTGCTCATGGCTAATGACACAACTGAGTCATCTCTGTGCAGTTCTCAGCCATTTAAAACTGGTGAAATAACCCAAAGAATGGGATGATCAAAGCAATGCAGCCAGCTCTGCATGAGAGTGTGACTGCAGCATTTGCAACCATCACTGTGGAGTGCTGTAAATACATGCAGAGGAGTACAAAGGAGACATTCAGCTTACAAAAACTACAGTTCAGAGAGGGATAGAATCATAAAATAAATATTCAGCTGTGCTTGAGGTGCTTGAATATTCCCCTGGATGCCTTTGGGTGATGTGCCTGATTCCCAGTGAACAGGCACCCAGCCCTTGTTTGAGGATGAGGATTCATTACAGCATCTCAAATCAAGAAAAGGGAGACACAAAGAGTGATTAGAAGCCTTTGCTGCGTTTTGTTGTTTTGGTCTTTTTTCTCCTTCCAGTTGGCTTAGAACAGGTGATTTTGGATTTCTGTGTGGGAGCTGAGGCACATATGCTTTGCTTGGTCTGGGTGGTTTCAGTGTGTTCAACTTCCATTAAAATCATTGCACAGAGCCTTGCATAAGTCAATGATAAATCAAACAAACATATTTTAAAGCATTAGGAGGTTTTATAGTTTAAAAGAAATCACAAAAAACACAAGGGCTGATTTTCTCCCACCTCCCCTTTGAGACCCAGCTGATTTCATCACAGATATGAAGCATGTAGCACAAAACAAGATGACCTGTTTCCATCCCTGCTGCAATTCCACTCAGTAAAAAGCCATTTATGCCAGGGATGAACTTGTCCCTATGTTAAAAAGGTCTTCACTCCTCCCTGGAGGAGACTGAAACTGGGTCCTGCCTGTTTTTCCAGGCATCAAAGTGATGGACACTAAAATGCTTTTATATATAAACACTAGCTTTTACTATATATATGTGTCTATATAACGATTTTATAGCAATTTTATGTTACAGGAGAGTTTGCTTCTCTGAATAAGTGGAGTTCTTGCAGCTTTCTCTGCATTTTATCACAAAAATTCTGTGAATGTAACTTACAGGTAGACTTTCATTTTAATTTCTAGCCAGCACCAGGGGAAATGTTCAGTAGAGGCAGAGAGTGCCTTTTTTTAAAGTGATCATACAAGAGAAGCAAGAGACAGGAAATAAGTAACATGATTGCAGTTGTTTTCCTTGTCTGTTTTCCATTGTTTTCATTCCTTGGTGTAGTGAGAACTCTACCAAAACCCTCTGAAAAAAGCTGCCTCTGCTGTTAGCCAGAGTCAAACTCTGTCAGTGCCTGAAAGGGACATTCCTTAAAGGTGCTGGGGAAGAAAAACCACCAAAATGTTCAGTACTGGAATTTATTTCAGGTTGAGTTCAGGAATTTCAGTGTCCATCACTTTCTGTCTGCACCTTATGACAAAGAAGCACAGATGTTAAAGATAGGATGAGTTCCATTCTTTTGGATCTGGAGACCAAAAGTTATTCCCATCAGCTGAAGTTTTCTCTTGTGGGGGGATTTTGTATTCAGTGTGCAGTAAATGCCCCAAGCCTTGGAGAAGGATGTTTTGGCTAATTTCAGTTTTCTGGGTGTCAGTTCAGAGCACCAAGTGTCTCCATGTCAGAAGCTGCTGCTTTGTGCTCTGTGGTTCACAGCTTGTCAGAGCAGGGGTGGTTTGGTCTGTCTGAGCTGTGGCTGATGTTTATTGGAGGTTTTACACCTGGACCATGAGAGCTCCCTGACAAACAGGGGCAGATTTCAAGCACAATCTCCTCAGCATTTCTGTTTGGAGCAGCAGAAGGGCACATGCCAAGCCTGACAATTTCAAAAAACACCTAGAACTAAACCCAAATCCCATACATGTAATGGGAAGGGGTTTCCCCAGCATTTTCCTTCTGCTCCCTGCCATGCTTTACATCCTATTATGGATGAGAATGTGCTTTTCCTTTCCTGTATGCAAAGTCTTGGTAGCAATTTTCTACTTTTTGGTAGCTTCAAACTAAACCCAAGAACTTTCCTGAACAGGCTGGGAAAACAGTTTGGGAAATGTGATTTTCAGTGGAAACCTAAAGTGAGAGTGAAGCAGAATCCCTGCTGTGTGTTCCTCTCAGCTGTAGGCAAAGGGCTCCCCTGGACCATTGCTGATGCTCTGGGGGTGCCTCTCTTTGGCTGGGAATTTAAACTGTGGAAGTCCACAGAGAACAGGAGGTTCCTGGAGGAAAGAGAGAGAAAATACCTGAACATGCACAGCACAGTGGGAAGCAGTGCCCAGGAGCCCCTGGAGCAGGAGCAGACAGAAACTGGACTCTGCTGGAGCTGCTGGGTCTGTGCAGGGAACTGAACTGGGGCAGGTCCTCAGCTTCTCCACCTGGGCAGCTCCAGTCACCTGGATCCATCATTTGTGTTCCACCTGAGCAGCTCCCAGTCACCTGGATCCATCTTTGTGTTCCACCTGGGCAACTCCCAGTCACCTGGATCCATCACTGTGCTTCACCTGGGCAGCTCCCAGTCACCTGGATCCATCATTTGTCCTTCTCCACCTGGGCAGCTCCCAGTGACCCTGGATCCATCACTGTGCTTCACCTGGGCAGCTCCCAGTGACCCTGATCCATCATTTGTGTTCCACCTGAGCAGCTCCCAGTGACCTGGATCCATCATTTTCAGCATCTCCACCAGTGTCAGCAGCTCCCAGTGACCCTGATCCATCATTTGTGCTTCACCTGAGCAGCTCCCAGTGACCTGGATCCATCCCTGTGCTCCCTCTCCTTGCACAGCTGTTGGGTGCCCTGCTCTGGGCAGGATGTTTGCCCTGTCCCTGTGAGCTCAGCACCCCCAGGCTGGTTCCTGAATCCCCCAGGGAAGGCTCCAGGGCACAGGGGTGCTGCTGGAAGTGCCCTGTGAGCCCCAGCTCTGAGCAGAGCTCCTCCATGGTGTGCTCTGTGCACTGGGGGAAGGGGATGATCAAAGCAGATGATGATCAAGGATCTTATTTCTCTGCCTTATCTAGCTCTTGTTGCTACATAAATAATGCAAATAAAAGTGCAGTCACAGGGATCCCAGTCTTCCCTCAGCTATGAATATATTCTAATAGATTTAGTCAATTATAACAAAGATACAAAAATGACAGAAGTCTTCCTTCATTACAGCTGAGCTTCTACAACAATTAAACAGCTCCAGTCACCCTAAATTCTTCTTTGAAAGGTTTATTGTATGAACACTAAGCTTTGTAGCATTCTGGGGCCTGAATTAAAACCATGCTCTGGGCAGTGGAGTTCTGGATAGCAATGGGAAGGTGAGCAGCTTGAAAAGAAACAACAAAGCCCTGGTGCCAGTGGCTTTAATTTGTTAAAGATCTTGTTAGGGCTGTAAAACTTTACCAGGTCCTGCAGTTGTTTAGTTGAAGTAGGGAGGTCTGGTCTGGCCACTCATACCAAGAGGTTGTTTCAATTCCCAGCCCTGAGGTTTATAGGGTATTGAGCTAGTCCTGGACCATGAGTTTATTGAATATTTGGAGAGTTTGAGGTTGCCTTTCCTTTCTGCCTGGGATTTTTAGTGACTACTGGAACCTGAAACAGTTTGATGGAATCCATGACAGCATTTTGTATATTCTTTTGGAAGGGAGAAAAGGTTTTGTTTTCTTTTTCTACCATGTAATAATTCAAAAGAACAAAGCAGTCAGGAAGCACAGCATTTTTCCCCTTCTTCTAAGCACCATCTCCTTCTAATAACATGCTTAATATCTCTAGCATTCATCAAAGGATTATTTAAAAGAAACAGAGCCTGTAGGTGTGATGCTAATTACATGTGTGAAGATGGATGTTGTGCCAGGACTAAGTGTCTGGATTACTGGTGATGAATGGGAGAGGGCAAGGCAAAGCCAAGGCCACACCAGGAAAACTTCTCTTGTGCATCTCAACTTTCAATTTGGCAATTGCACTGCCAGAGCTCATGGCAGACATCTGTCACTGTGGGCATTTACAGCTCTGAGCTGGGCACAGAGAGGAGGGGACCCTCCTTTCAGCAGCTTTGGGCACAATCCAGTGCACTGACAGCTAGGACAGCGAGTCAAAGTTCATAAAAATATAACATTTACACAAAGATGTGCAGCAAAGCAGCTTGGCGGGGCTGGCTCCCCAGCAAAACTCTTTTGGGGGGATTTTGCTGTTCAATGTCTCAGAGCATTCTCCCAAGAGCAGTGCCCACAGCTGTCCTGCCTGCTGAAGCTGCAGCTCCAGGGAAAAGCAGACCTGATCTCTGCAAATGCAAAATGCAGAAGAGCCCCCAGCCAGGAGTCAGCCTCTGCTCCCACCAGTGCAGGAGATTCTCACCCTGAGGGAAAAAATCCAACAAACTTGTGGAGTTTTCCAGGAACTCTTACAAGTGTTGAAATCAGTTCACAGCCAATTAGAGCAAATAGAAAGGTAAATCTCAGAAAATTAATTATAAAAAAAAAAAAAAAAGGCAGCTTCAGAGAAGTTCATGTCACCTTTGGAGTGCTTTCCTAAATTCATGCCTTCTGCAACTACTCTGGCTTCAGAGAACTCACAGAAAATAAGCTTGAGCCATTGTTTAGCACATCTTGCAGTGGCACCTTAAGCTGCCACTCTGGTTTCCTTATCAGCTGTGTAAGGAATCTGACAGTCAGTATTTAAAGTATTATTAATAAGACTTTTAAATTACCCTTATGCCTGAATGAACTAAATGCTTCCACATGACAAATGGATACGAATGGGTTTAATAAACAGAAGATGAGGAGTCAGCTCCTCTGTCCCTGGGGGCTCAGTGGCCCCATTCACTCTCCTCATTAAACCCTGTTGTAGGTGCTGCTGCTGCACTGATTGATCACCTGGCTCCCCCATCAGGGTCTGCTCTGCTGCCACTTCTCAGGGCAGGGGACCCCAGGCCCAAAGGATTTCCAACAATAAACTGATTAAAGGCACTCCATGGACTAGAACTTTCCCTGGCTCCCTCCCTGTTTCTGCAGCAGCAGGTGAGTCAGAGCTCTGACAGCTCTGACCATATTTTGTCACGATAAAATGCTCCCAGCTCACTCACTTGGCAAGAGATTAGAAGCTAAACAAAATTAAGTTCACACTTCTTTTCTTTCCCTCTTAAAGAACCCCAAACAACCCAAACACTGTAATATGATATTAATAAAATGAAACTGAGCTGGAGAAACAAGAGCAAGAATTCCTCTTTCCTTTCCCCTGCTGCAGACATCCCCCAGCACAGAATAGCAGGTTTTGTTTGGAATGAATGCTATAAAGTTTATGACCTGTGTCAGCAAACATTCATCATAGGAGTGAAGAAGGGATGTGTCTGTCCTCTGCTTTACCTTTGACATTTCATAAACATTTGTTCCAGAATTGAAAGAAAGATTCTGCAGGAATACCTGGGGCAATTAGAATGGGGAGGTGATGGTAAATGCATTATTTCACTGCTTTGACATGGTAAAGTAAAACTGAAATTAAGTAATCAATTTGATGCTAAATCTGTATTTACTCCAATAATATAAACTATCATCTAATTGAATTTCAAGTTGAATTTTTAATAAACCCAAAGTCAAGGACAGTGAAAACATTAAAAGCAAATTTTAGAGTTCATAACCTAACAAAATTAGGATTCTTGGAGAAACTTCCCATTTATACCATGGACTTTGAATGGCTGCTTTTTAATAATATTCTGTTTTATGGACAGAATTTAAGAGGGACCCTTTTTCTTGTAATGAAATTCTCCCCTAGTGCATCACTTAAAAAGCTTCAGGGATGCCCAGGCTGGTTCAGCCCTTACAGAGATGATGTGAATTTAGTCAGGGAGTTGTGCCTGAACTCCAGGAGTCAGTTTGATGATGAATTGCCTGACTTGGGTTCTCTGTCACATCAGGATGGGTGCACATCTGTGTCCCTGCACAGAGGATGAACTGTTCCACCCACCTGCTATAAAATCAGGGATTTAGTATTTTACCCCCAGAACACTCTCATTATATCTGGGAACACTTCATAAAGCAAGAGGCAAAAAGGAGGAATATCAGCCAGGCTGAAAATAAGTAGCTTAAAATCACAGCCACTGTGATATTTGGGGGGTGGTTTGCCAACAGTGGGATGAATGTTACAATGGAAAGGATGACATCAGGATTGTTGTGGCAATGTCTGATTGTTATTTGTGTGTAATTGAAGGAGTAACCTGATCTCCTGTGCTGACACACATCAAAGAAACAAGGAATCAGGAAACAAGGAATCAGCATTGCCACAGAGGGCAGGTTTATCATTTCCAGACTGTCCTTAGAGTACAGTTTTTGTACAAACAGCCATTAATTCTGTGTATAAATCAGGTTGAACACAGCTCACTTGCCTTCTCTTCACAACTTTTCTCCACTAGCCTTCTGCATATCCATTAGTCTCCTGTTCTTTATCTGTGCATCACCAGTAGTTGCAGGATGTGTCACAATTCATTACACCCATGGAGAGATGCAGCTCAGTTAACATTGGTGAGATAAATGAAACTGCACTTTCAGAGCTGTGTCTGTGCAAAGGAGTGACCAGCTATTTTCAAAACATTGTCCTGCCCTTTTTAAATTATATTTACCAGTTTAAAGCTGCAAACCACTTTAATAAGCACGGCATAATCAATCCCAGACTAGCAAGAACTTCAAGTATCCACAAGTATCTCACCCTTACCAAAAGGGCCTGTAGGCATTTCAGTGCCTGACACATGTGCACATAGGTATTTATTTATAAAACACACATGGCTGTACATATGTTCCAGCATCTCCATTACAGTGTTTAGGTAAACAGTTAATTCAGTTAGCCTTTCTGCTGTTGATGTATAAACAAATCTGCATTCAAGAACAGGCTTTGCATGGGCAGAGGCTGAGCAGTTCTCTTGGGGAGGTAAAAAAGGGCTGGAGAGGACTGGCCTGGGTTTGGAGGGATGCCCAGTGTGTGAGTGTCCCTGTGTCCCAAACAGGAGCAGACACAGCTCACCTGCACAGGTGTGACCCTGCTCTGTGCTCCCCACTCACTGCAGGGGCAGCAGCCTGGGTGCCCTGCGGGTGTGGCAGCAGATTTTGGGGGCTGTGCAGTGACTGCAGCACCCCGAGGAGCTCAGGGGGTGAGCCCAGCCTGGCATGGCTTGGCACAGACTGGAACAGATGGGAACAGAGTGGAACAGACTGGCACAGACTGGCACAGACTGGAACAGATGGGAACAGATGGGAACAGATGGGAACAGATGGGAACAGAGTGGAACAGACTGGAACAGACTGGCACAGACTGGAACAGAGTGGAACAGACTGGAACAGAGTGGAACAGGCTGGAACAGACTGGAACAGACTGGAACAGATGGGAACAGAGTGGAAAAGAGTGGAACAGACTGGAACAGACTGGCACAGACTGGAACAGATGGGAACAGACTGGAACAGACTGGAACAGACTGGCACAGACTGGAACAGACTAGAACAGCCCAGCATAGCTTGGAACAGACTGGAACTACCTGGAACAGACTGGAACAGACTGGAACAGACTAGAACAGCCCAGCATAGCTTGGAACAGACTGGAACTACCTGGAACAGACTGGAACAAACTGGAACAGACTAGAACAGCCCAGCATAGCTTGGAACAGACTGGAACTACCTGGAACAGACTGGAATTGCCTGGCAAAGACTGGCACAGACTGGAACACCCGAGCATAGCTTGGCACAGCCTGGAACAGCCTGGCACAGACTGGAACAGATGGGAACAGACTGGAACAGCGAGAACTAGGACACAACTACCCCACAGGCAGCCCCGAGCCTGGAGAGCAGCATCTCCCAGTGTCCCCAGTTGTGCCAGGTGCACTCCCAGCAGTGTCCCCAGTGTCCCCAGTGTCCCCAGTGCTCCCAATGTCCCCAGTGCTCCCAGTGTCCCCAGCTGTGCACTCCCAGCAGTGTCCCCAGTGTCCCCAGTGTCCCCAGTGTCCCCAGCTGTGCACTCCCAGCAGTGTCCCCAGTGCTCCCAGTGTCCCCAGCTGTGCACTCCCAGCAGTGTCCCCAGTGTCCCCAGTCCTCCCAATGTCCCCAGTGTCCCCAGTGTCCCCAGTGCTCCCAATGTCCCCAGTGCTCCCAGTGTCCCCAGCTGTGCACTCCCAGCAGTGTCCCCAGTGTCCCCAGTGTCCCCAGTGTCCCCAGCTGTGCACTCCCAGCAGTGTCCCCAGTGCTCCCAGTGTCCCCAGCTGTGCACTCCCAGCAGTGTCCCCAGTGTCCCCAGTCCTCCCAATGTCCCCAGTGTCCCCAGTGTCCCCAGTGCTCCCAATGTCCCCACTGTCCCCAGTGTCCCCAGCTGTGCACTCCCAGCAGTGTGCCCAGTGTCCCCAGTGCTCCCAGTGCTCCCAGTGTCCCCAGCTGTGCACTCCCAGCAGTGTCCCCAGTGTCCCCAGTGTCCCCAGTGCTCCCAGTGCTCCCAGTGTCCCCAGTGTCCCCAGCTGTGCACTCCCAGCAGTGTCCCCAGTGCTCCCAGTGTCCCCAGCTGTGCACTCCCAGCAGTGTCCCCAGTGCTCCCAGTGCTCCCAGTGCTCCCAGTGTCCCCAGTGTCCCCAGCTGTGCGGGCTGTCACCCCAGGCTCAGAGCAGGTGTGCTGCAATGAGCTGTGGGATCCTGCAGCTGCAGAGAGCTCAGAGCCAGGGCAGCTCTCAGTGCAATTGCTCTGAAATCTGCGCTGGGGGTTATGTGCAGTTATTTATATGGCTGGGGCTTTTTTGGTTTGTTTTTTTGGCTTCTTTTTCTGTCTGGCTCTGCTGAGAGGATAAAATAAAAAAGGGCGTGCTGTCTGTATGCTGAGGTCTAATAATATTTACTGCAGAGTATACAGCAATTCTCCTTCTAAACTCAGAGGGAGGAACCACAAAATGACATTTAAAGTTAGGATGACATTTATTTGAAATATCCACTGACTTGGGGTAGGTGGAGGGAGAGAGGCTTTGAAAAGCAGAATGCTTACAGGGATAACTCTTTTTCAGTTTTAAAGAACATGGCAGGGCTTAAAAAATGTGCCTGCCTTAGCACATGGGCAGACTACATGATCTCTTTTGAAATCTGCACAGGATCTTTTTACCCGCTGGGTTTAATTTCAGAATCCAGTAGAGTCATTAAAGAAAATAAAATTATGTTTGTTCTTTCATCTGGAGCACAGAGCAGTATCAATTTTTCATTCCCTCCTCCTTTGCATTCCCACATTCAAAAAAAAAAAAAAAAAAAAAAAAAAAAAGAAAAGAAAGATGTATAGATGGAGGAATTCACCCTATAGCTCCCCTAAAATTGCTGGTCTCCAACAGCTGCTTTGAATTGATTCTGTGTACATGGCTGCCTAATGTGTGCAGCATGTACCAGTGCTCCTGTGCTCTTCAGCAGCAGATTGCCAAACTCCAATCTGTGTGTGCTGAGCTGGCAGTGAGTCTGGAAAGGTCTGGCAGTGTCTCCCCAAATGTCTGAATTTTCTGATCACTCTCTCGTGGAGGAACAGGGAATTCCAACACTGCAGTGTCTGAGCTCTTCCCATTCACTTTCATGGAATATTCTCCAATTAAACACAAAGAAAACAAAGTTACCCAGGAGCTGGGGCACACAGAGCCATTTCCAGCACTGTATCTCACTGTACTTTACCCTGCTGCTGTCTCTGCATTCCCTGTCTCATACAAGTATTTCAGACCAAGCAGGTCTTTCCTCCCACTGGCTTTTAATCACTTCCACATAATAATAATTTAAATAGGAAAAAAGACCTGGGAACATCTAAGAGTTATCTAGATGTAACACTTCCTCCCCACATTTCATACTGGCATAACCCCAGTGTACAGGAAAGTTTTCTGTGCCTCCCTCTGTCCCACCCTGGCAGTTTGTGGGTTTGAGCCAGATGGATCCTCCATCCAAGGCTTTGACATTTCTATCAAACTCCTGCTCCTGTGGGAAGCAGCCTGGCCATGCTCTGTAGGGTGAGGATGAAAGAAGAGACTGGGTTTGGTGATTTTGGGGTGTTTAGGCTGTGAGTGACTGGGGCTCAAGCAGCCACAGCACCCAGCCTGAGCTCTCCCTTGTCCTGCAGCCTGGCACTGACACCAGAGCTTCTGCCACCAGCTACAGCTGGCTTTGGTGGCACAGCTGAGGGAAAGGCTGGACTAGAAATGCACCAGCCACTTTTGGATAGAATCAACTGCTATATGTGACCTTTGTGGCGATTTTGGGAAATGTGATGTGCCTGCCTCACTGCTGGCTCAGTCCCTGCATGCAGCACACACACAGCACCTCTGCCTGTGATCTGGAAATAATAAATAGCATTCCCAACAATGGCATTTCGATTTCTCACTTTTCATGCTTCCTTCAGAGAATGTGTGATTGCCATCACACTCCTAAAATCCAAATGCCAGATGGAGAATGTGCAAGGGCAGCTTACAGCCATGATTAAACCCATATCATCCACCCCTGCTACCTAGGAATGTGAAAAGGATCAGCAGGTCAGGCCCTCAGCAGGATGTCCTGTCTCTGCCAGGGCCCTCTAGCAGAGGGGCAGAACATGAACTGTGGTGGGCTTGGAAGCCCCTCAATATATCACAGTGAATAATGGGGGAGCTGCATATCCCTGTGGGGAATGTCACATACACAGGGGAATCTTTAACTGCTGAATTTTGGTTCAGCTCTGAACTGTGTCAAGGATTCTTAAAGGTTAAAACTGATACTATCATTGATCCATGAAAATCAAGATGACCCCAAGACAGCAGCGGAAGTTAGAGTGAGTGAGAAGACATGAGGGTTCACATAGACAGGTCTGGAATTTTAGCTTGTGATCCAAATCATCCTAAAGCCCTTGGTTGGGTTTGATGACCTTAGAGGCCTTTGCCAACCTTAACAATCCCTGATTCTGTGGTTCTAACAGAGGCAGGGTCACCACTCTGCCACCTTTCCCTGCATCACTCTCTGGGGTTATTGATAAAACTGAAATTGTTCTCTTCTTCATGGGACAAACCCACAGCCACTGCCAAGGGAGGCTCTGGGAAAGTGTAAATCTCTGAATTGTGTAAACTTCTGAAGTGACCAAGACACAGAAAGAGGCACTCACAGCCAGGAGGAGAGGCTCCTGTGGCAGAGGGGTTCATTCCAAAATCAGGGTTTCATGGCCAGAGAGATGGGCAGGAGAGGGAACAGGGACAATCTGCCACCCCAGGGACAGCTGGCTCAGGGTCTGGCTGCTCAGACAGAATGGCAGAGGGTTAAAAATCTGCTTTTACCTTGGAAAGGAGCAGTGGAGAAGCCATGGATGGAAGGGAGGAAATGGCAGCAAGAGAACTAATGAATCCTTGCTATCATCTGCAGTTTTTTCAGTGTGTTTGTGCCTCTACAAGCCCAGATTTGGCTGCAGGAGATGCAGACAGTGCATGCAGAAAGGCTGGTGAATGAAGTTATCAAATGGTGCTTATGAGAAGAGAAAATCTGTGTGCATTTCCTTTCTCTCCTGAGCTTGCTCTTGTTTTTAGTGTCTGTAGAAGTTTCTACCAGTGCCTTAAAATTATAATATTCCTATAATATTAGAGTACAAGCAAAAAGGATATTCTCCTGCCTTTATGTGATTTTAGCATCATCCGTTTATTTCTGACCAGGAATTTTCTTTTTTTGTTTTTTCTGCTTTGTCTTTAGTTTTGTTCCCTTTTTGTTCCTAAGAGCAGAAAAATACTGTACCTTTAAATTAGGAGTGGCTGAATAATGAATCTCGGGCAGTGAAAAGGCTAATGTGCTGTGGAAGAGAAGGAGTTTAATCTAATTTAGTTGGAGGGTGTCTGTCTGTGGTGTTGTTTTCTGGACTGTGGGAATAGAGGAGGGAAGCTGCCCCAGTGAATGGCTCCTCCTGAGCCAGGAGCAGTGGGGAGTCCCTTAGATGCCACTGATCCGAAGCCAGGCCATGAAAAGGGGATTAAAGAAATGTTCTGATTTGCAATTCACACTAATGCACCCCGTCGAACCTTTGGTAATATTTCAAACCACATTTCAAGGGAAGTGCCCTTAAAATAGCCAGCTAAATTGTATTAGAGCAATACCATACAGCCCACTCACCCATTTATGATTTGTTTTTGCTTTTAATTCTTTTAACTCTTGGTGGTGGTGGCTTTCTAAGGCAATTAAAACTTTTGTGCATTGTGCAGATTCGCCCTTGCATGGGAATATTTCTCAGTGTGCCTGTCCTGTTAGGCAGACATGTTTACTTAAATTTTGGAGGAAAACTGCTACAAAGGTTCTGTAGCTGGGAAAAAATAAACCCGTTTGGTTTAGAAAATAAACATTTCTCTGCATGCCATTTAATTTTATTAATGTCTGGTGGAAATTCAGTAAGAAATACAGGCTTATAACATTGCTAAAACAGCTATCAGCTTTCTTTTTGTGTGTGTGATCCTTTTCTTTCACAGTTTGTCATCTGTATGGCTAATATTCTTTTAATATATATGTTTTAAAATATATAAATAGAATTCATTAATGGAATGAAAGGTGTGAGTTAAAAAGTGTAAAACATATGGATTATTGAACAGGATTAGCATTAAACTGATCTGTATTTTTTGAGTAATAAATGACTGGCCAGAAATATTAAACCTGAAAATCAGTTATAGCCACAGACTTGTTAAATCCAGGATTGTCAGGATCAGTTCAGGTTCTGTCATGACACACCATTGTTCCCCATAAGTAATTTAGACTATTTTACCAAAAATCTTTAATGTACTAATTAACTCTTCAACTCCCCGAGCTGCTCATTTCATTTCTCTTTCCTGCTGAAGTGCCAGAACATTTTCTCTCAAATGGATTATTTGGGTCTCCTTTAATCCCATTTCAGAAAGCCTTGCCTGGCTCTGTAATTTCCAACGACTCTAACATGGGTAGAATGGATGCAACTTTGATTTTCCCCATCAGCCATATCAAAGTGTTTTTATTCCACTGCCACTGTAAGAGATTATCCAGCATGAAACTTTGCCATTGCAGGGATGAGGGCTGCTGGGTTTTCCCTCCTGGCTTGTTTATGGTTTGCTTTACCTACAAAATATTTAGTTACGGTTTGAATTATTGCATGCCTTATTAAATATTCAGGTTTTTTAATCTTTTCCTTACGGGACAGGAGAAGAGCTGGACTTTAAGATAGAGATTATTCCTCTGCACATTTTTGGGAGATGGGGATATGGGTAGCTAGAGGGGAAAATGCATCCTTCCTGTGAGCTGGCACATTATTTGAAATCATGTTTAATTATAAAGTTTCATTAAAAATCTTTTGCTTAAAATTTTAGAAGCCTAATAAGATTTCCATTAATTTAAACATATCACTATTCCCACAACGGCCCAAATGCTTTCTTTTTCCTCTTTCATCCATGGTTAAATATGTAAATAAAATGTCTAAAGTCATTCTTCAAAGAAGACAAAAGAAAAAAGAGCTGAGGGAAAAGACAGCCATAAAATTCCTCCCAATTCTCCATAACATTTGCCAGAGGGGGGCCAACTCCTAGCCAGGGCCTAGCAGCAGGGGTGCCTGGCTGCTCCATAGAATCACACATCTCAAATCCCACACACAGGAGAAAAAATAAAATAAAATATCTTTTCAGCTGGAGCCTTCAAAAGGTTCTTTTCATTTATTAGTTACAGAGGTATCTTCCAGTTGCTGATTTCTCAGCGCTCTCGTTTTTCTATCATAATGTTCTGTTTGTTACTCTCACTGGCTCTCCTTGAATGGCTGATAGTTGTAGATGGCTCTTTAAAAATATAGGAAGTAAAAGAAATGATCTAAAGCAGGATGCAGTGGCTAAAATAATGGCAAGAAAAACAAGGCTGATTTAAATTGGCACATGAAAGATCAATTAAGAGAGACACAACTACAAAGGTTGGAGGTTCCCCCCCCCATTTTTTTTTCTCACTTTCATTTGTGCTTTTTTTTCTGCCTCTTAGGAGAAAAAGGCTGCTATCAGTGCTACAGAAGAAAAAGGCCATGTTTTATATCATGTATTTTTTCTAGATTACTTTAATGTCAATGGTGATAGAATGTGCTTTACAAAAAAACTCGCTGAAAAAAAAGGAAAGGAAAACAATCTCCCAAACAATCCAGCTGGATAAAGCAAACATTGAATATGTGCCTGTTCTGCATTATTGAAATTCTACTTTTTTATTATTATTTAAATTCTACTTTTTAAAGTGGAATTTACTCGTCCCTTGAAAAAGCTTTCCCCACACTTCCCTGCTACCCCCAGCTGAGCTCTCCAGAAGAGGAATCGGGATGAATGCAAACGCTAAGAAAACAGGCTGAGATTAATGAAGAATGGAAATGCCCCAGCACACCCTCTCTCTCTCACACACAGACACACTAAAATAAATAAAGCTCTTTTTTCTGCTCATAACACTGCCTGCTTTTGAAACACTCCCCCAGGGATCTGAGAGTGGCCAAGGAAAGGTCGGTGCCTAAGACCAGGACTTTATAAATATAATCTCCTGATGCACTGAAAAGCCTCAGAAAGGACCTGCCTTTGCAAGGAACGTTTTTATGATGGTTTTTACTCCTTGGCCACATCTTCAGGGCTTTCAGAGACAAACATCAGCCCTGGTTTGTTGTCCTTGCTGGGATCCATTTCACCCTTATCAGAGCTGAGGAAGCCAACAGTTTCCTTTCTGGAGCTGCTGGGGTATTAACTCTGACCCTGCGGGATTTGGGAGTTTCCAGGAGAATCCGTGTTTTTTTCGATAAGAAACAGGCACTAATGGAGAGGAGCCCGGTTTGTGTGGGTGAGCATGAATGAAATGAAAGAGAGATTTTCCTTCTTCATTAATATGTTCGCTAAAACTGAGCTCAAAGGGGGGCGGGGGATCTGAGCAGAGCTAATCTTTGACTTCTGCTCACTGTGCTCCTTTTCCGTCTGAAAAACTGGGGGCTGTAGTTTGGCTGGGGATTTCGCGTCGTCCTTCTCCAGCTCTGAGAGACCAAAAAGCAAAATAAATCTCGAAGCTTAACTTTAAAAGTGAACACAACTCAGTTTAAAACGATCCCCGTCTCCAAAAATCTGTGAGGTTTTTCCTATAGTGGATGAAGTAACTTCCTCAAGGGTATGTGTCTCGTCCTCTTAGCATTTTTTTATTTAAGGAAGGGAGAAAAAAAAAAAAAAAAAAAAAAGCTGCTTTTAAGAGTGATGCCATACTGTGATTAAAACCATAATCAGGTACTTTTCCAGCAATCCTGCCTGTCCTGTTCATTTAGGAATTCGAGACAAAGCACGACATTTGAAAAAAGCTGCGACTCCAGGCTGAAAGGAACCATATTTTATGACCCTGGCAGCGAAGAGTTTATAGCCCTCGCCATAAAATGCATCCTCCTCCCCACATCCTCCCTGCTAAAGCTTGGCCCCCCCTCCAATAAAGGCAGCCAGGGAGGCACCACCTTCATCCCCAGATGAGGAGACGCGCAGTCTGGGGCGCTCGCCCTGCCCGGCTTCCCACCTGGGCGAGGGGGGCAGCGACGCCCGCCCCAAAAAGATCCGGGTAAACTTTCGGAGAGGGCAGCGGGAGGGAGAGCGGAGAGGAGAGGAGCAGAGAGAAACAAATGGGGCTTTCTCTAATCTGTGCCGATCAAGGAGAACCTGTAGGGGTCCTTAAGGAGGTTTCGAGGCGTTCCGAGTGATTGGAAAGTAATCACCGTGTCAGCTTCACCTTTCTCATGCAAAGTGGATGTCGTATGCGAGGCGGATCCTGCACAGGTTTTTTTTTTTTCTTCTTGGGTTTAGCTTTTTTTTGTGTTTCACTTTATTTGATCGCGGGATCCAGCCGGCCCCCAGAGCCGCAGCTGCCGCAGGAGCCGAGGCGGGGGCGCGGAGCGGCACGGGCACAGCAAACCCACGGCACGGCACGGCACGGCACGGGTACAGCAAACCCACGGCACGGGTACAGCAAACCCACGGCACGGGCACAGCAAACCCACGGCACGGCACGGCACGGCACGGGCACAGCAAACCCACGGCACGGGCACAGCAAACCCACAGCCCGGCTCGGCACGGCACAGAGCGGTTCGGCTCGGCACAGCAAGCCCAGAGCAGAGGGCGGCGAGCAGGGGGGAACCCCTCTCCAATGGCTTAGATATTTCCTCCTTTAGTCCGCGCTCGGATAAACCGGTCCCCACCTCTCGGCACGAAAGTGAGGAGCTGCGAGGGGCCGGAGAGGAGGGGACAGCGGATCCGCCCGGGACATGTGCGAGGGGCCGCGGTGAGCGCACGGGCTCGGCGGGGCTCGGCCGGAGCGCGGCCGGAGCGCAGCATCGCCAAAGTGGAAGCGCGGGGAGCGCCAACTTGCCGGGCTGCCCGCGGTGAGCGGGGGCGCTTGGGGCTCGGCCGGGCGCGGGCCCGAACCGGCACCGGCAGCGGCACCGGCAGCGGCACCGGCCCGGGCGATGCTGCCGCGCTCCGCCCGCCCCGCCGCCGCGCTGCCGGTGCTGCCGGTGCTGCCGGTGCCGGTGCCGGTGCCGGTGCCGCGGGCAGGGCCCGGCCCCGCGGCGCTCTGAGCCCCGCGGGCAGCATGCTCCCCGCCGCCGGCTGCACGGCGCTGCTGCTCTGCTGGCTCAGCGGCTGCTGCGCGGCCATCAGCTCCATGGACATCGAGCGGCCCGGCGACGGCCGCTGCCAGCCCATCGAGATCCCCATGTGCAAGGACATCGGATACAACATGACCAGGATGCCGAACCTGATGGGGCACGAGAACCAGAGGGAAGCTGCCATTCAGCTGCACGAGTTTGCCCCCTTGGTGGAGTACGGCTGCCACAGCCACCTGAAGTTTTTCCTGTGCTCCCTGTACGCCCCGATGTGCACGGAGCAGGTTTCCACCCCGATCCCGGCCTGCAGGGTGATGTGCGAGCAGGCGAGGCTGAAGTGCTCGCCGATTATGGAGCAGTTCAATTTTAAGTGGCCGGACTCCTTGGACTGCAGCAAGCTGCCCAACAAGAACGACCCCAATTACCTGTGCATGGAAGCGCCCAACAACGGCTCGGACGAGCCGCCCCGGGGCTCCAGCATGCTGCCGCCCATGTTCCGTCCCCAGCGGCCCAGCGGCGGCCACGAGCTGCAGCAGCACAAGGACAGCCCGGGCCGAGCGTCCTGCGAAAACCCCGGCAAGTTCCACCGTGTGGAGAAGAGCGCGTCCTGCGCGCCGCTCTGCACGCCGGGGGTGGATGTTTACTGGAGCGGGGATGACAAGCAGTTCGCCGTCATTTGGATCGCCATCTGGTCCATCCTGTGCTTCTTCTCCAGCGCTTTCACCGTGCTCACTTTCCTCATAGACCCGCAGCGGTTCAAGTACCCCGAGCGGCCCATCATCTTCCTCTCCATGTGCTACTGCGTCTACTCGGTGGGGTACATCATCCGCCTCTTCTCGGGCGCCGAGAGCATCGCCTGCGACAGGGACAGCGGCCAGCTCTATGTCATCCAGGAGGGGCTGGAGAGCACGGGCTGCACCATCGTCTTCCTGGTTCTCTATTACTTTGGCATGGCCAGCTCCTTGTGGTGGGTGATCCTGACCTTGACCTGGTTCCTAGCGGCCGGCAAGAAGTGGGGGCACGAGGCCATCGAGGCCAACAGCAGCTATTTCCACCTGGCAGCCTGGGCCATCCCTGCCGTGAAGACCATCATGATCCTGGTGATGAGGAGGGTGGCCGGGGACGAGCTGACGGGGCTGTGCTACGTGGGCAGCATGGATGTGAACGCCTTGACGGGCTTCGTGCTCATTCCTCTGGCGTGTTACCTCATCATCGGCACTTCCTTTATTCTTTCTGGGTTTGTGGCTCTTTTCCATATCAGGAGGGTGATGAAAACGGGTGGGGAAAACACCGACAAGTTGGAGAAGCTTATGGTCAGGATCGGTGTCTTCTCAGTCTTGTATACAGTGCCTGCAACTTGCGTGATAGCTTGCTATTTTTATGAGAGACTGAACATGGATTACTGGAAAATTGTGGCAACTCAACAGAAATGCAAGATGAACAATCAGACTAAAAATTTAGACTGCATGATGAATAACTCTATCCCAGCAGTAGAAATTTTTATGGTCAAAATTTTTATGTTGTTAGTTGTGGGCATTACTAGTGGCATGTGGATCTGGACTTCCAAGACTCTTCAATCCTGGCAGAATGTTTGTAGTCGGAGATTAAAGAAGAGAAGCAGGAGAAAACCTGCAAGTGTTATTACCAGTAGTGGAATCTACAAAAAACCTCAACACCCACAGAAAACTCACCTTGCAAAATACGAATCGACATTACAGCCACCCACTTGTGTGTGACCAGGTTTTAGCAAAGACTGTGTCTCACCTCACAGACTTACAAATGTCCACAGTTGCAGTCAGAAATTTAAAAATGAATGGTGCTTTTTTTTTTTTTTTTTTTTAAGAACAGTTTAGTATCTCCAGGCACAAAAATGTATCATGCTGAATTCAGGACCTGGTGAAAAACTGAAGGTAAACAAACGTACTCATGGAAAAATTTTCAGTGAAAGAAATATTGTGAATTAAGCCAGTCTGTTCTGTTACTAATTTGTAGTTAAGAATTACATCCATCCCTCAGTTAAAAAAAACAAAACAAAACAACATAAAGCCAAAACCAAACACAACAACCAACACTTATTTAACTTTTTGGTGTAGCTGGGCTGGATTCCCTTCAGCTCTCTGAGTGACAAGGTGTAGTCGAGTTTTATGGAGCAAAGGTTTGAATTTGGAATGCCCAAGGGAGAATTGTCTCTGCAGGACACGGGGGTCCCAAGGAGGCTCCCTGGGAAAACAACTCCGTGCCAACTTCAAAACCCTTTACAGCTCCTAAAAATACCCTAGGGCCTAAAATACCCTCAATCTATAATGCTCACCAATATTCTTTCACCAAAAGAGAAACTTCCTGCACCAGACACAAACTTTGTGAATAAGAATAATGTGCAATACATTTTTTTTTTCCTTACCATGACATGAAAAGAGAAACAAGTATTTTGCTGTACATAAAGACAACAAAAGAAATCTCTTAACAAAAGAACTAAGAGGTCTAGTCCTCAGAAACCCTTTAGTGTTACATTTTGTGGCTTTTTAATGGAAATCAAGCCAATGTTATACACGTTTGGACTGATTTGTGCAAAAAAAAAGGGGGGGATCAATTCAAAGAAACCCAAAGGGCTTATTGACTCTTTCTATTGTTAAACAAATTCTCACTATGAATAGATCAAGAAGCACTAGATTCTGCAAAGGGAAGCTTTGTATAGAGTGATGCTCTTTACTGTGCTGGGGGTGCACAGTTTTGTGCTGTATATATTTGTAATATACAATTATTTTTCATGCTCCACTATTTTATTAAAAATAAAATATGTTCTTTAGTTTGATAATTTTGTGTGTTCTAAACTTTCTCCGATGTGCTTTGCAGTTAATAAACTTGTTTCCTGGATCACTTGGTAAAAACACACTTTGAATATAATGCCTGCAAGTATAAATAGAGAGAAGAGCAATTAACTCGAAAGAAATTGCGAGGTGGAATGAAATAAATGGATTTTGGAGGTGTGTATTTCTGTGAGAAAACTGGAGTGGGTTTCAGTGATGTGAAAAGCTGAGGATGTAGAGCAGGGTGTTTACAAAGCAGAGATTACAATGATGGGGCCAGCAGCCCTTCAGCATTTGCATGTTCAGCGTGTTAAAGATCGCTGGAGCACGATCCAGTCCCACCCTTGGGGGATTCTCCCCCTTCCAGCTCCACCAAAAGTGTCACCGTTTGTGGGAACACTTGGGGACACCAGCAAGTGCAAGTGCAGGATTTGAGTGCAGCTTCAGGGGTCACCCCATGAAGCTCGAATGGTAAACGCATTTTCAGCGAGTTGCTGAAAGTTGTCCCTGCAGGTTTCCAGGTGTGGCCAGGCTGGATCAGCTGGTGAGGCAGGGACAGACCCTCACTGTCACACAGGCTGCTCCAGAAATCCTTTTTTCGGGGATCTCATCACAGAAAGAACGGCCCTTAATGGAGAGTGGGGATCCTCGTGACACTCATGGTGTGGCTGGGAATTTTCCAACAAAAGCTTCTTTAGCAGTGGTCTGGTTTTTCAGCTTATCAGTGCAGTGAGACAGATAAATTCTTGCCTTTTTGTGCTGTTTTTAAGTGCTCCCAGCAGTGGCGAGGAACCTGAGTGACAGAAATGCTCTTGCAGGTATTATCAGTAATCTTCATGCCTAAAGTGCACAGGGATAAAGCAGCTTTTGATACAAAATTTATCTTTCGAGGAAGAGACAATATCTTTTTGGCTCTTTTGTGCCAGTGTGCCAGTGTTTGAGATGCCCTGGAAGTTAATCCTGTCAGAGGACCCTGCTCTGATCAAACCCTCTTCTGACACTGCTGAATGAATGAGTTTTAAGGTAACTGTGCTGCAGGTTGCTGAGGAAGGCTCCAGGTGTGTGTTTGGGTTGTCTCCAGGATGGAATGTGCCTCACACAGAACCATCCCAGCAGGAGGGTCACTGCTGGCTCCAGCTTTGTTCAGGGAATGGTCCCAGGTTTGCTGCAGCAGTCACTGGAATAATAAACATCTCACCATCTTTGTGATGATGAAATAAGATATTCTATATCTTTGGGGTATAGGATGCTATTTGGTTTCACCACTGATGAATCCTTGCAGCTAGCAGGATTCTTTAAGAGAGGAGAAGTGGCTGAGCTCCTGCTGCCATCCTGAGCTTTCCCTTGTCAGCTCAGACCCTTCATTCCTCAGAACTGCCCCTTTTCCTGGGAAAATGACAAATAATGCTTGGCTGGAGCTCCGTGTCACTGATAGATCCCTGCTAAACCCTAAACCAAGTGTTCAGATTTTATTTCATGCTTGCAGTTTTTCAGGAATGATTTGGGGGGGTTACTGGTAAGCAAATTAAATTCCTCAAGTGAATAATAGTGCTAATTATTTACATCAGGACTAGTACACTGTAAATGCAGCAGAATGTAATGACTGGCTTTGAGGACATCTTAAGAATTAATTAATTCAGAAATTGTACTTCTTGCTGTCCCATAACTCCTAACAGTCTTAACAGTTGCTACTTAAGGAATAAGAAACTTATTACTGTTAAATGGAAGTGATATACTTATTTTCAAAACAATTAATATAGTTATTAATAGTTAACCCAGATTTGTGTTCTTGTCTTAGAAGGCTGCGTATTAGTTCAATGATAATAATACTAAAAGTCATTAAGGCAACATGTCAACTTTATTTTTCACAGCAATTTTAAATCTTAGTGAAATCAGGTTTGTATTTTTGTTAGCTGAATTTTGTAGGATTTTCCTTTACTGCTGAGGCCCAGTAAGTATTTGCTTATCTCAGACTTTTAGGAAAAGTGTCTGTCTGTGGTTATTTTAACAATCCAGTCACCTTATAGGAAACTTGTTGAAGAAATGTCCAGTGGCATTAATCAGACAAAAATTCTAGAAGAAATGCATTGTGTTGGTGTGTGCATACACTAAACCAAGAAGCAGAGGTTTGCCCCAGCCTTGTGTGCAGGTAAAAGAAAGGCAGAAAGTTTGTTCTCATGGGGTTTTCCTGCTCAGGTGAGGGCAGGTGGTCTCCAGCAGCAGATGGCCTCAAAGGGCGAGCTCCAGCGAGGTTTACTTTAAAACATTTACACATTTCTTAAAAATACCAACTTGAAATGTTATCCTGGTGCAATGTTTTTAAGCGTTTCAGGCAGAGCAGCCAAGTTATTAGCAGAGGCAGATGATGAATCAGGGCATCCTTTAGGAGGTGGGTGCTGGTGTGAGCTGCTGGAGCTGCCTTTGATCAGAAGTGACAGCCCTGAAAGGTCTGTGCCCCTCCATCCCCTCAGGGGACATCAGCACCTGTTTGCACTTTGGGCTCCTCCACCTCCCACTGCCTTCCAGCACCATTTCATCTTTTCCAGCACACTGGATGTTGATGAGCTTTAAGCAAAGTCATTATTCATTGGCAGAGCCTCCCTGATGGAGCTGGCTCTGAGCTCTGGCTGTTTGTGAGTTGAGGAATCAGCAGCCCCACGACAAAAGCTCCATTTGCTGGGAGCCACAGGTTACAACAGGCCTGAGTGCTAATATTAACTGATTTCCTTTTTTTTTTTTTTGGCAGACAATAGTAGATGTTGCCCTTGGATCCAGCCTGCTGCATCTTCACACGTTTATCCAGCAGAGACAGGATCAGCTCTGTGGAACTAACAGACCCTGCTCTGGTAGAGCTGATTTCAGCTCAGTAAACCAATCTTCTTTGGAAAATCCTGATATGACATAAATTCATGATACAGGAAAACATATCAGTGAAACTCTTTCAATTATATTTTCAAAATGCACTGCTATGTTAGAATGGACAAAGCCCAATATGTTGCAAAAGCACTGTCATTTCAAAATGAAATTCAGAAATACTGGATGCTGGTAATGCTGGAATGAAGATTGATTTGGGGGGGTTTTTAGTATAGTTTTTAGTACATTATATATATATATTTTAGTATGAATTATAATAAATTTTATATTATAAATTTTATTTATATATAAATTTATAAATTTGAATATATTTTATATTTTATATTTTATATTTTATATTTTATATTTTAATATATTTTAGTCTATTTATTTAGCATACTTTATATATATTTTTAGTATATTTTCCCATTTCCTCCTTCCCCCACTGATCAGCACCTCGTTCTCCTGCCCCTCTGCCCCTGTGCTGATCAGGCTTTCATCATCTGCATGTGCCTGCTCCCCTTCCCCTCCTCTCCAGTGATGATCCTCCAGTCTCTAATCTGCCCACACACAGCTCTGGGTGCTGCTGGCCAGGACCTGCAGCTGCTTTGAGACTCTTTTGTTCCACAGAAACGAAAAGAGATTTCAAAACTGGTGTTTTATCTTTCTTTTTTTGGGCAAAGTCTGTGGTGAGAAGCAGAGGTTCAAAGTCCTGGGCTAGCAGAGGTGCTGATGAACACAGGAGACTGTCAGGAAGAGACTGCCAGGTCTGAGCAGCTCCTTGAACTTGAAAAACTCTTTTGTGGAAGACAGGCACCGTTTGGTTCAGCCTTGGATGTTTGTTATTTTACAGCCCCTTTATCTGAGACTAATGTCTGTGTGGAATGAAGAACAGGAACGGGACAAAGAGCAGGTGAGAAAGGGGGAAAGGCCCCCCTTGGCTGCAGGGTGCCAGCCTGGGGAGGGGCTGTGCTCAGGATGGGCAGCTCTGAAAGGAACATTCCCCTGGCACAGCCTGGCTCCTCCTGAGCTGGCCACTGCACTGACCACTGACCCACTGCACTGGCCACTGGCCCACTGCACTGACCACTGACCCACTGCACTGGCCACTGACCCACTGCACTGACCACTGACCCACTGCACTGACCACTGGCCCACTGCACTGACCACTGGCCCACTGCACTGACCACTTGCCCACTGCACTGACCACTGACCCACTGCACTGGCCACTGGCCCACTGCACTGACCACTGACCCACTGCACTGGCCACTGACCCACTGCACTGACCACTGACCCACTGCACTGGCCACTGACCCACTGCACTGGCCACTGGCCCACTGCACTGACCACTGACCCACTGCACTGGCCACTGGCCCACTGCACTGGCCACTGGCCCACTGCACTGACCACTGACCCACTGCACTGGCCACTGACCCACTGCACTGGCCACTGGCCCACTGCACTGACCACTGACCCACTGCACTGGCCACTGACCCACTGCACTGGCCACTGGCCCACTGCACTGACCACTGACCCACTGCACTGGCCACTGACCCACTGCACTGGCCACTGGCCCACTGCACTGACCACTGGCCCACTGCACTGGCCACTGACCCACTGCACTGACCACTGGCCCACTGCACTGGCCACTGGCCCACTGCACTGACCACTGGCCCACTGCACTGACCACTGGGCACTGCGTGCTGGCCACTGGCTACTGAGAACTGAGCATTGGCCACTGGGCACTGGGCACTGAGCACTGGGCACTGAAAATTGGCCACTGAGCACTGAGAACTGAGAACTGGCCACTGAGTGCTGTGCACTGACCACTGGCCACTGAGTCCTGGCCACTGAGAATTGGCCACTGAGCACTGGCCACTGGGCACTGAGCACTGAGCACTGAGCATTGGCCACTGGGCACTGGGCACTGAGTGCTGAACACTGGGCACTGGGCACTGAGCACTGGGCACTGGGAACTGACCACTGGCCACTGCACTGCCAGGGACACTGATCTGGGCTCCCTGTGGTTTGTAAACCAGTTCCAAGCCTGGCCCACGATCACTGCAGTAATTGGATAACCTTTGAATCATGGTACTGACATCTGGACCTTTGATGCTCTTTATCAAGAGTTACTGAGAGTTATGACACTTTTCTTCTTTCTAAGATTTTAGCGGTCAAAATATTTTTATTTCATATTGACAACATCTTGTAAATGGATTTTTAAACAGCAGATTTCTAGGGAGGTTTTACACCTTTCATTACTGTAGGTGTTGGAGGTGTTTTCAATCATGTCATCTTTTTTTTTCTTTTTAAAATTACATAAAAGAACCTTTTTGTTCTTCAGGGTCTTGATTTTAACAATGAGATATGACAGTTCCTTAGACTTCTCATCCTTTTGCAACAATCTTGATGCAGCCTTTTTGTTTCTTCAATAAGCCTTTCTTGTTTGACATAAGACATGTTAGTAGCATTTTCATAAGTTATTCATTGACAATTATCAGAGAATAAAACCCAAGCTACATATCTACATATACTTTTTATGCCAAATTAATGGATTCCATTTGAAACCAGATAAAAATGCTGTTTAATCAAGTGTAGGCATAGTGATAACTATAAAGGTAATTTTAGGGATAGAACAGTGCACCAAATAAATCTTAATTGTGGGATTTGGAAGATCAAGCATCACTCTCGATTGTTTTATGCTTGCAAATGTTTTTAGGTGTTTTTAGTAATCTCCCTGTTGCAATTTTGAGCTGCGGGACAGTAGGAGCCCCACGAGCAGGGTGCAGCAGGGCCACTGTTTCTGCTGAGGTGGGATTTTCATTCCCAGCCCAGATTATCTCAGTTTCCTCCTTCCTTGTGCTGGTGGTGAGGGTGCTTTGCACAGAGTGGCTGTTTTCTCACATGACTAAAAAGGGACAGACAAAAACCTTCTCCTACAACTTAAACTCAGCTTCTGGCAGGGTTTTTTGGGGGGTCTCTCAAGCTCAGCTTGCTCTCCCCCCTGTCTCTTTTACATGGAGACATTGGTGAGCCTGTGCTCAGTGACTTTCAGCTTGGAGCAGCTCTGGAAATGCTGGGAAGCTTCAGTGGCAGAGCCAAGGCTTTGCCAGAGCAGGGAGGGCTCACAGCATCCCCCAGGGGCTGGCACTGTGCTGCTGCCCAGATTTTGGGAGCTGGTGACAGGCAGAGCCTCTTGGTGCAGCTTTTGCTTTGTTTCAGTCTCTGTGCTGGGGTAGGGACATCACCAAATTTTGTGTTTCTTTCCACGTTCTCTAATAGCTCTTCAAGGACCTCCTTTGCATATCTGACAAGGAGAGCTGTGGGAAAGAGACTTGGAGTGCTGTGGGGTTGTGTTTGTAGGGAGTTTCACAAGAAGGCAAACACTGCCTGAGAGTGGCTGCAAAACCTCAAAATCATTGAGCTCCTCCAGAAAAGACAGGAGAGGGAAAACCAAACCCAGGCACTGAGACAGAGCCACAGGAGGGGAAAAAGAGAAAATGCCTCGAGGGAGTTGGCATTAAATCCTCAGGTTAGAAATGCACAAACTCACCTGGTGCTTTTTGCACATCAATGGAACCTGGTGCCCACTGCTCTGCTCTCCTCAGACACAGAAAGCATCCAGGGTTTGGATTCCCTGGTTATCCTGGATAACCCTGCTGATATTTGGGGTGCAATCTGATTATCTGGCTCTAGGCACAGCACTTTGCATGGTTAGAAGAGTATTACAGTGTGACAACTTGTGATAAAATGAACTTGCCAGTGTATGGTTTTGGGAGCAATCACAATGCAGTGGCAAGAGAAGGTTTGAAGAATAATCAAATTCAGAATTCCAGCCATTACTGGTTTTGTTAATTAACTTATCTGGGGCAACAGGTTCTTCTGCATATTTCTTTGAAAATTCCACCCTTAGAGCCCACAGAGTCTGGGCTGTGTTACACAGCTCTTTGATCAGTTTTGAAAACTCCTCAAAGCCCTTCATTTGCAGGATATGATAAAACCAAATTTAAGGCAGAAGAAGACACGTCCTTTACTCTTTCTTTAACCTTCCAAATCTGGCTTCACACAGACTGACCCCCAGAGCAGCAGGGTTTAAATGCCAGGGGTGCAGTGGCAGATTTGGGGGGGTTGGGCAGTTTTTGGGCAGTTTTTGGACAGTTTTTGTCTCGGTTTGGAGCAGTTTGAAGCAGTCCCTGGGGCAGAAGCTGTCTCAGTGTGGCAGGGGCAGGGTTTGGGGTTTGGGGCAGTTTTTGGGCAGTTTTTGTCTCGGTTTGGAGCAGTCTCTGGGGCAGGTAGGGGTGGCAGCCCCTGTCCCTGTCCCTGTCCCTGTCCCTGTTCCTGTTCCTGTCCCTATCCCTGTCCTGCAGTGCCTGCCCTGGTGCTCTGTCCCTGTCCCTGTCCCATCCCTGTCCCATCCCTGTCCCTGTCCCTGTCCTGTCCCATCCCTGTCCCTGTCCCATCCCTGTCCCATCCCTGTCCCTGTCCCATCCCTGTCCCATCCCTGTCCCATCCCTGTCCCTGTCCCATCCCTGTCCCTGTCCCATCCCTGTCCCATCCCTGTCCCTGTCCCATCCCTGTCCTGTCCCATCCCTGTCCCTGTCCCTGTCCCATCCCTGTCCTGTCCCATCCCTGTCCCATCCCTGTCCCTGTCCCTGTCCCTGTCCCATCCCTGTCCCTGTCCCATCCCTGTCCCATCCCTGTCCCTGTCCCTGTCCCTGTCCCTGTCCCCATCCCTGTCCCATCCCTGTCCCTGTCCTGTCCCATCCCTGTCCCTGTCCCATCCCTGTCCCATCCCTGTCCCTGTCCCATCCCTGTCCCTGTCCCCATCCCTGTCCCATCCCTGTCCCTGTCCTGTTCCATCCCTGTCCCTGTCCCTGTCCCATCCCTGTCCTGTCCCATCCCTGTCCCATCCCTGTCCCGGTGCTCCCAGAGCATCCAAGGGCTGATGTTTGAGCAATCTGCGGGTTCTGCTCTCAGCCCGGCTGCAGGAGGATGCTCTGCCTGCCGTGTGTTGTGTTCAGCAGGCAGACGCGCCCGCAGCTCGGCATTTCAAAACAGCCACCAAAACAAAACAGCTGGGCTCGTTTGCATGACAAAAAGCTCCCTGGCCTTGCAGGAGGCTCCTCTGAAATGCCCGATTGTTCCTGCTCGCAGGGAGGGGATCTCCTGCTCTGGAGCCTCTCGCTCCATCCACACTCCGAAAGGAAACACCGCAGCCCATCAGATCTCTTCCTTCCACAGCGTTTAAAACACCAGCCCAAAAACAAACCCCAAGCTGCAGGGATCCACTGCTCTCTGGTTTGTTTTTTATCCTAAAGTAGCGTTTTTGGAGCAGCAGTGGCAGCTTTGCAGCTGGTTTGAGCAAGAGCAGAATCTGAGTGATGCAGGAGTGCACAATTCACACCTGAGCTCCCCCGGGTCACTGCAGTGCCTGCTCCACGGCTTGCTTTGCATTTTATCTATTCAAAATCACACAGGACCCAAATACTTGTAGTCTCTGAGCAGTGTGGTAAAGGTAAATGACAAATTATCCTTTTCTATCATCACAGTCTGCCAATACATAAAAATCTCACCATGCCAATATTGAGCATGATGATATTTCAAGCCGGTAAATAATATTTCAAGGCAGGCTGAATCTTTTAGATTTGTACTTTAAATGTATAAGCATTTTTTTCCACCTGTGGATTGGCCACACACCCTTGGTGAGCCCAGTATGGACAAGAAATGGGTGAGCACAGGAGGGGTGATGTGAATAAGGGCAAAAAATAGTTCTCCATCCTGAACTAAAGAGGAGGTAAAGTCCTTTAAAAAGTCCTTTTAAAGTCCAGTTAGTGTATGGGAGTGACCATGGCTTAGGACAGCACTGAGATGGATTTTCACCTGCTGGTTTAAAGTTCACAGCTCTCCCCAATGGGCTTGAAAAGCTGCTGGAACTCTGCTTCATTTAATGTTCATTTGTTACAAACATAATCATTTAATGTTCATTTTTTAAAATAATCACCATTTAGTGTTCATTTTTTTCCAATCATCCTGGTGTATGGATTCTCACTAACTGGAAGAGACAGAAAGGATGTTTTTCATTTTCATGTACAATTTTTTGCCTCGAGGGTAATCAGAACTCACTGAAAACACATTGTTTGGTCATTATTACTTTTTCATTTGGACTGACTATTTTAAACCCTTGAGTATTATTTTTTTGTTGTTGTTGTTTTGCTGTTTTGGGTGGGATTTTTAACTCTTACAAAAGAAATTCCCCTCCTATCCAAAATAAAACCTCACCACATCTGTCTGACAGCAGTTTGCCCAAAACCTCTGTTCCTTTCTTTTTCTGAAGACAGAGTGGAGTGCAAATATTGTCATTGTGTGTACAAGGTGAACTCTATTTTTTACCTTTTTTTTTTGTCCCTAAGGCCTGTGGAAAGCCCAGGATTTCTTTCTGCTCCTTTCAAACCCCTTTTCTGTCTCCCTTCAGAGGCTGGCTCAGCTCAGGGTGGATTTGCCTGCTGGGTTGTGCACATGCCTGGCTGATGAGTCTTGCTCCACACCCACAGTTAGGCTGATTGCCTGGTTTGGGGTCAGGAAACAGGAATTTTCTCTGGTTAAACTGGCAGTTTGTAGATTTTTTTTCCCCTCCTGTACGTTCAGCACTTGCTGGAGTTGTCTAGCACAGAGATGGGGAGAGCACAGTTCACTTGTAACAGATTTTATCTTTTCTATTCCCTTCTGACAGGGATGTGTCCCCCAGGTCCAAGCTCCCCTGCCTGGCAGTGGGAAGTGTTTGGCCATGTGTGGAGTGACAATTTTTTGGGTTGTTCTTGGATCTGGTGACTCTGACACTCCAGTGAAAAGCTCCTGTGAGACAACTGGTAATTATAATACTGATAATTTCCCTGCTGTGGAGCCAAACAGTTGAACTGTTTCTCTTTGGATTGCAAGAGGCATTTTTCAGATATAATCTGATCCAGAATTTAAAAGGGCAGGTCCTGAGTCAGCACTGAGCTGTCCTGCAGCAGAAACCTCCAGGATCCTCTGGTACCTGTGGATGTGACAATGAGCAGTCCCAGGTGGGAATCCAATGCTGGGACAACGTTTCTAATTCTTGTCTTTAAAAATGTTCAGTGCCCAGTCCCACACTCACCTGTGGTGCCACAGGACAAGTCCTGCCCTTCATGAGACTTTTCCTGCCTCTGCAGCTGCACAGATCATTTCCCACCCATAATTATGTGCTTCAAAGTGCATTTTCTGGATCTCCAAGAATGAGCATTGACCTCATTCTAGGGAATATAACTTATGTTTTTCTATTCCCTTTCTGTAAAACATGGGTTCCTTTTGGGCTTTGATGGATTAAGAGAGCAATATCTCTTCTTTTCATCATCTGTAATAATGAATAATAAAAATTCTCAACATCATCTATGTTCTAAAAAGCTGAGCACTTCACACAAGTATTTGTTAAACAAGATTTTTCTAGCAGGTAATTTTTTGTTGGTTTTATCCTCATTAATATTTCATCTGCCAGGTGATTTCTCAATTAATGGGGCATTATGCAGTCCACATAAATAATACTGGATTTCAGCTGTATTGAGAGAGAAAAAAGAGAAAGGTAAAGAGGTAACCAAAGCATATTCAAGTGATGAAAAGCTTCATTGATTTTGTAGGAAGTTCCCCAATTTTCACCACCTGAACATTTCACTCCAAAACATTTAAATGAATTTTTCATGTGGTTTACTTTGAAAGTAGACACTTACAAATTGAACAGAATCTTTTGGGTTTTTTTCCCCTGGCTCTGATTTCCCCAGTAAATGCACCAGTTGCACAGATAAATAAATAATGTGTTTTGAGCTGCAGTGCCCGTGCAGCTGGGCTGTGAGAGGGGAGCAGGATTGTCTCTACCCTGGACACCAGCACTGCAATTAAAGCCTCAGTGCAAGATTCTGCTTCCAGTCACAGCCCTGGATTACTTGATCTCATCAGCACTTGAAAGGTTCTTGTGCAATTAATGCTTTTGCATAAGCAAAAATAATTGTCCTGTGATGGACAGGAAGATGCAGCTCTGGGTGGGTAAAACAGAAATCCCCCCCTGGCTCCTTTCCATTTTTGCTTTCTTTAACCAGAATGTTAATTCTTCAGTTGGTTTTTCTGTTTAGCTCTTGTAGAGGAAGGTCCCCTCCCATCCAAGCTGAAATCTCCCATTGGTTTCTGGTGATTGCCTGGAAACTGTGATGCTCCTTCCTCTAATTTCATCCTTGCCAACCTCTGGGTGAACAGCCTGAATTTTACTTTTGCCTTGTTTTTGCTGCATGGATCATCACACCCAAGTTGTTTGTGATGATGGTGATGATGATGATGGTGATGATGATGGTGATGATGATGACTTGCTCTCAGAGCACAGATTAAACCTTCCCTTCCTGCCCTGGATCAGGTGAAACATGGAATCTCATGTTGTGTCCTGGTAGGCAAAACCTCTCTGTGCCCACACCAGCAAATTCCACCTCAGTTTTCTCCCCACCACGTTCCTGCAGGGATTTTCTCCCCATTTCTGGATTGCTGTTCCCCTGTGCCCTCCCTTTGCCAGGTCCCCTCTCCCACTGCAAACACTCCAAGGCTCTCTCTGGATTCTGTTCCCCAGCACCTTTCACACCAGCTGGGTGTCACTGCTCCTTTTCATGGCTCCTTTAGCACTTAATTATTATTTTTCAGCTAAGCCCCTTTGGCTTTGTTTGTGTTACCTCTGTGAGCAGGTGGAGCATCTCTGAAACATCCCCTAAATAATTGCAGTGTAATCCCTGTAACACTGAAAGCCTCTCCTGTGCTGTGGTGTCATTAAACACCTGGTGGGACAGGATTGCTTCTTGTTGGGAGGCCAGAATCAGCTTTCATGAGCTTTTCCTGCCCATCATCTTCCATAAAGTCTCTGATGTGCTGGGTCGCTGCAAAGTGGGTTCTGATCCATCCCCAAGGCTCCTGAGTGAAAATAAAGCATCTCTAGAATTGTTCAGGTGACTGTGTGACAAGTGCATTGTGTTTTTTAAGCTGGGCAATCAAATCTTCAGGCTCAGGGAATCAGCTGGCAGCCCGTGGTTGTGAAAGAATGATTGTTTCACTGTACCCAGCCCTACAAGAGCAGTCAGGTGCATCCTTCCCCTTCTGGCTGCCTCTAAAGTATTCTCTGTTTCTGAGTCATAGCCACACTCCATCACATTTAATGCTTTTTCAGAAGTGACAGCCTCTAACAGCTCTTCCCCATTGTCCCAGCCTGGGCCCCATTGAATCTGTGAGTTTTAAAAACACTTTGAAAATCCCACCCTTTGCCACTTTAATCCTGTTCACCTACATGGTAACAAACCCTTAGATATGATTCAAATACAAACCATGAAAACCTGTGAAAATGCTCACAGCTGTGTGAGTCTTAAGGTTTTGTTCCCTCTTGATTAAATATTTGGGGTTTTTGCTTAACATTCATTAATGCCAGAGAAGCCTTTGATCTTTCTTCCAGGAGGGTGTGGATTCTGCCTGTAGTTAGCCAGCACCGAGGCTAAACAGGTACTGAATTACTTTTGATTGCACAGCCAAACCTCTTCAGCAGAAGAAAGATATTTTGTTTGCTTACCTAGGTCTCCACTAACAGTCAGGTGCATTTTATTTTTAAAATATAAACTTTTGGCAGAGAGTGGTGCATGCAGCCTGAATAAAAGCTGCCCAGGTAAGGGAGAGCCTCTGATTACCAGGAGCAGAAAACAATTCAATTGACAGGAAACTCCTCCTGCCTTTGTGGAGCCCAGGTGTGCATGGGAGGGTTTGAATCAAGCTCTGCTGAACCAGCTCTTCCCCAAGTGCTGTGGGTGCTCAGCATTTCCACAGGTGCCCTGCACACTGGCCAGGAGGGATGAATATTGTGTTTAATTATCCTGGTTCTGTCTGTGCTGCACAGAGCTCCCTGTGCCAGCACAGAACAAATCAGCCTGTAGGGGATGAGCAGCCAGACAATGGGTGCCCCTCAAGGAACTGAGACCATCCATCCTGACCCAGGCTGACCCTCCCTAGAGCAGAAAGGGATCCTGAGCCTGGCAGGGAGCAGAGCCCAGATCACACCCAGCAGCCCATTCCAACCCCAAAGAGGATGCAGCCCAAATTCCTGGGGCTCCCAAGCTCCTTGGCTGAATGCTGTGGATGCAAACAGCCCTTTGATGATGCAGCTCCTGCACTGAGGGAACTCTTGAGTCACTTGCAACTTCTTCAAACAAAGCTTCTCTTTTTGTTTTTTCCTCCACACAGTTACCCTGTGGTTCTGTGTCCTGTTAGAACAGATTGCAGAAATCCTCATCCCCTTATTCTTGGCCCCTTTATTATTTTCTTCTGAATCACTGCTTTATTTTGGTTGTGTCCCAAAGCAGAACTGTGACATTTTCTGGTTTAAAAATAGCAACTGAAGGGAAAAAAAAAAAAAATAAAGGAGAAGCAAGGTTTGTTTTTCATTGGTTTTGCTTTCAAAATTGCTGCAAGGTCTGGCAGAGAGCAGAGCCATGCAAACACTGAATCAGCAGATTTGTGATGAGCACACAGGAGTCAGTGGCTGCTGCAGGGAAATTTCTGTTCTGTGGAACAGAAATACAGATCCATGGCCTTGTGCTGCCAGCTTTGGCCATTGTCCTCTGCAGGCTGAGCACCAGAATTTTTCTATTTTGGTAAGATTCTATTCTGGTAATGATTTTAAAAATTGGTTCAGTGGATCATCCCCATTCTCTATACAGAGATATGATATAAATATGTTTAATTCCTGCTACCATTCAGATTGTAGCAGCACCTCTGAGTTTCAGTTCTGTCTCAAGACATCTGTGTGCTAACACAGACCAAAAAAGACTCTCCCTGCCCTAAATAATTTTTTTTCAAGCTAGTACAATGTGATATTAGCAGGGCTCTGCAGCCACAAGAATCAGCTGAAAAAGGATGTTAAATCTAGGCCACTGCAAAAGAATCTGGTGAAATAAGGGGAGGGAGGAAAGGAAGGAAAGTGAGACAGTGAAGATTATCACTGGGAAAATATGTCCCACTTTTGAGGGTTTTCTTCCTTTATAGAAAAGGACCCGAGTGAGGAAAAACCATAGCACAAAAATGGCACCAGGACAACATGAAAAACTCAACCAAAGGTTTGTGGGAGCATCACTGTGGCCATGCTGTGCAGACACAAGTGTTCATGAGTTTGGGGTGATTAAAGGCAGAATTTGTCCTGCCTGACAGAGGGAACAAGCCACTCACACATAAAGTAGATGTGTAAGTAGAGGTAAGTTGGTGAGTTTAGTAGGAGCCCTGGTGCTTTTAGTAAGTAAAAGCTCTGGATTCTACAGTGGTAGTTTGAGTTTTAAAAAAACACACTGATATCTTCAGCAGAGGCTCCAGGCCCACAGCTATAGAAAGAATATTGCTGACATTTCATAGATAGAACAAGATAGATTGTATGAGCAGTTTATACATAACCTGGTGTGTCAAGAAATGAGGATTCTATTGGGTTAAGGAGTGCTGGTCTGAGTTTGTGCCTTTGTTGGGAAAATCCTGCACAAGAGTTACAACTGGGGAGAGTTTTTGCCTTTTCTTGCCCTTCTGCTTGGCTGAGACAGCAGCATCCCTCAGCTGAGCAGATCCTGCTGTGCTGGGAATGCTCTGCAGCCTGCTGGAGTGAGTGGGTGCTCAGGGAGGGGTGAAGTGCTGGGAGCTCCATTGAAGCAGAATATTCACATTTTCCACCTGTACACGTTGAAGCAGAATATTCACATTCAGATTTTTCGTTGAAGCAGAATATTCACGTTCAGATTTTCCACCTGTGCACAGGTAGGGGCTGGAGGTTCCAGGTGCCCCAGAGAGGGGCTCTGTCTGTCCCCAGCACTCAGAGCCTGGCTGCTGCAGCAGATGCTCTGCGAGTTATTCAGTGTCACTTTCAATTCAGCCTGACAAGAATGAGTTAATGGAGGAGCTCCCTTACAATGGCAGACAGGGAAATAAAAGCCACACAGAATCCACTTTCCTTGTCTCCCTTGTTTTCAAAGACAGTGCTCCTGGCTAACACAGAGTGCCCTGTTCATTCATCTGCTGATAATGCTGCTCCCCTTGGGGGGAACCAGCTCCTTCATGGATATTGAGTGACTTATTCAGCCACAAAGGGAAACCTCTTCCTTCCTTTAGATTGTTCACAGGCTCCCAAAGCAGCTACTGCCGATGACCTACATATTGCTGGCTACTCTTCTGCTAATGGCATTGAAAACCCCAGATAACAATCTTGTTTTTCCAAGTGCTTAAGATCTTGTTGCTTCCATCCTTGTTTCTGCCAAGTAAAACTAGGGGTTGTATTGTACTGCTGAGCCCACACCAGGGAATTTCAGAAAGTGCTGGACCTGGGTTGTGATCTCTGTATTTATGGTTATAAATACAAATTAGCAGGTTTAATAAGCCAGAGAGCATCAGACAAAGCTGGTCTTCATTTTTATCAATGGAAATGTAAAATCTTGGACCCAGACCAAGAAGTTCACTACAAAATGGAACAATTAAGAGTAGGCTTTCACCTTCCAGTCAAGCTTGGATGAAATTTTAGGGTTTTTTGTCATTTGTTGTGCTCATTTTAAACCACACAGACTCGTGTCATTGATTTCAAGTTCCTCTCTTAAACCTGCCCAAAGCTCAGCCCCAGACTGGACTGGTAAGTGCTTGAGCAGTGGCTGTCTCAGAGCACTGTCCTGCAAAAGTGCCTGTCTATATTTATTTAATATTTGAATAGTCCTTCAAGAGACTTGAGAGAATTCTGTACATGTTTAAAACTGAGTTTATGTGCAGAAATTTGGAAGTGTGTGTGTGTGTGTTGTCACATGCACATTTTCCTTTGGCACCCAGGGGGTTTTTATGTTTTAAAGTGAGAGTTTGGACAGTCAGAATTTCTACAGATGCTTAGATTTAGCTGTAATTGCAGCATGGAAATGCATGGCAGCATAATGCAGGAACAAGTGTGTCTTGTTCTGGAAGTTTTCTTCATTTCTGTTACTCCAAAGTTTTCTTTGAAAGATTTCTTTGATGGCTGCAGCTTCACAAAGCTGCTGGTGGAGTGTTAGGAGTACCCAGCTGGGCAGAGGCAGGAGCACACACACAGGTCCCTCAGCTCCTTTTTCTGTCCCCTGCATGTCCTAAGAACAATTTCCACCCCTGGTCTTTGTGCATTGTTGCAATACTGAACACCAGCTTCTCTCCTCTGATATTTCACAGATGAAGAAAATGCTGGGAAGGTCCCCATGTCCCTGAGCTGCTCTTGGCAGTGTCCTGTCCCCTGAGCTGCATCCCTGCAGAGCTCTTTCTGTTCCTGTTTCTGTTTCTGTTTCTGTCTCTTTGTGGCTCTGGCTGCAGAAGCTGCCCCATGCACATCTGCTGAGCCATTAAATCAGCATCATGCACACTGTTACAGAACCACCTACACCACTTGCTGCAGGTGGTTCTTAAATTTCAAAGACTGCCTGACAGGACTTCTTAGCAGCTGCCCTTCGGTTTCCAGCTAAAACTCATTTTCATCTCAGAGTTCTTTCGGAGGCTCAGCCCACTGGAGGTTTTTTCTGGGGGCGATGTGTATTCAAAAGCCTGAAAAAATGTGAATTCTTTTGAAGGCAGCAACACCCCTCATCCCCCTTAGAAGTAAGTACATATAGATTCAAAGCCATGTGCTTTTAAAACTCTCTTTAGTCCCGTTCTCCCCTTCCAAGCTGCCCTTGATTTTGCCTCTTTGTTGCTGGTGCTGCCCTGCTCCCTTCAGCACTGTCCCTGATTTATTTGTCAGTGCTGAGTGCATCTGATCAAACCGTGGCAAAGCTGCAGCTTCAGCACTGGCAGAGGGGCTGCAGGGGGATTTGGGAGAGAGGCAATGGCAGGAGCTCAGAGCACAGCCAGGATGCTGAACCAGCTCCTCACCCTGCCTGCTCAGACTGGGACATTAAATTGTGCTGGTTTCAACCTGCACTGCAGAGTGTGCAAGGTACTGCAGGCAGCAGCAGAGCTACATCTGGGGATGTCATTGTACTAAATTAGATCTATATTCACTCCTGCTTAGAATGAAGTAGCTCTAAGAAGCTGAACTAGGTAGGGTGGTGGTTTTTTTTTTTAACTTCAGCCCAAGAAAATTTTGTGGGAGGAGTCACTTTGGAAAGGTGGGAAAGCCTTTACCCTCAGGTTGCCTCAGTAAGAAGCTCCTGCTGTGATACTTGAAAGCCCAATAGACATGTCTGAATTTATAATACACTCTTGAAGTATTCATTCATAATCCTGTAGGGATTTTCAAAGCCACAAAGAGGATGTATTTCTTTTAACTGGCTACAGGGAAAATATTAGTTCCTGCTGTAATAAACAAATAGTCTATTTTGGTGCAAGAGGAAAAATTTGAAGAGTCAGAGCAATGAAAGGGGAACAGTTCTGACACTCTTGGAAGTTCCTGTTTTTCTAAAATGTGTGATACACCATGAACTATTTTCCCCTCTTTCTTTACTCCTTGAAACTTGACTGTTATAACCTGGTGCTGCACCAGTGTGAATCAGTCACTGCATTTAGCCAGATGACTGTGCAATTAAAGGCAATACTGAGATATTAAAAAGAAAAATGGAATGGAAGGACTTTTTCCCCCTGTATGATTTGTTTCCCAGGCACATCACAAAGGAGGATTTGTGGCATTGCACCTGTGCTTGATGCTTGATGTGCTTGATGGGCTTGTGTTTGCCCCCACAGCAGTGAGGGTGGCCAGCAAACACTGACCTGCAAGAGCAGGGCCAGAATGGGGCTGGGCAGAGGCTGGGGGCTGCAGAGCCCTCATTCCATGGGATTCTGTTGCCATCAGCTTAAAACTGAGCTTTAATTACTAAAATAAATAAATAAATAAAATAAATGAAGAACTAGCCATTTCTAAGCAGCCTTTCAGTTCCTAGCCCTTGTCAGCACAGAACTCCTGCAGACTTTTACCTCTCTTGCAGCGTGCTGGGACAGGCCCTTCATGTACCCTGTGGATGTTGGAATTCCAGCAGGATCCATCCTTTGTGCCTCATGTGCACGTGCAGAGGATTTTTCATGAGCAGGCACAGCCCCTTGCTGGCAGCTGGGCTGGCTGCACACTTCACCCAGCTCTCTCATGCTGAAGGAACAGGTCTGTCCCACTCTGTTGTTGTTGTGAATGATGAGATTTGCTTTTAGAAATGGGAAAGGAGACGAATTTCAATTTGTTCTTAAAGTTTTCTTCTTTGTCTTCTCTATACCTTTTCATGTAGTTGTTACTCTAAACCTGAGGCACAAAGGCAGCAGCCAGGGGAGGAAATGAGAGAGAGCAGCTCACCTGAGGGCAGCCAAAGGAAGCTTAAAGCAGGCAGGGGGTAAATCCCCCCATTTGGGTGAGGAGAACCCAAAAAGCTGCTCTCAGGAGGGAGTGGGCAGCAGCCTGCTCCTGCTGGCAGTGCTCTGATGGGTGGGTGTGATCAGGGCCAAGCTGAACCTGTTGTGTCCCTGCAGTTCCTGCAGCTCAGGTTGGTTTTGCTAGAAGTCTGTTAATCCATTGTGGAGTCAATCCAGTTTGGTTCAGCTTGTGAAATCAGAGCCTGAGGTGGAATAGATGCAGATCATCCAGTGTGCCCACATCAGAGATCCTTCCCAAGATACCCAAAAGAGAGAAGGAGCTGCAGAGAGAATTACCCTGCCTGGGTAACTGCTGGTTCAACTGTCTGAATCACAAAAGGGAGCTGGAGTTTCCCTGGATGACCATGCTTTAATTGCACACCAGTACAGCTCCAGCATTCCTGTTTGTGCTGTAATTTTACATTCTGTCAGGCTTGATGAATGAGCCTGCACTGCTGCCAGCGTGAGGGTGCACAAACAAAGATAGTGTAGTCACCAAAATAAATGTGACTTTAGAAGAGCTTGGGGCAGCACAGGGGAAATTGGTGGACTGAGCTGAGCACTAACACTCCTTATCAACAGAGGGCAAGGTTTGTTAAATGTACAGTAAATAAAGCAGGGGAAGGCTGCAGTGCAGACTGCAAGGTAAGCACTTCAAACCCACCACAGCAAATTCCCACTGCCCAGCCTGGCTCACCTCATTTAGGAGCTGAGGAACAGCAGGGTCTTATCTGGGGAAGTCACTCCCAGCCCAGCTGGGAGCAGCAGCATTTTCCTCTGTGAGCTCATTAACTGGAGCCCATTTCCCTGTGCAGAACCTGCAGCCCTGTCAGCTGCTGCAAGCACCCCTGCCTGGCTGCCTCTCCTCTCCACACACTCACCAGCAGCTCTTTCTCCTGAAAAACAATGATCCTACTCCTGCAGTAATGCAGGGATTGAGGTGAAACCTGGTCTGACAAGCCCAGGTTCAAAATGTCCAAAATGTCATTGCTGGCTGTTGCAAAAGACAGAACCAGGCACTTGGCTGTTGGGATTCCCATATTTGCAGCACTGAACTTCATGAATTAGAATGGTCAATGAGGGAAGTGGGATTTTGGTTAGAAGACAGTAGAGGTCAGTAGATAATTTTCATATTGCAGAAATCAGTGCTTTTGCCATGACATTATAAATGGATGTAGCCAGATTTCATTCTGGATTTCACAGTATTTTGGATGAGCAGCAGGTTGAAAGGGGTCATGAGAACACAAGCACAGGAAATCTCCAGCACAGATACTGGCATTTATTCTGCTGCAGGTTTTGTTTGCAAACCCCACTGAAACAGCAGCTGGTGGTTCTGTAGAGTCCCAGACAAACCTGCATCTGCCAACCTGGCTTCATTTCAGGAGATACAAAGACATTTTACAGCTGTGAATTTCACCTTGGCCTGTTTTTCTAGTCTTTATAAACTGGCACTATTCCTGAATACCCAAACATTGAAACTGTTATTAACTGCTGAAAGTCAGAAAGTTAGCAGCAAATTGTGCTTGTTTGTGAGCAACTTCAATTGTCATGCATATTTTATATAATAATTTTCCATCTCAGAGAACTTAAGTGCACACTGAAATCCTCTAATATGAATTCTTCTATTTAATCTTCATCAGGGAGTCTTTTTTTTCTCTCTCCTTTGAACCACTGTGGATTAAAATAATTACTTTTGTTTAATATGTGATCAGAGCCTCACCTGGCCTGTCTCTGCAGGCAATCTGACAATGGCCAGGTCAGTGTTTTCCCCTGTGAGAAATCTCCCTGGGGAGCTGTGCAGAGCCTGTGCCTCAGCCAGAACCAGATCAGCTGTGCCATTTGTCACTTACAACTTCCCTGTTGCCTGAAAGGGGCAGGGAATTACTGCCAGCAGAAAATGAGCCAAGCAGAAAGGATGGACACTTCAAAAGACAAAGGTTTGCTCTGTCACAGCTGCCATGAGCTAACCAGACCTCGTTGGGAAAGGGGCAAACATCACTGGGGGAAGTTGGAGCCAGATGACAAAGTTAAGGGAAAGCAAACTGAAATTTGAAAGGGGGGGAAAAGCCAAGAGATGCAGAGAGGTGTCAGGCAGAGGTGCAATGGAAGCTGCAGATCTGCTCCAGGAATGCAACTCAGCCTGTGGTGCCAAGGCTGGCACCATGGGCAGGGCTGGCACTGCGCCCTGTTATTAAAGTGATCAGCCCCAGCCCTGATGGGATCTGCTCACAAACCTGACCATGATTACATGGAAACGCTCCAGAGACTTTGTCTGGAGTGAGGATTTGAGCTGTGGCATGGGGGAATGTGGGGGCTGCTGCACTTTGTGCTGGTCTGTGCTCCTGTGGCTGCAGTCCCCAGAGAGGCAGGGCATGAACCAGGGTGGGTGTGGAGGGCTGGGTGGTGCTGGGTCTGACTGATTTAAATGATTTAAATGAGCCATTCCTGGAATGGGAGCCTTTTCCCTATTTCTGTGTACCAGGGTGAATTACAGCCTCCTTTGGGCTGAGTGTCCCGGCCCTTTCCTGATTTCCAGCTGTTCCCTGCCAGATTCCTGTCAGAGCTGGCTCCTGTACCGTGGGATCTGCACCACAGCAGGCACTCTGAGACCATCCTCAGGCTGTTTTCCACCCCGGGGTATCCCCATCCATCCCTGGCTGCTGTCAGCACTGCTAGGTGTGGGCAGCTCTTTGCTGAGATCAGTGTGCTGTGCTGGCACACACGAGCAGGGGAGCCCCAGCTCTGAGACCAAGCAGCTCCAGCAGATCTGAGCCTGGATTGCCATGGGCTCCTCTCCACAGGAACAGGGGATAAAGGAGCAGCAGCAGAACTGTGGCTGCTCCTGAGTTCTGGCTCCTTCTGTCCTGCCCCAGTGAACATTTCACTGGCTGCAGCTCTGATTATCCCTGCAGGGAGCTGGCAAGCCCAGATTGCTGCCCAGACCCCTGGGTGATATCAGAGGCACAGTTCCAGTGAGAAATGCTGGTTTACCCAGCTGAAAGCTGGGCCTGGTACACTCAGTGCTTTTGTTTTTTGTTCTTTTCGCCATGTGGAGCTGTGTTCCCAACTGCATGCAGATGTTTCCTGGCCCTCAGTTTAGGATGGCAGCTGCACCTTCCTGATGTGTCTTCTTCCAACCTGCAGCATTTGAGAAGACAAAAGGAGAGAGGATTTCTTCTAGTCAGATATTTTCTAAGAATCTTGTGACAGAGGGAAATCCCTGCAGATACCAGTTTGATCCCTATGTGTATAAACTTCTGGGGAATGGATGAGAGAGCAGCAAATGCTATTCAAAAAGAAATACTGTAATTCCTGGGGATTGAGTTCCAGCAGAACTTGTTGTGTATTGGAAGCAGCTTTTTCTGATAGCACTTAGACATTCAGGTAATCTCAAGCTTCCTGCCAAATACACAGTCTTCTGCAAAAGACTTTTTTTCAGGAATACCAATTTATATCCAAAAGTCTCTGCATGCATTGGAAATTAATATTGGAAACTACTAATATTTCCAGCTAATATTGGAAATAACTGACTTGGTTACAAATGCATGTGAGCAGAATTTGGTTCTCTTCTGATTTTTTGCCTCCAGCTTAAAAAAAAAAAAAAAAACCAACACCAAGAAAAGCAGCATAGCAAATGAACAGAAAGCAATGTTTGTTCTGCTCCTTTCCCTGGCACAGGTGTGTGTAAGAACATCCCTGCCTGAGCAGAGAGCTGCAGGTTCCTGCAGAGGTGGAGGGAGGCAGGCACAGGCTGTCCCACAGCACAGAACCACGTGCTGGACTTCAGACAGGTTGGGGAACAAAATCCAGGGAAAGATTGTTGGTGATGGGAAGGCAGAGCATTGTGGAAGGGCAATAAGCATTTAAAGAGCTGTTGCTGTGTGTGTCAGGGGGAGGGAGCTGAAATGCTGGGAGCTGTTTGGGGAAAGGAGCAGAGGCTGCCCTGCTGAGCAGGACCTTTGTAGTCAGATGTGAGGCTCTGAAAGCTCCCAGGTAATGATCCCTGTTTGCTGCTCCCTGCTGCTGCTGAGGCAGGGGAGCCCCACTGTGCTGGCATCTGAGCCAGCAGGGCTGGGGCTGCTGCTGCAGGCAGAGCACAGGCAGCACATCCCATTATCCCATCCCATCCCAAATCCTATCCTATCCCAAACTCCATCCCATCTCAAATCCCATCCCTGTATCCCAAATCCCATTGCAAATCCCATCCCTGTATCCCATCCCTGTACCCCTGTATCCCATCCCTGTATCTCTGTATCCCTGTATCCCTGTATCCCTGTATCCCTGTATCTCTGTATCCCTGTATCCCTGTATCCCTGTATCCCTGCATCCCTGTATCTCTGTATCCCTGTATTTCTGTATCCCTGTATCCCTGTATCCCTGTATCCCTGTATCCCTGTATCTCTGTATCCCTGTATCCCTGTATCCCTGTATCCCTGTATCCCTGTATCCCTGTATCCCTGTATCTCTGTATCCCTGTATCCCTGTATCCCTGTATCCCATCCCTGTATCCCTGTATCCCATCCCTGTATCCCTGTATCCCTGTATCCCTGTATCCCTGTATCCCTGTATCCCTGTATCCCTGTATCCCTGTATCCCTGTATCCCATCCCTGTATCCCTGTATCCCATCCCTGTATCCCTGTATCTCTGTATTCCTGTATCCCTGTATCCCATCCCTGTATCCCTGTATCCCTGTATCCCTGTATCCCTGTATCCCTGTATCCCTGTATCCCTGTATCCCATCCCTGTATCCCTGTATCCCATCCCTGTATCCCTGTATCTCTGTATTCCTGTATCCCTGTATCCCTGTATCCCTGTATCCCTGTATCCCTGTATCCCTGTATCCCATCCCTGTATCCCTGTATCCCATCCCTGTATCCCTGTATCCCTGTATCCCTGTATCCCTGTATCCCATCCCTGTATCCCTGTATCCCTGTATCCCTGTATCCCTGTATCCCTGTATCTCTGTATCCCATCCCTGTATCCCTGTATCCCTGTATCCCTGTATCCCTGTATCCCTGTATCCCTGTATCCCTGTATCCCATCCCTGTATCCCTGTATCTCTGTATTCCTGTATCCCTGTATCCCATCCCTGTATTCCTGTATCCCTGTATCCCTGTATCCCTGTATCCCTGTATCCCATCCCATCCCATCCCTGAGGCTGGTTCCAGTCCTGAGCACCTTTAGGATCCCTTTTCCCAAACTGCACTTCCTCCACTAATCCTCTCCTTAGCTGCCTTAAGTTAACAGCTCTTTATTTCAGAAATTGCCTTTTCCAGATTTATACTCCACTAATTGGCTTTTTCACCCTCTGAACCCTTTCTGTTCCTCCTGCTGGCACCCCAGCCCCTCTCACCCCTAATCCCCTCTTTCCACACTTCCATCCCACCATTCTCTTTTTCCTTCTTTTTATTTCCTCCCCAAATGAGCTTGCACTCTTTTGCTGCAGCCCCTGGGGCTCTGGTGTTAAAAATCTCTGACTTATGTTTTGCTGTTAAAAATTTCTGCCTTTCCCTGACTTTCATTCCCTGACACTTGTAAAATTGCTCTGAACATCTGAACGTGTGTGGACAGGCCAGGCTCATGCTGGATGCAGTGAGACCAGTGCCTGTGCTGCCAGTTTTTATGGTTTTAGCAAGATATTTGTGTTTCTGTCTCTGAAAATCCCAGTTTAAGTGGCCTGTGTTAGAAAGGTTCTGCTTCACATAGGGAAAAAAAAAAAAAAAAAAAGGAGAAGCAATAATGTCTACTCCTCCTAGTTGTAGAAGTAGATAGGAAGTGTAAATCACATAAATCTGAGAGTCAGAGGGAAAATGAAAAATAACTCAATTGTCTCTCTATGTATTTCAACTCTCTTCCCTGTAATCTCATAATCTTCTTGAAGCTGATCCAGATTTTGAGTACCTGCAGCTGGCAATGCTGAGCATGCAGTTAGACATGTTTGCAACTATTTGCACTTGCTTATTGAGTTATCACTGGCTTTTTCTGAACAGAAACCAAGTAAGTCAGGAAGATGGATTGCCTATACAGTAACAGAACAATGCTGCACCCAGCTCAGACAAAGGCTCAGAGAAAGGAAAACAGAGCACCAAAGCTGGGCTGCTCCAAAGGGTTTTAGGAACATCTGGTCTCTGCTGGAAGAAGCATTTCTCCAAAAATGGGGGGGAAATAAAATCAAACAAAAAAGTAAAATCTTTACATGTATTCAAAAGCAAAACTTTAACGAACAGGCTTTGATCTGCAAATGTAATTAGCATTAGAATTAGAGATGGAATGGAGATTTGTCTAAAAGCATTAATTCAAATCCCACGCCTGATATTTTCTTATCACTGCTGTAATTCTAACAGTGCCTGTGGCAGATTCAGGAACCAGAAGAAAGGGACAAGGGCAGTAGGTCTCCCACTAGCAAAAAAAAAAAATGGGGGTGGTGGGAGTGAGGAAAAAGAGTGAGAGATGGAATTAATCTGTAATATCCCCAGCCCAACTGCATTTCCAATGTATGAATTATTTATCTCCCAATCTCCCAACGCCAATCCATCCCTGTGCTCGTTGCTTTGATCTGCTGCTGCTCCCCAGCACTGCAGAGCCTGGGCTGCAGGTGAGGTTCCTTTCACAGGAGCCACAGGAACCTTTCCAGAGGCTTTCACAGGCAGGGCAGGGGTTTGGGGATGCTGTGGCTCTGGTGTGTGCTCAGTCACAGCTGGGTGAGCTGCCAGGGACAGGGACAGGGACAGGGAGTGGCACAGCTGCTTAGAGGGGCCCTGCTGGGGATGTGCAGGGCTCTGTGCTCAGACCAGCCTTGCAGGGCTGTTGGGCTTGGGGTTAACCTTGGGATGAACCCTGTGGGCTCTGGGGACAGCCAGGCATGGCCAGGGCTCCTGTGGGGCCAGCAGAGCAGCAGGACAGCATGGGGACAGGAGCAGGGTGGCTCTGATTCCATGGCACCAGGGTGATTCCATGGCACTGGGACCCTGTCACCCACAGGAGCAGGGTGGCTCTGATTCCATGGCACCAGGAGTGGCTCTGAGCCCATGGCACCAGGGTGATTCTGTGGCACTGGGGCTCCTGTCACCCACTGCTGGCTCTCCATGAGCTGCTCTGTCTCTCTCAGGACTCCCTGTGAGGCTGCAGGCACCTCCCAGCCTGTGCCACCCATGGAATGTCAAAGGTTATGTTCATTCTGTGCCATCCATGGAATGTCACAGTTTTTATTCTCTCTGTCCCACCCATGGAATGTCACAGGTTATGTTCATTCTGTGCCATCCATGGAATGTCACAGGTTGTATTCTCTCTGTGCCATCCATGGAGTGTCACAGTTTTTATTCTCTCTGTGCCATCCATGGAATGTCACAGGTTTTTATTCTCTCTGTCCCACCCATGGAATGTCACAGGTTATGTTCATTCTGTGCCATCCATGGAATGTCACAGGTTGTTATTCTCCCTGTGCCACCCATGGAATGTCACAGGTTTTATCCTCTCTGGAAGAGGTGTCCAGGCTGCTGCTCCCAGACAGGTCAGATTCATACTCAGACACCTCTCCAAGTCCCTTCTGACCAATTCTTTTTGTAAATCTGCTTTCTTTGGAATTGGAAGAAGACATGAGGTGGTTATGCACTTACCTGAGGGATTTGACCAAGCATTTATAGTTCTCAAGTCAATATTTTAAATTGTTATTACTGTTATTAAAAGTGCAGTTTTGCTTGATCTTGTTACAGTTTTTACCTTCTTTTTTCATTCCCTAAGAAAGAAAATAACTTTAGCAGGAACAAAGGCTGAGCAAAAGGCAGCCATAAGAGCCTTATCAAAGCCCCAACAGAGGGGGAATAATTATTCACACTCTGTTGGGGGCTCTAGAAAGACCATCTGAGGAAAAGGATCACTCAGCCTTTTCAACATGTGAAATTAAAGAAAGGCACTGGAAATTCAGGGCAGGGCTGGGAGGGGGAAGCAAGGCCAGCTGCTGGTGGGCTCTGCTCACAGCTCCCACTGCTGGCCCAGGGGTTTATTCTGTGTATTCAAAATAAAAATCTAAGCTTTACCTAATCAAGCTGTTTGTTTAATTTCCAGCACCTGTTCTCTCCCACACTGGCCTTCACTCTTGTCTTAAATATTCATGGGACAGCCTTACACTGCACTGCTGAAAACTTTCATTTTTAACTGTTTGGCTGCTGTTTTTGTAGATTATAACCTGCCATAATGATTAATATTGTCCATTGTTTAGCTGGGCTCTCCCATCTGTCTGCATCCATTCCTTATTCCAAATGGATCCTCTCTGAGACCAAGTCCCTCCTTTTGTTATGTTTTTATTTTTGCATAAACCCTCCCTTGGTGGAATCCTGAGAACTCACCTCCATGGACTTGTCACACACAGAGTGCCACAGACAGATCATCCTGTTCACTGTGTCCCCTGGAATCAGGGAACCAGTTTTATCTCCATTACACAAATGGGAACTGAGGCACAGTGGGTGAAATGATTTACCAGGGTCACACAAGAGGTTTGAGCAGAGAAGAAATTTGAACAGAGCTTTTACAAACCCAGAGCTAATGCACTGACCACAGTGCCAACCTTGGGTTTATTAAACAATAATTATGTATATATATTATTAAAACTATTAAAAATCTGTAATTAGGGTTGGCATTTTGAATGGTTCCAGGAATTGAATCAGGTTGGGTTTGGGATAAATGGGCACAGGAAGGTTGGGTTTGGGATAAATAAATGTGACATAACATTTTCTGTTCCACTCTGAGCATTTTGCTGGTGGCTGTGCTTGCCAAGGCAGTGACAGAGACAAAAGCAGAGGCTTGGGCAGGTTTTGTGGAGGTTTGGCTGGAGGCAGAGGAGAGCCCAGCCTGCCTCACCAGATAAATGTCACCTGCCTCTGCCATGGGATGGACTCAGTCTGGTTTGTGCTGGGAAAACTGCAGATCCCCAGCACAAAATTTTACCCTCAGGGCTAGCTGAGCTGTGTTATAAATGTGCTCTACACCAAGGGAAAAGTATTCTCTGGTGTCAAAAAATTGTTGGTGTTGCTTTGATTATTTCTTTAAAAAATACTTTCAAAGTGAAAAGGAGGATTTTTTTTTTTTTTAATCTTAAAGGGATAAAAAGCAGCAGGGAGTTGCTTTCCTTAGTCTATATTCCCTTTAAAATCCAGCTCAGAATACCCCATTAATTTATTTTCTGTTCCCAGCACCACGTTTTGAGAGCTGCCAGGTTGTTGTTAATCCCAGAGTGATGCTGCAGGGATGTTTGGGGATGTTCCTTGTCCCCAGCAGGGCAGGGCAGTGCTCACAGAGCAGGGATGTGTCACCCTGCCATGGCCAGGGTCAAGGTGCTGGATGTTTTTGCACCCTGGCTCAGCTCTCACCTCTGCCCCTGGGCTCCTGCTTCAAAGGCTCTGCTGCTGTGGAGAAGGATGGGCACACAGCACAATTATTGCACAGAAAACTCCACATTGTGTTCAGCTGAGGGCAGGAGAACTGGCCAAAGTCTGAATCACTTTCAAGATTCAGATCTAAATCCTGAGGTTTAGAAATATGAAAGTCAAAGCTACAATAGTCCAAACACACAGAGCCCATTCTTTGCACCTTGAAATGTGGAAAATTAAAGACCTGCTCTCAGTTTGACTGCTCACCTTTCCTTTTTCTGAGGCACCCAACAAAGTTCCCTCTGCTAACGAATACAGGTTTTGATTGTTGGATTACACAGATTATTTTCTGTCATCTTCAAGTCCTTTAAACAATTGCTGCCTTTGAAATCCCTTATGCAAGAAGCATCTGACCTTGCAGCACTCCTGCTCCTCTTTTGTGTTTCACATCAGAGCCCTGCCTGTGGGTACCCACAGTGTGGGGAGAGCTGCAGGTCAGGCTGTGAGCTGAGAGCTGAGCCCAGCTATTGAACCTGGCACAAAACACACAGGAGAAAAGGGGCTGCATGGAAAAGGCCTTGAAAATAAACATTTTTTTTTTTTTTTTTTATATCACAGTTTGTTACAGCTCCAAAAACGGAGGAGCAGGTGGTTGTACACAGGGTGGGATATAAATCAAGGGGCAACAGAAAATTAAACAATGTAAACTGGAGTGCTGAAACAATCTCAAATGAAGATTGCTTGAAGTGTGGTCAAGAATGTCCATTCTGGAGTTTATTCTGGAACTCCATCCTGCCCCAGTCCTGCTCTTTCTCTCTTTTCTCTGCTCCCTGCCTTGTTCTCCTGCACTGACACCAATCTCTCAGGAATTTACCATAAAAACGTTTCAGATTTCCACAGAATCTTCCATTTGACACCACACTGCAGTTCACAAAGAGAATTTCCTGTTCTGGGGTGTCTGTGGGCAGCATCCAGGGAAACTGAGGCACTGCTGGTGACACCAAGAAACACCCAGTGCCCGTGAGGAGCTGAGGGATGCTTTCCATGCCCTGGGAAGACAAGGATTAAAGGAAGGAAACTTCCACACGTGGGGCTGGATGTGGATCTTTGTCAGTGTTTTTTGGGAGGTTTGTTGTGCAGCACAATTCCTAGACTGGGATCTGAGTGCAGAAAGTGCTGTGGGCACAACACGCTTGGAACAATAAACTCAATCTAACTCTAACTCAGCACTTAGAGATTTTATTGGCAGAGACTTGCAGAAAGGAATGAGAAATCATAATTCAGCAAATTCCTTCCATCACTGCTCAGCTTTCTGTCCTGGTAGTAAATTATTCAGCCCAGCAGTGAGTCAGTAGCAGAAGATTAAAGGCTGATTCTTGCTGCTGGTGGTGCTGGTGCAGCACCTGTAGAATGTGCCAACACATTCCTGAGGGTGGGACACTGTGGAGAGAGGAGCTGTCTGTGCTCAGAGCCCCAGCACAGAGCAGGGCATCCTCAGAGAAAAGCCAAAAATGAAATTTCAGTATAATCAGCCAGCTGCAAGTCTCCTGCTGAATAAACAAACCTCATGAAACTACAATTATTACACTAAATTCATTGGACTCCACAAGCTGTTCATGAACTGGGTACCAGTTTGAACTGATAATTCACTGCATGGAAAATTTCAGCAATAATATTTTTTTTCCTGCTAACAAGGCCTGAAAAAATAACATGGCACTGATATTCTGTCACTGTACCTGGATCTGCAAAGTTCAACAGGAGAAAGTTAAAGGGATAAAATTCCCGAGAACATTTTGGAATTCAGAATGTCAGGCACAGAAAACAGCCCATGTGCAGTGCAGGCACTGATGTTTCATCTCTCACTTCTCTCAGCTGAGCTGAGAGTTATCATTTCAGCTTACTGGAAAGCACTTGATGCAGCTCCTTTTAAAATATATTTTGTTGGAAGTTGTTAGAAAATTCAATAAAGAGACTTTGATCATGATCCATTCATTGACTTTCTTGGACTAACTTTTATATGGGAATTAAAGTGGATTTGAAGCTTCTGTTTCAAAAGCAAAGCATATTTTCCAAATTCCTGCAGTGCCTCATGGCATCAGCTTTGCTTTTGAAATAGAGAATGAGGATGCAGAGATATTAAAGCTAAGCTCAGAGAAACATGATTTTCACCCCCTCTAGAAAAACAGGAGCATCCTTACTCTTCCTTTGAATACATAATTAGTGCTAATTGAAGAGATGTCAGAAATGCATGCAGCAGGACAGGGGGCAGAATGCAGAGCAGGGAATTTTCTGTCAATGCTGGGGACAAACAAAGGAAGTTTTTCCTCTTCCTGGCTCCTCCTGCCACAGGAGGATCTGTGACCCTCATCATCCTCCTCCCTTGCTCTGGCAGGGCAGTGCAGCACCCATGAGCTCTGCACAGATCCTCATTTCCAAACCAGCTGCAGATGCACACACAGGTTTTCTGGACAGCCAAATTCCCATTGGATTGTCAAATTTGTGTTCTTGATAAACAAGGATGTCCTTGCTTGAAGAACACAATTGCTCCTTCAAACATTTGTATGAAACTGAAGCACTGTGAGTGTCTCAAAGATAAAATAATTTTTTTTTTGGGGCAGCACAGAGATGTGGGGTTCCCCTGCCCCAGCCTGGGGTCACCCCAGCACTGGCTGCTCCTGTGCCATGGCTCGTGTGGAACACAAACACAGTGTGCTCCACCACTGTTTGTGCCACCCTGCTAAAAAAACCTGACTAAACAAAACAAAAGGCTGGTAAAAGAGACAATTAAATGATTTAGGTTGAGATGCTCCATAATTTATTGCAGATCTATGAGAGAACACTTGTAGAACCCATTTAATTCATTTAATAGTAATGCAAACATTGATATAAATTAAAACTCCAGAACGCTTTCTCACATCTTTTCTCTCCCCATGAGAGGTGAATGAAAATGATTTATTACCCATAGATTATAATTGCTTAAAATAGGTTATGATGTAAGAAAAAAATTTAATCCCTTCTACCAGGCAGGAGCAAAATTCTACAGACAGAGAAATTACATCTAACACCAGTGTGTTAAGGAAGAAACATTCTTCTTCTCCCTTTGGGGAAACTCTAAGAACATCTTTTTAGAACTGTCAAAATTCACAAGCTGTAATAAATTATTCTTTTTCATTACCCATTTATTAAGCAGGCTGTTTGGTATAATAGCAGAAAAATTCTGTCTAATTTTCACAGCATTCCACTTCTGTGATTTCTCACTGGAAGCAGAGGGGTACCAGGAGCAGGGATGGTTTCACTCCCTACACTGGGAATCTTTCCTCTGAATTCTGATGAACTCAGCCCCTGAAGTGTGTCAGGCTGGCAGAGGGCTGGGGCCAGGGAGGGACTGGCACTGCCAATAAAAATTATTATTAAACTGGGCAGCAGGTGCAAAGCTTCAACCAAAAACCTGAAGAAAAGCAGATCACCAGAAATTTGGGAATGTTGTAGATGTTGGCTACAAGGTGCTGCAGGGCTCTCATTAACTGCAATGCTAATCTGAAATTCTGGATAAATGGATAAAATGCTGGTTATGGAGATGAAAAACCTGGAACAGGGTTCTGGCTCTCTCACCAAGCTCTGCATGATTCTGAGAGAGTAATTTATTATTACAGTTATTTAATAGATCACAAGCATCTATATACTATCATTGTATGGCTGTGGTTTATATTTTACATATCTGCGTATGTGTGCTTGTTTATAAATATAATATATATACTTATATATAATATATATATAATATAGATATTTGTATATATAGAATGGCAAAGGTGTACTCAGGGTAAACTCAGGGTAAATCTACCTTGAAACACCAATGACTTTGCTTGCATAAAATGAAAGTAAAAATCCATATTCTTTTTCTTCTGCTATGAAAATGCACAATCTGCCCTAGGTGAATTGTCTGTAGAGGGATCTGGTGATTATAATGGCTTTGTGATGATGATGATGATGATGATGATGATGATGATGATTATTATTCTCAGTTTTCATGGTCCTCATTTCATTCATCCTCCCCCTCCAGCCCCCAAAAGGGACGTGCAATGGAAACAGAAAGAGAAAATAAAATCCTGAATCTCCTACAACCTGAATGGCAGCAGCAAGGCAGGAATGCTGGCTCTGGGTGGAAATATATAAAAAATGTGGTTTAAAGCCCACATTGTATCTTCACAGCCAGCAGCCACACAAAGCTGCTTTCTCCAGCTAGGAAGTGGATTACATTTTTATAACTAATCCCAGCTCTTGCACTGAAAAGATTTGCTAAGCCCCCCTTGCCACTTTTTCTTTTAGGTCTCCCAAATCTTCCTTCCACCTTCTCCTCCTGCTTCCCAAAAGTGAATGCACAGCTGTTTTTCTGAACTTACAGTATGTAACTTTGTTTGTGCCTTGCATTGTAAAACAGGATTCACAGACAGGGGAAAAAAACCCAACACCCAAACAACTCAGAGCTTCACTGATCCATAAAATCATTACAGGCAACGTTTCAGTTTCAACAAGTGCCAAAAACTCTCCCCCCTCCCCGAATATAAAAATAAAGCAGAAACAAAAATAACAAGGCTATTAATCTTTCATTAAGTTAAAGGGATGAAAAGGAATCGCTTAAAGTATCATTCTTTACTTGCACCACAAGATTGGATGCCCCCTGCTAACTTCAAAGGCTCTAAAAGAAGCTGGTTAATATTGTTGGCACAGAACCAGATTGTGGTTTATTTTAGTTTTTCTGATTTTTTTTTCAACAAAAGAGAACATTAAGGGCTGGACACTGATTGCTGAGGAGCAGCTATTGGAAGAGGAGCCTTTTGTACTGCTACCAGTCATGTGGCAGTTTTCAGACATGTGAAATCTGCTTGAGAAATGGTGTCAGTCCCTGCACAAGGGCTGAAGTCTGTGCCACTGCTGCTGTTTGCTCTGGATTTATGGAATATGAATTTATGCATCCCAAGAGAAGCAGCAGATCCTCCAAAGGCACAGAGTGCCTCACCTGCTGCCCCACATATTGCTGCTCCTTTTTCCTTCCTCCCCAGCCCAGAGTTTGTGCCTCTTGCACACAAAGAATGATGCTGTGACATCCCTGTGTGGTGAACCTGTGTGTGCAGGGTGTGCACAGGGCACTGCAGGAGCAGATTCAGGGGGGAGTGACAGGGGACAGGGGGAAAAGCAGGTGACCATGGAAAGAGGGGGCTCCTGTGGGATTGAGCTCTGTAATTCCTTGGGCTGGAGCACCTGGATTCCTTGGGTTGGAGCTCCTCAATTCCTTGGGTTCCAGCTCCTCAATTCCTTGGGTTCCAGCCCCTCAATTCCTTGGGTTTCAGCCCCTCAATTCCTTGGGTTCCAGCCCCTCAATTCCTTGGGTTTCAGTCCCTCAATTCCTTGGTTCATTTGATCTGTTGTCATTCACTCCCCTAAGGCAGCACTGCTGGATCTGCCCTTTCCAATCCATATTACCAAATAAACCAGATACATCCCATTTGTCCCTGGAAAGGTTTTTTTTTCATTCTTGCATCAGACATAACAACTGCAGATAAATTTGGCTACATTCCCCAAAGTGTATTTCACCCAACATCTCCCTGTCATGCTTCTACCCATTATCTCTCCCAGCTATTCCCTCTGGGCCAGATTCAACATCCAGCACAAAATTCACATGTAATCCACCCGTGTTTGCACAAGGTGGATGCATATTCTTGCATATGCCAAATATGACAGATGTCTGAAATTCCTCCTTTAAAACCCTTTTCAGGAGAAGTCTGTTATACTGCTTCTGTGATGGATATTGTCCCCCTGACTTCTAATAAACTCTGTATAATTTGTCTGAGCTAGTCCATACATTTCTGGGGCAGGAGGAAAGGGCATGGCTATTGTCCCTTCTGGGTGTTTTTCAAGAGGAAGCACAAATTTCCTGACAAAACAGCAAATGGGGCTGCCCAATGCCTCCTATTATGAGCCACCTTTCAGTTCCTCATAGTTCTGCCAAACTGTCTGTTTGTCCTGAAATGTGATCTCAGCTGACTGCTTCAGTCATCTCTGGCACGAAGATGAAGGATCAAAAAGGTTCTGGCAAGCAAAGTGGCAATAATGCTGTTATTTGTCTCCCCAGAGCCTGAGAGTTGAGTTCAGTGTTTGGAGCCTGCAGTGAGGAGTGCCACAGGAAGGTGCATCAGGGGAGGAACAACCCTGCCCAATGCCAACAATCCAAAATGCAATCATTGGAGCAGCTGCACCTGCCTCAGGTGGAATGACTCCTACACAACAAAAGGAATTCCTTCCCTGAAAAATGAATTTGCTCCATCTCTCAAACTCCCTGCTGGAGTTCCCAGCTGGGCAGGACAGGAACAAAGTCCCCAGCAGTGTCTCTGCCAGGGCCTGAGCAGGGCTGCAGGAACAAGAACACCCCTGGGTCTGTCCCATCCCATCAGCAGGGGATTTATTCTGGATAAATCTGCAGGACCCTGGTGAGTGGGAATTCCTGCAGGGATGGGGTACAGGGATACAGGGATGGGATACAGGGATGTGATACAGGGATGGGATACAGGGATGGGATACAGGGATGGGATACAGGGATACAGGGATGGGATACAGGGATGGGATACAGGGACACAGGGATGGGATAGAGGGATGGGATACAGGGATGGGATAGGATGGGGTGGGCAGGGCTCTAGGGGTGCCACACACCCCAGCAGGGCTTTGCAGCATCCCTGGTGCTGTGCCAGGGCAGCTGGGCACTGCCAGGCTCTGGGGGATCACACCAGCACTGCTGGGGCAGAGTTTATCACACAGAGTTTATCACACAGAGTTTATCACACACAGAACACACCAGCACTGCTGGGACAGAGTTTTTCACACACTGCCCTGTTTTTCACACAGGAACACCCCAGCACTGCCATCACTGGCATAGGAGCATCATCCTCTTCCCAGGAACACTGTGCAAGGAAAACTGGCACAGGCTGAGCTTTGTGAAATGCTTGAAGAGTTAAAATCACCACAAGTTTCATGCTTGTATCCAAACCATCAGACAGGGCTGGT